>NW_027185761.1:45807507-45841311 GCF_028583685.1 Petaurus breviceps papuanus
AATATTAGAAGCAGCCAGGAAGAAACAATTTTAATATTGTGGAAACATAATCTGGATAACCCAGGATATGGCAGCTTCTAGACTGAGGGATCAAAGGCTTTGGAACATGATATTCCGGAGGGCAAAGGAGCTGGGATTAAAACCAAGAGTCACCTACCCAGCAAAACTGAGTATCATGTTCCAGGGGGAAACATGGTCATTCAGTGGAATAGAGGGCTTTCAAGCATTCTTGCTGAAAAAACCAGAGTTGAATAGAAAATTTGACATTCAGATACAAAAAGCATGACAAGGTAAACAGGGAAAAGAAATCATAAGGAACTTATCAAAGTTGAACTATTAGCATTCCTACATGGAAAAACAATAATTGTAACATATGAAACTTTTCTCAGTAATTGAAGGGAATAGAAATGTGTACACACACATATGTGTGTATATATATATATATATATATGTCTATACATAAGGGTATATGGGCATATGAATACATATGTGAATGTGTGTATATATGTTTATAGGTATACATAGATAGAGGGCTCAGGACCAATTTAACAGGAAGGGATGATAATTAAAAGGTGAAATTAAGAGGTGAGAGAGGAATATAATGAGAGGACATGGGGAGAGACAGAATGGGGTAAACAATCTCATATAGAAGAGGCAAGGGGAAATGGTTACAATGGAGGGGAAGAATAGGAAGCCAAAACGGAATGGGTCAACCTTATTCCCATTGAATTTGGCTTGAGGAGGGAATGAAAGACACACTAATTAGGGTATCTCACCCTACAGGAGAGTAGGGGGGGAAGGGGATGAGAGGGGGGATGATGGAAGGAAGGGCAGGCTGGGGGGGAGTAAGTTGGAAGCACCCACTTTTGAAAAGGGATGGGATCAAAGTAGAGAATAGAACAAGTGGGAGGTGGGATAGCAGGGAGGGAAATATAGTCAGTCTTTTAGAATATATCTACTATGTTATTGTTTTGCATTAGCTACACATGTACATTCTATACTGAACTGCTTATCTTCCCAGTAAGGGTGGGTGACAAGGGAGGAAGGGAATGAATCTGGAATTCAAAGTTTTACAATCAAATGTTCAAATATGTATGTGTGTGTGTGTACTATTTTCAATACTATTTTTACTATTTTACATGTAATTGGGAAATAAGATATACAGGCACTGGGGCATAGAGATCCACTGGAAAAGTTGAAAGGGGTATGGGAGAAAATATGGGAGAGAGCAGATTGGAGGAGGGGATATCCGGTGGGCCTGCTATTTGGGGGTGGGTAGGGGAAAAACGGGGAGAAAATTTATAACTCAAAATCTGGCGGAAATGAATGATGTAAATCAGAAGTTAATAAAGCATTTGAAAAATTAATTAATTAATTAATGATCTCTTTTGGATCTGTTTTCCAGGTCAGTGGTTTTTCTAATGAGATATTTCACATTGCCTTCTATTTTTTTCATTTTTTTGAATCTGTTTTATACTATCTTGATTTCTCAGAAAGTCATTAGCTTCCACATGCTCCAATGTAATTTTGATGGAATTATTCTCTTCAGTGAGTTTTTGAAATTCCTTTTCCATCTGGCAAATTCAGCTTTTTAAGGCATTATTCTCCTCATTGGCTTTTTGGACCTTTTTTGCCATTTGAGTTATTCTATTATTTAAGGTGTTATTTTCTTCAGTATTTTAGGGGGTCTCTTTTTACCATGCTGTTGGCTTGCTTTTCATGATTTTCTTTCATCATTCCCATTTCTCTTCCCAATTCTACCTCCACTTCTCTTACTTGATTTTCAAAATCCTTCTTGAGCCCCTCCATGGCCTATAACCAGTACATATTTTTTTCTTGGAAGCTTTTGATGCAGGAGTTCTGACTTCATTGTCCTCCTTCAGTTCCATGCTTTGATCCTTTTTGTCCCCACAAAAGGATTGTATAGACTGACTGCACTTCCTCTGCTTGCTCATCTTGCAAATTACTTGACTTTTGAGATCTTTTCCATGGTATAACTCTGCTTACATAATGGAGAGTGTTTTGTCCCAAATTGCTGTGGTTTTCACAGCTGCTTGAGCTATTAGTTGGGCTCCCTCTCTACAGCTCCCACAAGTTCTGGCACAATGGCCACACACCCCAAGACCAACAACCAAGAACATGATCCAGACTCAGGCAGGTAAAAGCAAGAGTGATTACCCTCTGAATAGTTGGTTAGTCCCCCTAAAACCTGCAGGCCAGGAGCCATGAGACATGCTGTACCTCCCAACACTTTTCACCTTGGGGGCAGGGGCTGGACCAAGCTCTTCCTTCACCCTTCCAACAGTTTCCTACTGACCTTTTTTTTTTCTCTTTTGTGTTTTTGGGTTGAGAAGTATGGAAACCACAACAGCTACTGGTGATTCACTCTCCTGAAGTCTGCTCTGTCTAGTCTGGGCTGCCCTGGGGCCAGAACTCCTGAGGCTCTTTGCTCAGATCCTAGCATTCTGAAAAAGAACTTTCCTGTCAGCCTTCCGGGCTGGCTTCAGTGGGAGATTTGTTTCTCTCTGTCATTTTGTGGGTTCTGTAGCTTTAAAGTTTGTTTAGTCTTTTTCTTACAGGTATTAGAAGTGGTTGGAGTCAGAGCCCACACCATGTTTGTGCTTCTACTCTGCCATCTTGGCTCTGTCCATGAAAGGTTCTTTAAAAAATAAATTTGACTTAGTTCCTTACATATTTGAGAAATGAGGCCTTTTTCTTAATTACTGTGAATTTTTAAATATTATTTCATTGTCTGTGGCATTTTTTAGCAAACTTCCATTTCCCTGTTCATCTCTTTTAATTAGGTTTCATTTTACTTAGTCTGAGATCATTACTGCTCTCTCCCTGTTTTTTTAATTTTATTTCAGATACAACATAATGATTCTGCTTAACTCCTTCTTTTAAGTGTTTCTTTCATAAAGAATGTTTTGCTGCATTCTGGTTTCTACTCTATCTTGCTACATCCTTTCATTTAATAGGTGATTTCATCCCATTCGCATTCAGTTATGATTACTGTGTATTTCCATCCATCCTATTTTCTTCTTTTTCTTGTTTGTCTCTCTGTCTCTTGCTCTTTCTGTCTCTGTCTCTCTCTTTCTCCTGTTTCTGTACAAACATCTGTTTTACTTCTGAACATTGCCTCTCTTAATCTTCCCTCCTTTATATCACTCCCTTTTTCCTTACCACTTTCTCCTCCTACTTCCCTCTTTGTAAGGGTTATGGGATTTAAAGATCTCCCATGCCCCATGGACGTGCTGACATAGCAGAGCAAGAGAAAGTGAAAAGCCGAGCTAACGGTCCTGCGGTTGGCAGTTGGCGGCGGTTGCCTTTTTTTTTTTTTTTGAGTTAGGACCCCTGCTGAACACTGCCAGAGGCCGGAGCTGCTGGGAGCAGGACTTTCTGCTAAGGACTCCTGCTGAGGACTGCCAGGGGCCGGAGCTGCTGGGAGCCTGCTTCCAGGGCGCTGGGTGGTTGCTGTGAGTGGGGAGAGGAGGACCTTTGCCTGAGGTAGCCTGTTCTGTTTTAAAGGCTTGAAAATGTGGGTGCTTCCTACTTTATCTACCTGTGCCAATGTCATAACTACTCTGATGGCTTTCACTTTCTGGTTTTGGGACTCAGTCTTTTGTTATCTTAATAAATTTTCTAGTTTATTTCCCCATATGGCAAACCTGACGTATTTTGTGATGGATAATTATATCAGCATATTTGTAATCTCTATAGGCATTGTGAATATGGCATTGCTGATACACTCTTTGGTAAGATTTCTATACCTAACTGAGACAGTTTGTGTGTGTGTGTGTGTGTGTTTGTGTATGTGTGTACACACTTGCTTCTTTGAACCAATTCCTATGAGAATAAGCTTCAAAGATTGCCCAATACCCACCTATTTTTCCATCCACTATAAAAGCTCTTCATTGAGTAGCTCTATTTATGGGATGTTTTTTTCTTCATTGATCCTTTATCTTCCCCCTTCTCCCAGTGTATCTCTCTTCCTCATCTCTTCATTTTTTTAGATCATTCCATCACAACTGACTTACATTCACACTTTCTGTCTCCTCTGTGTATTTAGATTCCCCCAAATTGCCCCAAAAGCAATAAAGTTCTTGGAAGTTATATGTATGAACTTCCCTTATTAAAAACAGTTTAATCCTATTAAGTCCCTCATGATCACTTTTTCATATTTACCTTTTTATGCTTCCATTTAGTCTTGAATTTAAAGGTCAAATTTTCTGTTCAGTTTTTTTAATCAGGAATGCTTGAAATTCATTTATTTTATTAAATATCAAATTTTTTCCTTTGAAGTATTACACTCAGTTTTGCTAGGTATTCTTGGTTGCATTCCTAGCTCCTCTGCCTTCTCAAATATTTTATTCCAAGACCTCTGCCTCTTTAACAAAAAAGCTATTAAATCTTGTGTGATCCTGATTGTGGCTCCATGATACTCAAATTGTTTCTTTCTGGTTAATTATAATATTTTCTTCTTGAATGAGAGCTCTGAATTTGGCTACAATATTCTAGGGTGTTTCATTTTAGGACATTTTTTTTGAATGCTTTATTAACTTCTGATTTACATCATTCATTTCTGCCAGATTTTGAGTTACAAATTTTCTCCCCATTTTTCCCCTACCCACTGCCCCAAAATAGCAGTCCCACAGGATATCCCCTCCTCCAAACTGCTCTCTCCCATGTTTTCTCCAATACCCCTTTCGAATTCTCCAGTGGATCTCTATGCCCCAGTGCCTGCATATCTTATTTCCCAATTACATGTAAAATAGTATTAACAATAGTGTATATATATGTATATATATATATATATATATATATAAATATTTTGAATATTTGATTTTAAAACTTTGAATTCCAGATTCATTCCCTTCCTCCCTTGTCACCCACCGTTACTCTGAAGATAAGCAGTTCAGTATAGGTTGTGCATCTGTGGCTAATGCAAAAAAATAACATAGTAGATATATTGTAAAAGACTGACTATATTTCCCTCCCTCCTATCTCAACTCCCACTTGATCTATTCTCTACTTGGTACCATCCCTTTTCAAAAGTAGGTGCTTCCAACTTCCCTTCCCCCCAGCCTGCACTTCCTTCCATCATCCCCCCTCTCATCCCCTTCCCCCCCACTCTCCTGGAGGGTGAGATACCCTATTTAGTGTGTATTTCATTCCCTCCTCAAGCCAAATTCAATGGGAATAAGATTGACCCATTCCCTTTTGGATTCCTATTCTTCCCCTCCATTGTAACCATTTTTCCTTGCATCTTTTATATGAGATAGTTTACCCCATTCTGTCTCTCCCCATCTCCTCTCATTATATTCCTCTCTCACCTCTTAATTTCACCTTTTAAGTATCATCCCTTCCTGTTAAATAGGTCCTGTGCTCTCTATGTATAACTGTAAATATATATAGACATATACACATTCACATATTTATTCATATGCCTATATACCCTCATATACACACACACACACACAAACATACACACACATTTCTATTCCCTTCAACTACTGAGAAAAGTTTCATACATTACAATTATTGTTTTTCATGTAGGATGTTATTAATTCGGCTTTGATTTTTTCCTTATGATTTCTTTTCTCTGTTTACCTTCTCATTCTTCTCTTCCTTCTTGTATCTGAATGTCAAATTTTCTATTCAACTCTGTTTTTTTTCATCAAAAATGCTTGAAAGTCCTCTATTTCACTGAATGACCATAATTTCCCCTGAAACCTGATACTCAGTTTTACTGGGTAGGTGAATCTTGGGTTTAATCCCAGCTCCAGATTATCATATTCCAAGCCCTTCGATCCCTCTGTGTAGAAACTGCCAGATCCTGGGTTATCCTGATTGTGTTTCCACAATATTAAAATTGTTTCTTCCTGGCTGCTTGTAATATTCTCTCCTTAATCTGGGAATTCTGGAACCTGCATATAATATTCCTAGGAGTTTTCTTTTTGGGATCTTTTTTCAGGAGGTGATTGCTGGATTTTTTCAACTTCTATTTTGCCCTCTGGTTCTAAAACATCAGGGTAATTTTCTTTGAGAACTTCCTTGGAGGAGGATTTCTAGGTTCTTACTTTGATCATGGCTTTCAGGTAGTCAAATAATTTTTAAATTTTCTCTCCTGGATCTATTTTCCAGGTCAGTTGTTTTTCCCATGAGATATTTCACATTGCCTTCTATTCTTTCATTTCTTTGGATCTGTTTAACAGCATCTTGATTTCTCATACAGTCATTAGCTTCCATTTGCTCCAATCTAATTCCAAAGCAATGATTCTTCTCAGTGAACTTTTCAGATTCTTTTTTCCATCTGGCAAATTTGGCTTTTTAAGGCATTCTTCTCCTCATTGCCTTTTTGAGTATCTTTTGCTATTTGAGTTAGTCTATTTTTTAAGTTGTAATTGTTCTCAGTCAGGCTGTTGACTCTCATTTCTTAATTTTCTTGCATTATTCTCATTTCTCTTCCCAATTTTTCCTCCACTTCTCTTATCTGCTTCTTAAGGTCCTCTATGGCCTGTAACCAGCTCGTATTTTCCTTGGAAGCTTTTGGTGAAGGAGTTCTGACTTTACTGTCTTCCTCCAGTTCCATGTTTTGCTCCTTTTAGTCCCCAAAATAGGAGTGTAATGTTGGAATCTTTGGTCTGCTTTTTTTCCTTTGCCTGGTCATGTCGCCCCTCAGTCACTTGACCCCTGGGCTTTTAGCCACAGTAGGACTCTGCCACCAGACAGGGGAGCTTTCATCCCAAACACTGGCATTTTCTCAGCTTCTGGAGGTATTAGAAGGGTGAGGCCTCTACACACGCCAGCAAGCTGGACACACATGCCAGGACCTCCACCCTAGACTGCAATCCAGATCCAAGAAGATTAAAGCAAGAGTTATTACTCCTCAGAATGGTGCTTGGTCCCCCTACACTCTGGAGGCCAGGAGCTGAAGCTGCCATGTGTCACTGGCTGGCTGTGCTGGCTTCTCGAGGGCTTCTCACCCCGGGGGCAATATCCATGCACTCCCACTTACTGGATCCCAAAGTCCAGACTGACCTCTCACTTTGTCCTTCGCATCTATGTGTTGATAAATCTGGAAACGGCCACATCTACTGCTGATCTGGTGTCCCTCTGGCCGGTGGCTGGTCAGGCCTGCCCTGGGGCTAAAGCCTTGGCATGGGGCTGGGCTCCCAGAGTGCTCTGCTGGCTTGTTCCTGCCTGCTGGGCTGTCTTTAGTGGGAGGTTAGCTTCTCTGGGTCATTTTGTGGGTTCTGCAGCTCCAAAGTTTGTTTAGAGTCCCCTTTTTACATGGATTGGAGAAAGTCTAGGATATCTTTTCAAAGATGATTGGTGGATTGACAGTTAATCTTCATATAATATTCCTGTTACTGGGTACACTGTTCTCTTGATTCTCCTAACTTCATTTTACATCAGTGAATACAAGTCTTTCCATGTTTTTTTTTTCCCTGAAAGCCTTCTGCTTATTATTTCTTACAGTTGACTAGTACTGCACCACAATTGCATATTACAACTTGTTCAGTTATTCCCCAGTTGATTGGCATCTACTCAATTTCCAATTATTTTCCACCACAAGAAGAGCTACTACTATTTTTTTAATGTAGGTTTATTATTATTTTTTTTATCTCTGTTGTACAGACTTGGTAGTGGTATTGCTGGGTCAAATGAGTGCAAATTTTGATTGCCCTTTGGGCATAGTTCTAATTGCTCTCCAGAATTGTTTGTATTAGTTCACAACTCTACCAACTCTACATTTGTGTCCAAATTTTCCCACATTCCCTCCAACATTTATCATTTTCCTTTTCTGTCCTATTAGCCAATCTGATTAATGTGAAGTGGCACCACAGAGTTGTATTAATTTGCATTTTTCTAATGAATAATGTTTCAGAACTTTTTCATATGCCTATAGCTTGCTTTGATTATTTCATCTGAAAACTTCCTGCCTCTATCCTTTGACCATTTATCATCTGGGTAATGACCTTTTTTATTATAAGTTTCACTCAGTTCTCTATATATTTGAGAAATAAGGCCTCTGTCAGAGAACTTTTCTATAATTCCCCCCTCCACCTGAAAATTTTCTGTTTTCCTTTTACTCTTGGCAGCATTGGGTGGATTTGTGTAAAATATTTTTAAGTTAATGTAATTAAAATTATGCATTTTACATCCCATAATGCCCTTTGTCTCTTGTTTGGTCATCAATTCTTCCCTTTTCTATTCTTTTCTATAAATCTGACAGGTAAACTATACCATTCTTCTCTAACTTAATTCTGATATTACTCTTTATCTTTAATCATGTACCCATTTTGATCTTATCTTGGTATACAGTATAAGATATTGATCTATACCTACTTTCTCTCAAATTGTTTTCCAATTTTTCAACAGTTCTGTCAAATAGTGAGTTCTTGTCCTAAAAGCCTGGATCTTTGGGCTTATAGAACACTAGATTACTGTGTTTTGATGATTACTACTTTTTAATACAGCTTGGGATCTGGTATGGCTAGGCTATTTTTAATTTTTTTTTTCATTGATTCCCTTGATGTCCTTAACTTTACTATTCCAGATGAATTTGGTTAAAATTTTCTGGTAGCATAAAAATATTTTTGTTAGTTTGATTTGGTATAGCTTTGAAAAAATAAATTAATTTAGTTAGAATTTTTCATGTTATTTTATTGGCTTGGTAAATCCATATGCAACTAATATTTTCCCAATTTGTATTTGTGTGAAAGGTGTTTGTAATTGTATTCATATAGTTCCTGGGTTTGTCTCGGAAGATAGGCTCCCAAGTATTTTATATTGTCTACAATCATTTTAAATGGAATTCCTCTTTCTGTCTTGCTTCTGGACTTTGTTGGCAGTATTTAGAAATGCTTATGATTTATGTGTGTTTATTTTATGTTCTCCAAATTTGCTAAAGTTTGTCATTGTTTTATATATTTTAACTGATTCTCTATGTATACCATCTTATCATCTTCAAAGAGAGATAGTTTTATTTCCTCTCTGCCTATTGTAAATCTTTCAAATATTTCTTACTCTCTTATTGCTAGTATTTCTAGTACAATATTGAATAGTGATAATTATCATCTCTATTTCATTCCTGATCTTAATGTAAGACTTTTAGCTTACCTGTTATAGAAAATGCTTGGTGTTCATTTAAAATAAACAATAACTATCAGTTTGAGAATAGCTCCATTATTATTGGGGTGGCTAGGTGGCACAGTGAATAGAGAACCAGCACTAGAGTCAGGAGGACTTCAGTTCAAATCCGGCCTTAGACACTTAACCCAGAAACTATCCATGTGATCTTGGGCAAGTCACAACCCCAACTGCCCTCCAAAAAGCAAAAAATAAAAGCAAAACAAAAACAAACAAAATCCTTCCAGGAATTCTTCTTGGGATTTTGTACAATTAGCAGTATTTTTTTTAATTTGAGGCTTTCGTTGTAACTGTTTGCACATTATTCTCTTCTTGGGAGTTTGTGTCTTAATCTTCCCTAGCACTGCAGTGGGTTTTTTTTTTTTGTTTTATTGTCAAGTTCTTTTTTTGTCATTTCCTTGTGAAACAAATATGACTCTGATGCATAAATCATGGAGAGATAAAATAAATGAAAGGGACTATAGAACACTTTCACTAATGAATATTGATGCAAAAGTTTAAATAAATTCTTTCGTGGTATGTAGAGCAATATAACAAAAGGTAATTCATATTAGATCCATACCAATGATGTGAGCATGTTTCTGCCTCAGGAAAATGAGTATAATTAAAAATATAAACTACAGGGGCGGCCAGGTAGCGCAGCGAGTAAGAGCACCGGCTCCATTGTTGAGAAGACCTGGAGATCGAATCCCAGGCTCAGACACTTAGCACCCACCCAGAAACACCTGGCCATGTAACCTTGAGCAAGTTACTTAACCCCAATTGTTAGGGGCGGCCAGGTGGCTCAGCGAGTAAGAGCACCGGCTCCAGTGTCAGGATGACCTGGATCAAATCCTGGGCTCAGACACTCAGCACCACACCCAGAAATAACTGGCCGTGTAACCTTGAGCAAGTTACTTAACCCCGATTGCTTAAAAAAAAAAAAAAATATATATATATATATATATAAACTACATTTTTAATTTGTCAATGTATCAGAAAATGAAACTTTGACAAAATATAGTAACTGGAACTGCATTAATATGATGAAAAATTCTGTCCAAAATAAAGGACTACAATTATTTATAATGGAGAAACACTAGAAGCTTTCTCAGTATAAACCAAAGAAAATAACAATAAAGAAATTAAAGACAAAAAGGAAAAACAGTTATCCCTTTTTGCCCATGAAATTATGGTTTTCCTTAGAAACTCCATAGAATCAGTGGAAATAACATCATTGAGATTATTAGTAGTTTCCACTGTTTAAAAAGGTACAATATAAAGACAAAAAATAATTTGTTAGTTCCACATAATGTTATGAAACTTGAAGAAGAAAGTAAAAGAGAAATGTCTCCAAAATAACTACACTATGGAGAAACTATCTGGCAGTTAAATTGTAAAGACATACATAACATTTGTTTAAGAGCACCTGCAAAACACTCTGTCTAGTAATTAAAAAATAATTAAAGGACTATAGAACTCCATTTAGACTATGACAAAATGGTAAATAATTATTAATGATGATGATGATGATGATGATGATATTGATGTAGAAATAGAAAGTTTAGAAGAATAATTTTCAAATTGTATTCAGGGGGTGGCTGAAGATCGTTTCATGAGGTTTGAGAGTTTAAAAATATTTTCATAATAAAATTAAGATCTATAAAATTCTAAAATAGTAGCATCAGTGAATAAAATCCATTTTAAACCCCTTTATGGTTTTGTTATAATTTTGAAAAGCAAAAATGTGTCCTGAGACCAAAATCTTTGAAAATCACTAGTAGGACCCTTTAAAATTGTTCGGTGTTAGCTTAAAGATTGGAAAATCTACCAGTAAAGCAGACCACATAAGACAATAGTAATAAAAGTTGTTGGAGCCAAGATGGCAGAGTAAGAGCAGTGACTTGCTTGAGCTCTCCTCCAGGCTCCTCCAAATACTTGTAAAAATTATTAAAAAATATTGTAGAGCTACAGAATCCAAAAATTGATGAAATGAGGCAAATCTCCAGCTCAGGACAGCTTGGAAGGTCCACAGAAATGGTATATCACACCAGGTTAGGAGGAAAGCAAAGTCCAGTCTGTACACACTGGTACAGATAGGGCTTGAGAAGGCCTCAGGTCATCAAAAATCATGGTACTTGTGGCATTTTCCAGACATCTCAATCTGCAAACACCAAAGACAGCATGGAAGGTCTGTGGCAAAACTGTGTAACCTGGGTAAAAGAGGAATACATTCTAGCTGGGATCTAGCTCCAGCAGTGGCAGCAACAGCTGTTTCCAGAGCTCTGGGACTACAGATGGTGGGGGATAAAATGACTGATACAAAACCCTTGAAGCGTGGGATAGCACACCCACCCTCACCCCAACCCCCAATGGAAATAGAATTCTACTCTGACAAAGAATTAGAAAGTCAAGTATTTGGCTGGGAATATGAGCAAACATCATAAAAAAACAAAACAAGACAAAAAAAGTAAACCCTCAGGCTGTAGAATATTACTTTGGTGTCAAAGAAGATCAATACACACAACCACAAGAAGATGACAATGTCAAAGTTCCTTTATAAAAACCCTCCAAGAAAAATATGAATTGATCTTAGGTTATGGAAGAGCTTAAAAAGGATTTTGAAAATCAAGTAAGAGAAGTAGATGAAAATTGGGAAAAGAAATGAAAGAGAGTGATACAAGAAAATCATGAAAAATGAGTTGACAGCTTGCTAAAGGAGACCCAAAAATGCTGAAGCTTAAAAATCAGACTAAACCAAATGGCAAAACTGGTCCAAAAAGTCAATGAGGAGAATGCCTTAAAAAGCAGAATTGGCCAAATGAAAAAGAAGGTCCAAAAGTTCACTGAGGAACTTTATTCCTTTAAAATTAGAATGGAGCAGATTGAGGCTAATGACTTCATGAGAAAGTATCATATTCTAGATATTCTAGAACCAGAGGGTAAAATAGAAATTGAAAGAACCCACCAATTGCCTCTTGAAAGAGATCCCAAAAAGCAAACTCCTAGGAATATTGTAGCCAAATTCCAGAGTTCCCAAGTAAAGGAGAACATATTGCAAGCAGCCAGAAACAAAAAATTTGAGTATTGTGCATATATAATCAGGAGAGCATCAAACCTAGTAGCTTCTACATCAAGGGACTGAAGGGCTTGGAACATAATATTCTGGAGGTCAGAGGAGTTAGAATTAAAACCAAGAATCACCTACCCAGCAAAGCAGTTTAATACTTTAGGGGAAAAGTGGATATTCAATGAAATAGAGGACTTTCAAACATTCTTGATGAAAACACCAGAGATGAATGAAAATTTGATTTCCAAATACATCAGTCAAGAGAAGCATGAAAAGGTAAACAGGAAAGAGAAATCATAAGGGATTTATTAAAGTTGAAATGTTGCATTCCTACATTTAAAGATGATATTTATAACTCATGAGACCTTTCTCAGTATTAGGGTATTTGGACGAAATCTGTGTGTGTGTGTGTGTGTGTGTGTGTGTGTGTGTGTACACATGTATGTATATATATATACATATATAGATAGATAGATAGATAGATATAGATGTTTAGATATATAGATGATAGATAGATGACACAGGATGAGTTGAATTTGAAGGGATGATATCTAAAAAATAAAATTAAGGGGTGAGAGAGGAATACATTGGGAGAAGAAGAAAGGAAGAGATAAAATGGGGGTAAATTTTCTCACATAAAAGAGGGAAGAAAAATGTTTCACAATGTATCATGAGAGAGGGGAGGTGAAAGGGAATGATTGAACCTTACTCTCACTGGATTTGGATTAAGGAGGGAATAACATCCACATTCCATTGGGTATCTTACCCTAAATAAGGGACAAAGAGATAAGAAGGGGTGGGAGTAATAGGAGGGAAGGCAGATTGGGGGAGGGGATAGTCAGAAGCAAACACTTTTGAAAAGGGACAGGGCCAAAGGAGAAAATAAACAAGTGGGTTGGCAGGATAGGATGGAGGGAAATATCATTAGTCTTTTGCAACAGGACCATTATGAAAGTGTTTTGCATAAGTATATATGTATGGCCTGTATTGAATCATTTGCCTTCTTAATGAGGGTGAGTGGGGAGGGGAGAAGGGAGAGAATTTTTTAACAATTGTTTTTACATGCAACGGGAAATAAGATATACAGACAATTGGGTATAGAAATCTATCTTGCCCTACAAGAAAATAAGAAGGAAGGATATGGGGGTTTGTGTGAAAGGAGGGCAGACTTGGGAAGGTATAATCAGAATGTATGTCATCTTAGGGTGGGGGGGATAGGGGAGAGATGGGGAGAAAGTTTGGAACTCAAAATCTTGTGGAAATGAATGTTAAAAACTAAAAATATATAAATATTTAAAAAAGTAATTAAAAACAATTGCTCAGTAGCTGACAAGGACAAGAACACAGTGTTCTGTGGGAAGGTTTTCCTGTTCAAAAATAACTGGAAAGCTGGAAAGAAGTTTGGCAGAATTTAGGTTTAGAACAGAATTATATACCACTTACCACCAAAAACTTGAAGGGAATCTGCAGCCTGAATGTAAAAAGTCAATTATTAAAAAAAAATCAGAATAGAATGAAATGCCTACCTTTCATACCTATGGGTAAGGGAAGCTTCTTAACCAAGCAAAGTACAAAGGTGAATATAAAAGATGATATAAACTATTTCAGTGACATGGAATTAAAAACTATTTATACAAAGATCATTAGAGATAAAATATATAAAAAATCTGAATGAGGAAAAATCTTTGCAACAAAGAAAGAAAACTATGTCATGTGTGAATCTGTGCATTCACTATGACTAGTTTAGATGTATACCAGGATATATATATATATATATATATATATATATATCCTTATTAAATAAATAATAAATAGCATAATGACCAGGACCATAGCAAGAGATTCAGAAAAAGCCATCTACAAAAATTCACAATTAATTGATATTGAAAGCCTAAAAAGTATAGAAGTTTTGTAAAGTATTCCTTAGTACATCAACCACATCTATTCAAAGAAACCCATTGAATTATCTTTTTTAAATAGAGAAATATGAGAATATCTCCAAGTAAAATTTGGAGTAAAGCAATTATATACATGTACACATATATGTACATATACATATACACATGCACATACACATGAACAAAATCTACTTATGTGCATACATACATACAAATGTATGCATGTATATTATCATATAATATTAATTTTACTTATAGCAATTGAAATAGATTCATGGAATATAGGCAAGGAAGAGGTAAAATTATCTTCCTATGGTGAAATTATGGACTTTTGCTAAGCAAACTTAAGATATGTAACAAAGCTGTAATTAAAGCAATTAATAGCTTTAGTGAAGTAGTTGGACACAAAATAAACCCACAGTAAACTCAGGCTTTATGTATTATAATATCAAAATGCAGAAGGAAAATATAGAGAAATTGCATTCAAAATAACTACAAAATGCTTAGACATTAACTTAGCAAAAACCATACAGTGCTTTAATATTTGTATAAATTTCTTCATTACTTGAGTGGAAAAGATGAGTCAATTAGAATAATGTAGTTACAGTGCTGTGAGGCTGAATGGAAAAAAAATAAACTAGATTCTAAACAAAATATGAAGAGCTTGAACAAGGGTAGCAAGCAGTAAAATTTGGAGATCTGACTGTGTGGGCTAGGTGGTGAGATAACTAAAGAGGGTTCCAGTTTGTCAAAAAGAGAATTTAAATAATAAAGATAATAATGATAATGACAATTAACATTTATATAGTCTTTATTGTCAAGCACTGTGCTAAGTACTTTACAATTATTATCTCACTTGATACTTGAAATGATATTTAAAAAAAATTAATTTCCTTACCATGCAGATTCTGTTGAGGAAGTATTGTTAACATTGCTTTTTAAATAGATTGTCTCAGGTTTTAAATTTCCTTTCCTATTCGATTGCTTTTGGTAATGACCCCATGGAGTCCATGTTGCCATTATCCACAAAACTCCCTCACTTAATGTTTTCTTCCCCACTATTGTCCAATATCTCTTCTGCCCTTTGAGTCTAAATTATTTTAAAAGGTCATCTACAATAGATGCTTCACTTTCTCTTCTCTCACTCTCTTCTTAATCCCCTTCTGATCTCATCATTCCAACAAGACAGCTCTCTAAAGTTTCCAATGATATCTTAGTTGCCAAACTCTTTTTCTCAGTGCTCATCTTTCTTCAACTCTCTTCAGAATTTGATATTTTTGCTTGGTACTCTTCTCTCTAGCTCTTTTGGGACACCATTCTCTCCATGTTCTCCTTCTATCAAATTGCTCCTTCTCGGAGCCCTTTGTTGGATCCTCACCCAAACCAGGTTGTCTAACAGTAGGTTTCTGTTCTGAATCCTCTTCTCTTCTCCCTCTACATTACTTCACTTGGTATTCTCATCAGCTCCCATGGATCCAATTATCATCTCTAAGCGAATGCTTCTCAAAACTCTCCATCCTGCCTTAATCTCT
Source organism: Petaurus breviceps papuanus (assembly GCF_028583685.1). Lineage (NCBI taxonomy): Eukaryota > Metazoa > Chordata > Mammalia > Diprotodontia > Petauridae > Petaurus > Petaurus breviceps. The sequence goes on from NW_027185761.1 coordinate 45,823,143, forward strand.
CTGCTGATCTCTGTAATTGCATCTACAATTGTCTTTCATACATGTCAAGCTGGATGTGTAATAAATATCTTAAACTCAACATGTTCAAACTGAACTTATTTTATTTCCCCCCAAATCCTCCCCTCCTCCTATCTTACTGATTACTAAAGAGGATAGCGCCACCTTCCCAGTTCCACAGGCTCACACTTAGATTTCATCCTTGATTCCTTCTTGTATCTTGTCCCCAAAATTGATTGCCTTGCTGAGGCCAGTTGAATTCATCTTTTCAATAAAGTTCCTGTTCCCTGATACCACCAACACCTTGGTTCAGTCCCTCATCACCTCATGCTTGGAGTTTTACAATAGCCTTCTGGTATGTCTACTTCCCTCAAGTCTCTCCCCACTCCCATTTACCTTTCATTCAGTCAGCAGAGTGATTTTCCTAAAGCAAAGGTCTTCTCATGTTACTTCTCTATATTCAATAAATTCTGATGGTTCCTATAGCTTTCAGCACCAAATATAAAATACTCTATTTGACATTCAAAGCCCTTCAAAACCTAGGATTCTCATCCTCAATCTTTCCCATCTTCTAACACTTTACTCCCTACCAGGTACTCTTCAGAACAGTAACACTGACCACCCTGCTCTCCCACTCTCAGATCTGGGCACTTTCTCTGGTGTCCCTCACACTTGAAATGCTCTCCTTCCTCATCTCCATCTACTGGTTTCCTTCAAGTCCCCAACTAAAATCACATCCTTGACAGGACACCTTTCCTAAACTAAATTCTAGAGTTTTCTCTCTTTTAGTTATTTCTTTTATATCCTTATATATAGATTGATTGCACACATTTGTTTGCTTATTGTTTCCCCCATTATACTGTGAGTTTCTTGAGGGTAGGCACTGTCTTTTGCCTTTTTTTTTTGTATCCCTAGCACTTTACACAGTGTCTGGCACATAGTAGATTTTTATAGATTGAGTTACTGACAGTTACTTTTGATGCCATAAACTTGTTCTCAGACTCTCTACATCTTTACACCATCTTTCTTCAAACTTATTTTTCAATATAGGAGCATATTTAAGTGAAGATTACTTCCTTATGGGAAAAATACCACCCTCCATTAGAGTGACATTTTTGTCTGAATGTTTAAAGAGTTATCTTTTGAATATCTCCAAATATTAATAGAAGTTATACTCATAAATCCTTTTGACATCAAGGGGATACTATATAATTTAGAAACCTGCTCTCACCTTGATAATTGGACACAATTCCTATTAACGAACAATGAGAATTATGTGAATTAATGGCAGAGAATTAATCCTTTAATTTAAGCTGATATGGGAAAGTTGTGATTTCTCCATCTTGTGAATATATCCTCCTAAAATCCCATAAATGTAAATGAAACCATAATTCTACCCTTAATAGTTGCTATCTGAAAGTAAAATGTCAATTCTGTAGCACGTAATTGAATGTAATCTTAAAGACAAGGGTTATCTCCTGTCTATCTTTCTATCTCCAGCCCTTAGTCCAGTGTCTGCCACATGGGGGGCATTTAATAAATGCTTAGTGTTAGCGACTGATTCCCTGCAGAAGATCTGCACATTTACTGTTAGTATCGTTGAGCTGAATAAAACAATAGCTGACATCTGGATAAAATGTTAAGGTTTGCAAAATATGTTATGTAGATGATCTCATTTGAAAATCACTGCAACTTCTCTGAGGAAAGTGCTATTATTTTTCTCATTTTATACTGAAAGAACTGAGGCTCAAAACAGTCAAATTACTTTCCCTCGATCAAACAACTAGTAAATGTCAAAGGGTGGAATCTGAATTCAGAGCTCTTGCCGCTATGCTAAATTATCTCTTAAATTCTATACTCTCAATGTGTTAAATAATGACATACTTCATAGTAAGGAAGATGCATTCAATTCTAGCAACACTGTGTATCTATCTTATATCTACTACATGTTGATCTGTACATATACATTTTGCCTCTGCTGACAGAATGGAAGTTCCTTGAGGTTAGAGACCAATTCTTTTTGTCTTCATATCCCTATCAGCTAGTACTTCACTAGTCATACAGTAGACACATGTATGTGGAATACTCTAAAGTTTGGTATGACAAAATTAAAAATCCAAATGCGCTAGATGGCAGTCATAGAGGTTATATGCAAGTGATGTGGTTAACCTAATTATCTCTAAATTAAAAAAAAAACATTCCAGATATATGAAAGACAATTTTTAATATTCATTTGACATTTTAACCTTCATCCTGGGGGTGGCTATGTGGTGCAGTGAATAGACCACCAGCCCTGGAGTCAGGAGGACCTGACTTCAAATCCAGCCTCAGATATTTAACACTTACTAGCCGTGTGACCTTGTGCAAATCATGTAACCCCAATTGCGCTGTGTTCCCCCTTCCAAAAAGCAAATAAATAAACAAACCAATAAATAAATAAATCTAAAAAAAAACATTCATCCTTCCCCTCTTCCCTCCTGCCTAATACAGTAAGCAATTTGATACAAGTTATATATGTGCAATCATGTAAAACATATTTCCATGTTAGTCATTTTGTAAAAGAAGAAAAAAAAAACACTACATTTATCTTATCATGTTCTTGTGCCATTTTTCAGCTGTGTTCCACGCTTTGCGCTCTAATTTTAAGGTTTTCTCGGAAAAGATACTGAAATGGTTTGCCATTTCTTTCATCTCATGAGAAAAGTGAAGCAAACAGAATTAAATGACTTGTCTAGGGTCTGACAAATAGTGTCTGAGGTTAGATTTGAACTCAGGCAGTTGATTCTTCCTACTCTGGAGCCAGAACTTTATGAACTGCGCCACCTAGCGGCCCCTCATCTTATTACACATTTTGCGTAAATAGAATATATGTGTTTCCCCCTCTCCCCCAACTTCTTTCCCACAGGTATTTAAATTCTCATATAATTTAAATGCAAACTGTTTGATATGGCTAATGACAACCAATAACATCAGTCTGACTTTTTTTTGCTTTATTCAATTCATATCAATTGTTGATGTCACCTTGTGGTTTGTTACTATACAGAATACTTATTTAAGGAATAGTTTAGCATTATTGTTTGTTACATAGAAATTTATTTTAGCACCATTTTAAATACAGATACTTATATATTTAAGATATACTATAATGTTTTGGGACTGTAAATTCATTGGGAGGAGCCTCCTGATTTTAGGAATGGACCCAAACAATAAAAATAAGAACATATATTGAAAACAGTACATTGAATCTTTGCCAGGTAATTCATATTAAGGTCAACTATTTGAAGTGCTGTCATGGAAGAGGGATTAGATTTGTTCTTCTGGGCCCCAGAGGGAAAAAAATAAAGGAGCAGAGAAGCAGATTTCTACTTGATGTAAAGCAAACTTTTGCAGTGTTTGGAACTGACCAAAAATAAACTAAGATGCCTTGGGAGGAAGTAGGTTCCCTCTCACTAAATGTTTTTAAATGGGATCTATATATGATATTGAAGAAATTATTTGACAAATTCAGATTTGACTCATGTTTCCAAACCTTTTATACTTTACCTCATCCAACATATTCCGCCACCCAGTGATGCTGGCTTCCTTGAATTCAAAACACAGTATCTATCAGCTTCAAGAATTTTCCTCATTATCTTTCATGACTTATCCTGGCCTATTATTTTCTTCAGAGATTGAAAGAAAATTCTACCTTCTGCAAGAAACTTGTTTCCACCTTCTTTCTTTTCCTCCTGAAATTTGTCATGCATACATCTTGTGCAAACAGAGTGGTTGCCATGTTGTCTCTCCATTAGATTGTGAACTCCTTGAGGGTAAGCACTGTATCCCCAGGCGTAGCACAATTCCTGGCAAATAGTAGGTAGTTAATTAATGCTTGTTGTTGTCATAATTTGGAAAAGATGGTTTCTGAGGTGCTTTCCAGCTCAAAAATTTTATGATGCTATAATCTTACTGATGAAGTTACAAGTTGAAATGAGATCAAAGAAAATATTTAAAAATAAAGGAATGCCAATTAAATGTGTGAAGTATCTTGAATTTCTGTTATCCTAGATGCAGAGCTATCAAACCAGTATGACTGAAATGCACATAATTGCTTTTTAAAATAATCTAACAGCTGTCATGGTATGGGGTACCAAATCAAGTGATTCTCTGTGGTGTCTACACTGCCTGTCATGACTCCAAATCCAGCTCAGATTGATAGGACTAAATATCAGAACTATTTGTGGGTCATTCAATGATCATAATATCATAGGATCATAGATTTAGAGACAGAAAAGAACCTAGAAGTCACTGAATTAAATTCTTTAAAGATGCATAAAGGTAAAGTGAATTGGATGGCTCACACACTGGGATTGCAAACATAATATTTGCTGGCTCTAGGTCCAGCACTCAGTCTTCTACACTCACTAGTTAAGTCCAATATTGATTTCGATGCCTTTTTCATTGAATATTTTAGCCGAATTAAACAGGATTTTGTACTGCAAGGGGATAATTTTTTTTATTTGATTCAATAAGCATTAAGTACCTACTACATGCATTGGTAATAAAAGAAAAAATGAAACACTCTCTGACCTTAAGGTGCTTATATTCTACTATAAAAATAAGATACACATATAATTAAGTAAAAGGTAATTGAGGGGGAAAGGGAGAGAGAGAGATTAGGGAGAGGGAGGAGGGAAAGGGAGAAGAAGAAAGAAAGAGAGAGAGACACAGAGAGAGACAGAGACAGAAAAAATAGAGAAAGGGAAGGAAGGAGGGAGGGAGAGACAGAGAGAGAAACTGAGAGAAAGAGGGAGTGAGGGAGGGAAAGAAAGAGACAGACAGACAGAGGGAGGGAGAGAGCAAGGGACAGAGAGAGACACAGAGAGAGATAAAGAGAGAGACAGAGACAGAGATATCTAACAACTGGAAGATTCAGGAATGACCTCGTGTAGGAGGTCACAAGAGTTGAACTTTGAAGCAATCTAGGGATTTTAAGAGGTGGATTGAGTGGGGACAGTGCATTGCAGGCTTGGGGGATGGGCTGTAAAACTCTCTAAGACTAAGATAATAACAATATAATGCTATGCATTGGTGAAAGGAGTTTCCACACAAGGAGTCTTATATACTGAAAGATTCACACATCCACCCATACCTACATCATCCTCTCCATGAAATTAAAAATGACAACAACAGCACAGAACCTCTATATAGCACAAAAGAAGCAGCCTAAAGGAAGCCATCTGAAATATTCATGACTAGAGAAAAGATGGGGTCAGCCATATAATGAGGGTGACCAGTAATGGAGAGATAGCTTGTGTGTTCCATTGGGATCCATAAAAAATGTCAAGAGATCGAGATCTAGCATTTAGGTAGACCACTGATGGCAGACATATTCAAGGATATAGAAAAGAGTTACCTGGAAGGGACAGTCAGAGCTAGGTTGAGAAGAGCATCCTTATAGAGAGCCCTCACATTGATAAAATCTCAGATCACTTAAAACATCAAGGCCTATTGTTTTGAGGTTTTTTTTGCATGTGGATAATGGACAAATACTGGTTTTTCTATGATTAATACAAAAACAAGTACTTTCAAATACTTTCAAATATTTTTATTTAGTTTTAAAATATTATAAGATTTAACAAACTAATTCAGCTAGATTATGTGAACAAGTAAAAAATAATGTGTTTTGTGGCCTTAACAAACAAGACTTTCTTGAATTGCTAAGGCAAAATGTTAGCACTTGTTTAAGGTATACGTTAATCTAAGTCTCTGGATTTTTCCAGATCTAGGCAAGTGCTTCAGAATTTGTCCAGGAATGACCATAAAAACCTAGGATAGGAGGATTTGATAGATTTAAAACTGGATTGGATCTCAGAGGTCATCTAGAACATAATCTGTCAAAAAAAATTCCTACTAGTAAAAATATTGACTTCCTTCTGTAAGCTAATAGCTAAATACAGAATTGAGATCTTTATAAGCTGTAACGGAAATGGAAATTTAAAGATCTTCCCTGCCCTTAGGCCCTTTGATAGGCTTAAGAGTCTCTGAGAACCTTCCTTGATTTGAAAATATACCCTGCCTCCTAATAGGCTGAATGTGGTCACATGGAATCTGTGGCAGGAGGCTTGGTTTTCAGGAATGCCCACACCTTGATGCTGTGTGATTGGGCAGTGGGTCAAGAGGGTGGTTACATTCTCTGACCCAGGAGAAGGCTATATAATCCCTGATGTGAGGCTTTGCTTTGGGGCTCACTTTGAGAAGTGTTCTGTGATTTGATCAGATGAGATTCTGGGAAGCCATTGTTGAGAGCCCCCTGGCTTTGAAAAACCCAGATGCTGATTTGGTATGGATGTAATGGTTGGACAGTTTGGAAACCTGTCTACTTGATCTGTTTCTCTGTCGTGATAATTCTGTCTGTATACTCTGAAGTTCGGGGTGCTGACCTTTTTCCCCTGAACTAGGTAAATGATACATATTTGACTGATTAAAGTAAGCTTGTTAACCCATTTTGAGTTGCTTTCCTTTATCAAAGCAGATCCAAGAACCTGTGTTGGCAGCCACCCTGGGGATGCTGGGGTGCTTCCTGCTACATAAGCCTAGGTCTTACAGTGTTCAGGGCAGTTCTAATTATGCCCTTGTTCATTGTATTCATTTTCAGTAGAAAGAGCAATACTAAGTATGACCTGTTTATAACTATTTGGAGTTTGAATCAAGTGCCAGCAAATGGAAGCCTCCTAGAAAGAGCACTGAATGAGATGGGAACACAGTTGTTCAAATCCCAGTTTTGCCACTTAATAACTGTATGCCTTGGAGCAAGTCACTAACCCATCTTGGGCCTCAGTTTACTTCTTTGTAAAATGAGGATGTTGGATTAGGAGTTGTCTAAACCCCTTCCAAACTTTAAATCTATGGTTTTATTATTTATTTAGCTACAAAATGTTCATCAAAAATATGACATAGAGAGGATATGGACATTTTTTTCTATTTTTCAATTGATCAAAAGAAAAAATCTACTTTTGAAAGATTCAATACATACATACACACATACACACACATATAAATATATACATATATACATACATTTTATATATATATATGTATATATATATAGACCATACTTTTCATTTCTTTGACTTTGAAAACAACTTTGGAATTGAGGATTTATTAATACACAGTATGTCTCAGAAACTTTGGATATTAAATTTACAAAAACACATAAAAAGCCAGTGATAGGAGAAGCAGAAATGACCTATGAGTTAATCAAATCCATTTCTGGTGCCAGTGATAGGAAATTCTGAAGTCTCTAGGTAGAGAACATAAACATTCAGTCTTCACCACAAGCCCATTAACATTTAAAAATTGGCAAGGCTGGTACTTCATGCACTAACATTTTGTGATGTAACAATATACATATTAATGCCAACAGTCCACATTACAGGGTGGCCGGGAACTCCTAGGACGATTTGTATACAGCTTAATAAAAATTGCTCTGCCTAGGATTTGTGAGTTGAAGAGAAATCTTTAGAGTGATGATGTCTCCTCTACTCATTAACATAACTTATAACAACTTGTAAATTAGAAGTTCAAGCAATTAATACTCTCCAACAAATGTATACTCTCATAGAAACACAATAGGGCATGATTAGGCAGCTGAGAAATAAAGGTGTCAGGAGTTTATGCAATCATTCCTTTTCCTTTGGTTTACAGTAAACTTAATCTTCAAAGGGACTGAGAGAAGCACAAATGAAAATTTATAGAAAAATAAGCATGCAACTATTGCTAAATCAGGAGAGGAGACATTTTGAATCAGAGACAGCCAGGTGGTTAGTGTGTCCCTGGGCAAGTCACTTCTATCTATCCCTGTTTCCACATCTGTTAAATGGAGACAAGAATAGCTCCTACTTCCAGAATTGTTCTGAGGTTGACATAACATTTGTAAAGTGCTTTATAAACCTTAAAGCAACATAAATATGTTAGCTTATCATTATTGTATTGATACAGAAACTCTTGTAAGGAGCACTATGAACATGTTAGCTCCTTGGGCATGTAGCTGCTTAGACAAAAAGAGCCTGCCTTATACATGCTGAGGGACACTGGGACAGTGAAAGTCCTTGAGAACATGTCATGGGAGGGTTGGTTGAAGGTATTGGGAATACCTGAATCACAAGAATTTTAGAATTGGAAAGCAACCTTGGGGGATGTCTAGTCCAATTCAAAGCTGGACAAACATCTGAACATAATCAATTGTATCCCGGAGAAGATATTTCCTAAGGAAATTCACACCAAACTCTGAAACAGTCAGGGTCATGGAGTCCTTAAATAGCAAACTTGAATCCATGTTTTCCTGACTCCAAATCTAGTATTCTTTCCCCTATGCAAGACTATCTTTCATATTCTGTGGTTGAGATTTTTTTTTTGGACTGGATCTATGCTTTTGTTTTTATTGAGAACTTCCAAAGAGAAAATTCAGGGCAACTAGATGGTACAATGGATAGAATTCTGGGCCTGGGTTCAGGAAGAAGCATCTTCCAGAGTTTAAATCTGTCCTCAAGTCACTTAACCATATTTGCCTCAGTTTCCTCATATGTAAAATGAGTTGGAAGAGAAAATTACGAACTATTCCAGTATCTTTTCAAAGAAAACCCCAGATGGGGTCATGAAGAGTTGGACAAAATTGAAACAAGCGAATAACAAAAAAGAGAGAAAACTCCCTCTACCAATGCAGATAGCTACTGTTCTATATCTTACAGTCTGAGAAAATTGCCTCTGTAAATGCTACAGATAGTCTTAGCGATGTGTGCATCAGGAATTGGAGTGCAGGATATTTTGTTTCCCCCTACTTTCAAATAGCTCAGCATTTTCTGATATACATAGCAGAACAAATCTATAGAATACAGGGTGTGTGTGTGTGTGTGTGTGTGTGTGTGTGTGTGTGTGTGTGTGTGTGTGTACACATTGTTTCTTGGGAGTTTCCATCCTGAACATACTCAATTCAGTTCAATTTAACAAAGAATTTATTGAACACCTTCCCTGGGTAAAAAGTTGTTAGGCTTCCTCTCCTTAATCTACTAGAATGTCAGGAACTGCTTTAGGGTCTTATTTTAATTTGAAAGATCTTTTTTGAACATGTGTAATGATTTTTCAGTAGGTACACCTGAGGATTTCCACTAATAGATGCATTTTCATTTTGAAAATTTCATTGAGCTGATACATATGATACCTTGATAAAAATTGATGTACTAAAGGAAAAATAGCATTTCTCAGAATGGACCATAGATAAACACTTTGCATATCCATTATAGCTTGAACTAGGGGTTTCAGGTCTTGGGAGAATTGGGGGAAACCCTATGGGGTGTAGAATTAGGAGCCAATCAGATAATAGACTGAGGGAGAGTCAGAAACTGAGACTGCACCATCTAACTACTTCAACACTAAGCAACACTATGTAAATAGAATACTTAAGACAATTAGCCAGATTAGTCATATCCAAATCCCTCTGATTGGGCTGAATTATCTGGATATTTGAGGGAGTGGAGTGTAAAGAGGGAATAGCTTGAATTTTCTAAAGAGTTGTATGATGTCTCTGCCTTGTATTGTAATTACAGTCTTAATATTAATGAGAGTTTTGAGAATTCAACACTTTCAAATGCCAAATATTTAGATGGAAGGAAATCTTGAGCTATCAACTCCACATTCTGGTCATGTTCCTGTGATTTTAAGACATATTGGAGGCTAAGAATCACAAATCAATAATATCCTAGCACAGAATAATACTTCATTTTGCCTTGCTCAGGGAAGAATTCATTTGGTTCCAGGTAAGTCAATGAAACAAAGATAACTAATAAAAATTCAGTGTTTCCTTGCAATGATTTAGGTTTTTTGCTGAATTTGAGATTTTTATGCCAATACTGTGTGGGTCACTGATTTAGATAAATTAAAGACATAAATCATATGAAAGCTGTAATTGCCCAAGTATTTTAGTTTTCACTTTATATTGATCAAATCTACTTATTTTATTTGATTTTATGGCTTCTACTTTACCTGTTTGTATTACTATGCTGAACGGCTTCCTTCCTTGGGATAGTCATTTCTTTGCACTCACCTAGAAAGCATGTTGAATTATATAGCATGACTATTTTGTACTTTAACGAGTCAGTGTCATTCAATAAAGTGGATATCTCGAAAAATAGCTCTTTTTCATAGAATCATTGAATTCCATCATTGGAGGAGAACTCAGTTTATAATCCAACTCATACTTCAACAAAAATTCCTTATCCAATATATCAGACAAACAGGCATCCAGTCTTTGCTTGGAGACCTCCAATAAGAAGGAAATCATTCATTACCCCTTGCAGAATTCCCATTTCAATTTGGAATAAGTCTGATGATAAGGAAGAATTTGTCATTTTCCCTCCAATTGACTCTTCAATTTCTACCCAATGCTACTTATTCTTCCTTTGGGACCTGCTCCTTCTTCACACTCTAAATCTAGCATTTATGTCTTCCCTAAATCTCATTTTCAGGCTAAAGTTCCTCAGTTCTTTCAAATAATTCTTGTATAGTATTATCTCAAAGACCTTCATCTAGTTGTTGTCCTCTGGATATTCTTCAACTAATCAATGACTTTCCTAAATCATAATGACACAAACTACCCAACATGCTCTATATGCAGTCTCCCTAGTGTTTCCATAGTCTTAACCATCATACCTTTTTACCTGCAGCCTTTCATTATCTTTCCTTAATTTTTCAACTAACCATATATATCTTTTGGTTTTTAAAAAGGTTTTAAAAACCTCCTTTTACTAATTCATAAATGGAACCTGTGCCTTATTTTATAGCATTAGAGAGCTTCCTAAAACAACAAGAGGTTAAGTGGCTTGACATGAGTCACTAATCAGCATGTGTTAGAGGTAGGACTAGTACCCATATTATCCAGATCTCCAAACTAGCTTCCTTTCTACCAGACAATCCTCTGTCACATTAAGATTTGGGGTTTTTTGGGAGGCGATATTCCTATCATATTGTTGGGACATATTGAGATGGTAGCTAGCTAAAAATCTCAGACTCCCTATGTCCTAATTATATTAGTAGAAAACTTCAGTAGGTTTACCATATTAGCCAGTGGCCTAAAATGTTGGGTATCCTGGTCATCACCTCAGAATCACATTTCCGAAGAGATGTGTTTCTTAGATAGCAGTGTGTTTTCACATTTAGTATATATTTGTGTAGTTTTATAGGTTCATGGAATACTCTTCTGCTATTGGCCTCCTTAATTCTAAGCTTGAAGATACCTTGATTTCATGAGCTCATCTCTATCTACTATGAAGAATGAGAGAGATAGTGTCTAATCAAGCTAAACCACACTATCACCCTTGAGTTTAAGGTATGATTTCCAAGAAATAATTGGGGGGTTGCAACAGTGGAGAAAAAGAAAGATACAATGGCATAGACATTGAAGATTGGAATGTCCTATGTAGGGGACTTCAAGTAGTCAAATCTTAGTGGATCACAAAGCATACAAAGAATATTAAGGGAAATCCACATGAAAATAAAATAAGATGGAGATCAATTGTGAAGGTCAAGGAGTATACAATGTGCATCTAATAATAGACAATTCACTTCTATCTGGAAGACTCAGCTCTAACTCTTGGCTGGTAGACCCAGAATGCTGTATACCTTTGCATTTTCACTTCAGACCTGAGACAGGGTCTTCTACTTTCCTAACAATCTGTAAGGCAACATTCTATGGAAACCAGTGTACAAATAATATGCTTCCATGACACTTTTAAATAAATCCACTCATGAGTCGTAGTTTTAAGGAATATCTCAGGGAAATGGAAGCCTTGGTTGTATGTATAGCTCTTCTGGGGGATGGTAAGGTATCCAAATTCCAGGAGCTTCTGACCTTTCCCTGCCTACTTTAGAATCAAGCTTAGCTTATCATCAGGAAGATTATAATCAAAGAATTTGAGAATTGAAAAGAATATTGGTTGGAGATCATATGGTCAAACCCTCTCATTTTGCAGATGAGGAAACTGATAGTCTTCGATCACATATGTCACTTCTACTTAGTTTCCCTGCTCTCTCTCTCTCTCTCTCTCTCTCTCTCTCTCTCTCTCTCTCTCTCTCTCTCTCTCTCTCTCTCTCTGTCTCTGTATTTCAGTAGGGAGAGAAGAACAATAATCAGAAATGGAAGGGTAAAAAAAAGAGTTACAGGGAGTACATATCAAATAAATAAATGGGACTGCACAAACCTCTTTGTGGCAAAGAGCTAGATAGAGTCTCATGCCAAAATAATTAGAGAGAGAACATATTTAGGACAAGGAAAAGAAGAAACATTGAGGGATAATAGTTGGGGAAAGAGCATGAAATTTTCTGTGGGTTGTGGAGGAAAGCCTATTCAAGAGGGAGAAGTATTTTTTTCCCTTTAGAGTCCCTTGTCTCAGCAGGAAGGACAATAGTCTATTGGAGTCAATACTGCCCTCACTTGCCTGGAATTACCTCCCCTCTCACCTTTGCTTCCTAGAATTCATAATTCTTTTCAAAGCTTATATCAATGGAAGAAATATGGTACTGTTAAAAGATAAATGAATCTGAAGTCAGAAGATCTGGTTTCAGCTCCTTCATCTAACATGTTCTACTTATGTGACCTTGAAGAAATTATTTAAACTCCTAGACCTTAGTTTTCTTTTTTGTAAAATTAAGGAGTAGAAAGATAAGATCCAAATGGATGTATCAGATAAATATAAAAGGTTTTATTCATAAAGCCATACAAAGAGAAAGGAAGAAAACATGTTTCATATCAGTATATAGAAAAGATGTTGTGACATTGTGAAGGAATGGAGAGAATAATAGAAGATAGAACAGATAGTTTTGGTTACATAAAATTAAAAAGACATCCATCAAGCAAATCCCATGAAGGTAAAATTAAAGAGAACAGGTTAACTGTCAAAACTGTCTTTGCAACAAATCTCTCACTTAATTTCTTATATCCAGAAGATACAAGGAATTTATTCAATTTTACAAGAACAAAAAACATTTCCCCATAAATAGTCAAAGGATATGAAGAGGTATTTTCAAGGGCATAATCTAAACTATCATCAACCACATATGAATGTCCCAAATCCCTAACAATTAGAAAAATGTAAAATTGAAGTAACTCTAAGGTTCCACATTTCACTCATCAGATTGAAAGAACATTGGAAAATGATCATTGTTGCAGGGGTTTTGGGGAAGAAAGGCATACTAATTCACTCTTGGTGGGACCATGTATTGAACTAAGCATTCTGGAAATCAATGGGGAGACATCCCTCAAAATTGCTAAGCTGTAAATATGGTTTGATCCAGCAATGCCACTACTAAACCAATTATTCAAAAGGATCAATGAAAGAGGGGAAAGATTCATACATGCAAAATATTTAGAGCAATTGTTATAGCAAAGAATAAAAAAAATGACTGGGCTCACATGGGTCTGCTTGCTGTTCCTTGTACATCACACTTTTTCTCCCATCTCTGTATCTTTATACTTGCTGTCTCAGATACCTGGAATCTACTTCCTTCTAACTTCCATATCTTAATATCCATGATTCACTTCAAGATTCATATCAAACACCACCTTCTTCAAGATAACATTCCCGGCATTTTGGGAACTTGGAACTTTTAAATATATTGATAGGAAGAACAAGGTGGTAGAGTACAAGCCTAGAACCAGCTGAACTATCCCAACACCCCCCCCCAAATAATTTTAAAATAATGTCTCAAATCAAATGTTGTTCTGTTAGAGCCAAGAAAATGTCAGAGGGAGACATTTTCCAGTCTAAAACAACTAAAGAGGTCTCTAACAGGTCTATAACACCAGGTTGTCTGTAACATGACAGGCCTGGAGCAAGGCAGGAGCACCCATGGTAAGCCTTGGAGGTGTACTCAATACCAGCTGATTCAGGAGCACATAGCCCAGAGATGTTAAGGAGGTCAAATGACTGGTCAGAAACAGATTACAGGGGACGCTTTGCTGGCACTAGGTACATTCGGTGCTGATTGGCAGGTCCATTGCATATAAGCAGTTCTGGTCACAGTTCCAGGGTGGAGAAGAAAACTTGCAATCAATCACAAGGAAGCAGGGGCCCTGTTCACAGTACCAGAGCCAAGATGAGTGTTACCACTTGTGACTGTAGGAGACCAGGAGCTCTTCCTGGGTAAACACCAGAGTACAGACCAGGAAAGAAGTGACCTCCCCTTTACCAGGATAACACCAACTTGGGAGTGCCAACAACTTGCATACACCCAAAACGGACTTTAAAAACAGAGCACAAAAAGTCCCGAAACTTAGCTCAGTGCCTTTTTATCCCCAGGTTGAATACAGCCTAATGTTTATATGAAGTTCAAAGTAAAGAAATAGACATGGAAAATGAGCAAACAACAAAACAAGAACTTGATCAAAAAAGTCTACTACAGTGGCAGGAAGACCAAGATATAAACTTAGAAATGTATGAATGTAAAAGGCAGCTATAGGCAAAGAATCAAAGAAAAAATGTTAATTGGACCCAAATCTAGCAAGAATTGCTGGAATAATTAAAGAATGAAATGAGTGGCAGAGGGAAAAAAATTGGAAAAGAAATGGGTGATGCAACAAAAATATATAAAGAGAATTAACAGTTTAGTAAAAGAACCATATAATTGTCTTTAAAAACAAAATTGTGCTAAAGGTAAAAGAAGCACAAAAGCTCACTGAAGAAAGAAAATTCTTTTAAAAGCAGTTTTGACCACATAGAAAAGGAGGTACAAAAATTCACTGAAGAAAATAATTCCTTAAAAACTAGAATTGAAAATGTGGAAGCTAATGACTATGAAAAAAACAACAAACAATTACACAAAGTCAAAATAATTAAAATAATGGGAGAAAATGTGAAATATCTCACTGGAAAAACAAATTATATGGACAATGTATCAAGGAGAGAAAATTAAAGAATTATCGAGTTATCTAAAAGCCATGATAAAAAATGCTAGAACATCATATTTCAAGAAATTATCATGGAAATCTCCCCTGATTTCTTACTTCCAGATGGCAAAATAGAAATTGAAAAAAACCTCCCCAATCACTTCCTGAAATATTATAGCCAGATTCCAGAACTCCCAGATCAAGGAGAAAATATTGCATGAAGACATAAAGAAAAAAATTCAGATATGATGGAATCATAGTCAGGATTTAGTAGCTTCTAGATTAAAAGTGTGAGGGGGGTTGGAATACCCCCAAAGGCCAAGGAGCTAGGAAGACAATCAAGAATAACCTACTCAGTTAAACTGAGTATAATTCTTCAGGGGAAAATAGACATTTAATGAAATAGAGGCCTTCCAAACATTCCAGATGTAAAGACCAGAGATTAATAGAAAATTTGAGGTTTAAACAGAAGATTTAAGAGAAGCATAAAAAGGTAAACATGAAAGAGAAATCACAAAAGACTCAAGGAAAATAAATTGTTTACATTCCTATATAGGAAAGTGATGCATGTAACTCCAAAGAACTTTATTATTATTAGGGCAGGCAGAAGGAGGCTGTACAGACACACAGCATGGGTGTGAGCCAATTATGTTGGGATGATCTCCATAGATAGAATGTAGGGGTGAGAAAAAGGGAGATACTGAGAGAAGGTGGAAGGGAAAAGTATGATAGGAATTTTTTTTTCTCACATAAGAAGTGCACCCAAGGAAGAGCTTTTATAATAGAGGGGAAATAGGGAGGTGAACAGACTTGAACCTCAATCTCATTAAAACCGGTTAAAAGAGGGAAGAAGACACACACACACACACACACACTCAGTTGGATATAGAAATCTATATTACCCAAAAGGGAGACAGGAAGGGAGGAGAATAAGTAGTATGGTCTAGGAGAAGGATGATGAGAGGGAGGGCAGATTTGGGGAAGCAGTGCTCAGAAGCAAGATCGGATTTTAAGGAGGACACGATGAAAGGACAGAGAAAAGGATAAATAAAGGAAAACTGGATGGAGGTAAATGCTTAGTGATCAAAGCTATCAATGTGAATGGGGTGACCTAACACCTAGAATGGAAGTTAATAGCAGAATGGATTAGAAACTAGAATCCAACAATATGTTGTATACAAGAGACACACGTGTGAATAATGAAAGACCTATATAAAGTTGAAATGAAGGGCTGGTGCAAAGTCTATTGTGCCTTAGCAGAAGTAAAGATGACAGAGATGGTAATCATGATCTCAGACAAAGCAAACATGAAAATAAAACTATTGAAGGTGATAATAGGGGAAACTGCATTTTGATTTAAAAGGGGGGCATAGACAAGAAAGTAATATCAAAAAATGCAGCAAGTTTCTCTGCTAAAGGCCTCAGTTATTTTTTTTAATATATATGGAACTGAGTGAAATTTATGAAAATAAGAGCAATTCCTCAATTGATAAGTGGTCAAAAGATATGAACAAGTATTTTTCTGCAGAAGAAATCAAAGCTATCCATAGTCCCATAAAAAAAATGTTCTAAATCATAATTAATTAGATAGATGCAAATTAAAACAACACTGAGATACCACATCACACCTATCAGAAATGACAAACGTTGGAGGTTTTGAGGGAAAAAATAGGAACATGAATCAACGATTGATGGAGTAGTGAACTGGTTCATCCATTCTGGAGGAAAATTTGAAATCATGCCCAAAGGGCTATAAAACTGTGCATACCATTTGATCCACCAATACTACTACTTCTAGGTCTATAGACCAAAGTAATCAAAGGAAATGCCTTTTTGTACAAAAATATTTATAACATCAATTTTTTGTGGTGGCAAAAATTAGAACTTGAGGGGATTCTAATTTACTGAGCAATGCTGAACAAATGAAGCTATTATTATGGAGTATTATCTTAGTATAAGAAATGACAAGGGAGGGGCGGCCAAGTGGCTCAGTGAGTAAGAGCGCCGGCCCCGGCGTCAGGAGACCCGGGATCAGTTCCTGCCCCAGATAATTGGCACCCACACAAAAATAACTGGCCGTGTAACCTTGAGCAAGTTACTTAATCCCAATTGCTTTAAAAATAAAAAGAAATGAGAAGGGGGGTGTTTGCAGAAAAAAAAACACCTCACAAGGCTTAAATGAACTTTATGCAAAGTGAAGTGAGAACAAGATCATTGCACACAGTAACAGCAATGTTGTAATGATCAACTGTGAAGGATTGGATCATTTAGATCAGCATAGTGATCTGAGAAAATTACAAAAGGTCATGTTTAAAAATTGTTATCCATTTCCATAGAGAAAACTGATAAACTCTGTGTCCAAATTGAAGAATAATTGTCTTTTCTTTATTTTTTTTGCCTATTTTAAGATTATTCTAATATGGTGATGTGTTTTGCACTATTTCATATGTATAATTGATATATTTTTTGCCTTAGTAAGGGAGAGGTGGGAGGAAAGGAAAGAATTTGGTACTCAAAATTTTAAAAGTAAAGAATATGGCAAATAAATATATTTTAAATTAAAAAAAGAAAACAATTAGGGTACCAATCAATTAAGAGATGGCTGATAATTTATGTATACTAATATAATAGAATTCTATTGTACCAGAAGAAATGGTGAAAGGAACATTAAAAAAAAACCCGGGAAAATATGAATAAGCTGATGCAGATTGAAGTGAGCAGAAGCAAAACAATACATTCAACAGCAACAACATTGTAAAGAAAAAATAACTTTGAAACCCATAAGATCTCCTATCAATTAAAGGACCACCCATGATCCCAGATGATTAAGGATTAACCACACGGATCAAATCCTGAGATAGAGGAGATGAATTCAAAATTCAGGATAAGGTATGAATTGTCAGAGGTGAGTAATGTGGGAATTTGTTTTACTTCAGTATCTGTCTACTATCTATCTATCTATCTATCTATCTATCTATCTATCTATCTAATCTATTTACCTATCTTTCTCTTTCCTTCTTTCCTTCCTTCCTCCCTCCCTCCTTCTCTTCCTCATTCCCTCCCTCCCTCCTTTACTTCTTTCCTTCCTTCCTCCTTCCCTCCCTCCCTTCCTCATTCCCTCCCTCCTTCCTTTCCTCTCTTCCTCCCTCCCTCCTTCTTTCCTTCCTTCCTTCCTCCCTCTCCTTCCTTCCTTCCTCCCTCCTTCTCCTTCTTTCTTTCTTTCTTTCTTTCTTTCTTTCTTTCTTTCTTTCTTTC
>NW_027185761.1:45841321-45843373 GCF_028583685.1 Petaurus breviceps papuanus
TTCTTTCTTTCTTTCTTTCTTTCTTTCTTTCTTTCTTTCTTTCTTTCCTTCTTTCTTTCCTCCTCCCTCTATGTTATTGTTCAGTCATGTCCAACTCTTTGTGACCCTATTTTGTGTTTTCTTGGCAAAGATACTGGAATTATTTGCCATTTCCTGCTCCAGTTCTTTTTACAGATGAGGAAACTAAAGAAAACATGGTTAAGTGACTTGCACAGGGTCACACAACTATTAAGTATCTAAGCCAGATTTGAATTCAGGCAGATGAATCTTTCTGACTCCAGGCTGAGGACTCTATCCACTGTAACATCTAGCTGCCCTCTTCATTTTTTATCACTATCTATACATTCATTCATCCATCCATCTCTCTCTCTCTTTCTCTCTCTCTCTATCCATCTTTCTAACATCTATATTGTACATATACATACTTCAGGTTCTCTTAGTCCTTCCACCCTACCTCCCAGTAAAAAGATAGCTAATTGTGGAGAAGGGTTTTTTTTTGTTTTTGTCTTTGTATCACCAATATCTAGCATAGTGCATGGTACATAGTAGGTACTCAAAAATACATCTCTACCTTAATCTAAATCTAAAGCCATGACTACTCATGAGAATAGGACTATAGAGCTAAGGGGAAGAGGCATCAAAAGTCATCTTCTTTTATCCTTTCATTTTAAAAATGAAGAAATTGAGACCAATAAATGTTAACAATCTTACCCAGGAATACAAAAGTTCTAAGGCCTAAAGGTAATATTGGAGCATCATTGCAGTGAATTATAACTAAGATATTGGATGGAAGGATTGGAATCCAGTATTCTGAGTGAGAATGCAGATGTGGCTAGGAGCCCTGTGAAATGTAGCTTTGCTTTGCAACATGGGGTGGGTGGTGGGGGGTTAGTGAAGGAAATTGTCAATGATACATCTGCTCATAAACTTCCATTTGTTAAATATGAAGCACAATTTTGACAGCCATAAAGCAGAGTGAACAGTTGTGTGTTTGTATTAAAATATCATTTAGATAAGCAATAACCAGCTATCAGAGTAAAGGAACATCTGCGATATTATCAAGCTATTTCTGGCTGAGTCATCTCATGCTGTGAGAAAACACAGGGAAATGAAGTTATCACTTGTGATTTTTTAAATTGAGTTTTGTTAAAGACCCAGTCCTCTCTTTTATCTTCCCAGTGTAAGCCCTGTAGAGGTAACAGGTGCCCTGTTTTTGTTAAGATTATTTTTTTTCATGGTTTACTACAAACCTGACTCCTGAAACGTATCTGGTTTTCAATTGTGAATTCCTGACCTAGAGTTTCAGTACAGGACAAAGATGGTAGAAAGAATGCCGGGTTTGAAATTAAGGGACCTTATTCAAAGCCCATTTCTTTTTTTAATTTTTTTTTAGTGTATAACGTTGGACTAGTCACCCAATCTCAGTTTCCTCACTCTTAAAATGAAGAGGTTGTACCAAATGACATCTAAGATGTCTTCTGACTCTAAGTCCATGAGCCTTTTTAACATTTATGAATTTTCAACTCTCTTGAGAAAATTGGTGCAAAATTGGTGCTGTCACTTTGGAGAACAGAAATCAACACATCATAACCCCTTTGTAAAGCTATCTTTGGCTATCAACCTATGAGAAATGAAAAAAAAAATTCCAAAAGCACCTGTGACTTCTACAAGGTAGGAAACTACCTCTACTAACACAATTTGTATTCTGTTTATGGTTCAAGAGAGAAATTCTAGGAAGTTTTATGAGGTACACTGAGAGGATAAGTGATTTATCCCAGGTCACATAACTAATGCTGGAGGTGGTATTTGAAACCTTAGTTTTTCTGACTCCGAGTTCAGCATTCTTTCCACTGTGCCATGTTTCCTTTAATAATATCATGTTACCCATGAAAAATCTACTGTACTGTCTTCAAATGTCTTCAAATAAAAATATCTAGTGTATACATGCATATATAGATGTTCATATGTCTGTGTGTGCAGGAAACTAACTTGGGGAGAGAGAGACAGAAAGAGAGAGAGACAGAGAGAGAGAGAGAGAGAGAGAGAGAGAGA
>NW_027185761.1:45843473-45851018 GCF_028583685.1 Petaurus breviceps papuanus
AGAGACAGAGAGAGAGACAGAGAGAGAGACAGAGAGAGACAGAGACAGAGAGACACACAGAGAGAGAGAGAGAGAGAGAGAGAGAGCGAGAGACACACACACACACACACAGAGACAGAGACAGAGAGAGATTGGAGTTTTACACATCTATCTCATTTTATCTTCACAACTACCCTATAAATTGGGTATTACTTTTAACATTAAGGAACCTATGTCCATAGAGTGTATATGACTTTCTCAGGGTTACATAGCTCATAAGTGTCTGAGGCAGGATTTGAACTCAGATCTTTCTAATTCCAAATGCAATATTGTATTCACTATAGCACATAATTGCTTTCATATATATTAAATGAAATTATCTCCTAAATATTGTTCTACTCTTTTAAACCTAGCTATATACTCACATGGAGTACTTTCACAACACCTTAGCTTCTTGGAATCCATGGTTTCCTTCGAGATTGAGCTCACAGCCTACTATATTCATGAAGTCTTTTCTGATACCTGTAGCTTTCCCTACATCCCAGCCCCCCTTTTCAAATAAGATCTTTCTTGGATTTTGTGCATACCTGTATAGGCACCTCTGTCTCCCCTGATGATGTAAACTTCTTGATGGTAGGAATTATTTAGCTTCTGACTTTGTATCACCAGCACTTGGAAATAGTAGACACTCAATAAATTGATTTTGATTGATTGTAGAGAGTTCAAAACAAATTAACCTTATATAAAATTCTACCTTGTAACAAATAATGTTATGGCAAAGTTCAGAGTGTCTTAGAATGTCAGTGCTGTTAGGGACCTTAGAGATAATGAGATTCAACCACCTCTTTGAATAGATTGTTCAAACATGGCCCAAATATGTTCAGTAGCCTAACTCAGGTTGAATAGCTAGTTATTGACAAAACTGTCTTTAGAAGCTAGTTTCCTGAATCCCAGTTAAGTGCTTGTCTCATTACAACAACAAGCCATTCCAGGGTACGTAAAAGAAAGCAAAAGAAGGAATATTAAAGAGAATAATGCTTGGATACTTCAAACATTCAGTAATTTTTATATCAATGTATTTGCACAGTAATTACAAAGCAAAGTACAATGTGGGCACCCCAAGATCTCAATCACCTCATTACAACTTATGTGAGTAAATCAGGGAAGAGGGCTTTTTCACCTGGGTTTGTCTCAGAGAGAAATACTGCATTTACGGGGTAAGACAGTGTCCTTACAATGTCTCTGAAAGACGTAAGCAGGAATGGGTATTTTTATCCCCATTTCTGATATTGGTAAATCATGCCAGCTGGCACAAGGCTTTGGCACAGAAAAATGCTCTGCTTTCTGATGGCCTGGTACACTGATACCCTGAACGTCCCCATATGCCCACTTACCTGGAGACTCCCAGAGCCAGAATATTCATGAAGGTGAGCTCAATGTTAGACCTGTGATCATTACCATCTCCAATCTGACCTAAGTCAGTCAGATCCTGGAAAAGATAAACTTTATCTGGAATCCAGTGTGCCCCAAAATGCTCTCCAACCTCTCATTGGATTCATGGAATCCCTAGATTCCTTTAAGACAGAGTTAAGGTACTCCTTCCTATATAAGGCCTCTACTAATGCCCCATTTATTAAGGATCTTCTCAACCCACTCCCATACCTATGGAAAATACTCTCTCATCACTTTTTGCGTCATTTATATTGACTTCTCTGCACATACTCTATCTTCCTCTAGCAGAATATAAGCTCCTTGAGGGAATGACCTGTTCTGTTTGCATCTTTGTATTTCAAATGCCTAGAACATTGTCTGGCACACATTTGTAACTTAATGAAAGTCACTTGAAGCAGAGTAGAAACGTATCGTGGAAAAGAGAGACAAAATTGGCTCATACATGTGGAGGTAGAAAGTGACATTTGAGGCTCTCTAGTTCAACTCGCTCACGTATAAATCAAATGAAATAACTTTAGTAAGGACTTAATAAACACTAAAAGCTATGTTGTAACTTATTGTTATTGTTGTGATGAGGATGATGAAGATGATGATGAAGATGATGATGATGACAATGACAACTAAGGATAAGCAACTGGCCCAGGATTATGGGGTAATAAGAAGAAGAGACAGGATTTGAACTCAGGTCTTGTGGCTCTAAATTCAGTGCTCTTTCCATTGTACCAAGAACAAATGTTAGGTTGAAGCAGTGACATCCATTTATTTAGTTGATTTTATTTTATTCTTTGAATAGGGCATTTATGAATTTCTTGGCAATCATCAACTTAAAGGTTAACATCAATGAAAATAGTAATTTTTTAAAGCCACTGTAGGAAATTATTTATAGTTTGCTCACTAGGCAACAAATTAAAAGCTCAAAATACTAAATAACTCATCAGAAATATTGGAAATTTAAATCATTTAGACTTCCAGTAAATTGTTCCTAATTAAATATAAGCTGTTGAATAATACAAATGAAAATACTTTGTTATATATGTGTGCTTTTTTGTCTCCAAGAAGCTCAGAACTCTTTGAAAACTTTTTATTAATTGACCTTTCTGAAATTACTTCTCTCACTTCCTGAACCTCTGATTAGTTATTTCAATGCTTCACTTTCCCCCATACTTGAATTGCTTGCTCCCTTGTCCTTCTGTTTTTCTTTCCCAGTCAATCCCGAACCCTGGGTAACCCTCACCATCTGCTTTCTCTGCTCCTACTCCAGGGTACCTGAGCATGGATGGAAGAAGTCACAGCAACCTGCTGACTAAATCCACTATGTGTTCATGTTACCTAAGACGAACCTGGCCCTCAAAGCAGCAGGCCAGCCCTTTTACTCATCCTTGAGAGACTCTCCATTACAATCTCCAAAGTCAGAAAGTTCATTTGAAAAATGCCTTTGGAGCATATGAATATTTGACAGATGT
The DNA here is from genome assembly GCF_028583685.1 of Petaurus breviceps papuanus. Lineage (NCBI taxonomy): Eukaryota > Metazoa > Chordata > Mammalia > Diprotodontia > Petauridae > Petaurus > Petaurus breviceps. The sequence continues at coordinate 45,846,368 of NW_027185761.1, forward strand.
TCTGTCATGCTAAACTCCTAATCTTGACTTGTTGCCTTCATTTGCTGATCACCCACTCATAGTATCCTGGAACGTTAGTGCTAAAAGGAGAGTCAGCCACTCTTGATTCATGACCTGGACCCTATGAATATTTTTAAAAGTTATTTTGATAACTATATTTCAACATAATTGTTTGTATGGGTGATCATATGTATTTTATTTTAAGCACTTAAAATATTATTCTAAGGGGCCCATAGGCATCATCAGACTGTCAAAGGGGTCCATGATGCATAAAAGGTCAAGAATTCCTAGACTAGTCCAAAATCTAACAGAGTTGTCATATCCTGTGCAAGATCCCTAATAAATAATCATCCAATCTAATCACTTTGTGAAGATCTCTATTGATGAAAAATGCACTGCCTCACACATTAGTAAATCCCTGTTTGGGTCAATTCTAACTGGTGTGTGTGTGTGTGTGTTCTCTCATGCATCAATTCAAAATGTAACTAAAACTCTTTTTTTCCCAAGGCTCTGAATTCAGGAACAAAGCAAGCAAGTTTAATTCTTCCACAAGCATTCTTTCAAATACTTTAAGATCCTTGATAAGGTCAAGACCATCTCTGTTGGTCTTTCTATCCCCACCCCTTGGCAGTGTTGGGCATATGATAAGTGCTTACTAGATGTTTATTTATTCATGTTAATTAAGACTTACCAATCCCTACAATCTTTTCTTCACCTAGCTAAACATTTACATTTTTAAAAATCATCTTCATGTAGCTTGATTAAGAATTTCCTTCTTTATTCTATTATGCCCTCCATTTTGTCCATGACCTTTACAGTCATGTAATGCCCTTAGTCAACACTTCAAATAGCATTTATTGAGCACTTACTACATCAACAGTTGTCCTGACTTTTGCCTTACTTTTGGACTTTGATGACTCTGAAAGGGAGAGTGAGGCTGATGACTTCATGTAACACTCACTCACTTAAATCCTAGTGTCCTGAAACCCAAGACATCATCCCATGATGCCATTGAAACTCTTTGAAAATGAATGATGAACAACAACAAATATGCACCAGCCAGGCCTGGGAGCACAAAGGAAGGAAAAATACAGTCCCTTAGATATATAAGGAATTAACTAGAATTTATAAGAATAAGGGCAATTCCCCAATTGATAAATGGTCAAAAGATACAAGGAGGCAGTTTTCAGAGACAGAAATCAAAGCTATCGATATTCATATGAAAAATGGTCAAAAACACTAATAATCAGTTAAATGCAAATTAAAATGATTCTGAGGTTTGACTTCATACCCATCAAATTGTTGAAGTTGACAAAAATGAAAATGAAAATGCTAGAGGCTGTGAGGAAGCAAGTATATTATTGCATTGCTAGTATAACTGTGAACTGGTTCAGACATTCTGGAACGCAATTTGAAACTGCCTTCAAAGATATATAACTGATCATAATCTTTGATTCAGGGGGGCAGAGTCAAGATGGCAGAGTAGAAGCATGACCTCCAAGGGACTCCCGCTTTCACCTTCCCCAATCAATGTAATAAGGGGACTCTGATCAAACTTTGGAGCTGCAGAACCCACAAAATGACACAGAGAAGCTAACCTTCTGCTGAGGACAGCCCAGCAGACCTGCAGGAATCAGCCAGAGCAGTGCTCTGGGAGCCAAGCCCAGGCCCTCCGTGAGCCAGAGGTATTAGCTCCAGGTCCAGTCTGAGCAGCCACAGGCCAGAGGGTCTCTAGATCAGCAGCAGTTGTGGCCATTTCCAGAATTATCAACAGACAGATGCGAAGGACAAAGTGAGAGATCAGTGCTGTCTGGACTTTGGGACCCAGTAAGAGGGAGTATGTAGGCTTTTTCCCCCAGGGCAAGAAGCCACTGAGATGACAGCACAGCCAGCCAGCGCTATGTGGCAGCTTCACCTTCTCGCCTGCAGAGTGTAGGGAGACCAAGCACCAATCTGAGAGGTAATCGCTTTTGCTTTAACCACTTGGATATGCATTGCAGTCTAGGGTGGAGGTCCTGGGGTGTGTGTCCAGCTTGCCGGAGTGTGTGGAGGCCTCAGAGAGGGCACCCATCTAATACCTCCAGCAGCTGAGAAATCCCCAGTGTTTGGGACGAAAGCTCCCTTGTCTGGTGGCAGAGTACTACTGTGGCAAAAATCCCAGGGGTCAAGTGACTGAAGGGTGACATGACCAGGCAAAGGAAACAAAGCATACAGAAGATTCCAATATTACACTCCTATTTTGGGGACAAAAAGGAGCAAAGCCTGCAACAGGAGGAAGACAGTGAAGTCAGAACTCCTGCACCAAAAGCTTCCTAGGAAAATATGAGCTGGTTACAGATGAAATTCTACTGTTTCCTCCTACTTCCTCTCTAGTGGTTGATCCCACTTGGGGTTAAGCTGAACCAAAACAATCCTCTTCCAGATGACAGTTATAATGATGAAGTGTTCCTGAGGACTAATAGTTCTGGTGTGAGGGCATGCCAAGTCATTTTTTTAGGGCTGTTCATCCACCTTTGGTGCCCATTTCATTCATTCAATTCTCACCTGTGGTTCCAAGAAGCTGAACCACACCCCAGTACCTATCTCAGCAGATGACTAACCCTAGTTGAGCGTAACCATTAGACCTCAGATACATGGATGACTTCGAGTGGGGCGGTGTCTATTCCAAACATGTGAAGACTTTCCCTAGTAGAGTGGGCAGATAAGAGCAATTTGTTCCAATAGCAGTGAAAGTGGCTGAAGCAAGCACTGTGGAGTGCTTAGAGCTTTGTCAGGCATTGAAGATGCCACGGTCACCCATTGCATCCTGGGCCATTGCCAGTCATCTTGACTTTTGTCTTGTCACTGGACTTTGGTGACTCTGGAAGAGAGAGTGAGGCTAACAGTGTCGTGAATCTTTGCCTCACTTAAATCCAATTCACATGCAAGTTAAGACATCAGCTGTGAAGTTGTTAGTTCTCTGAAAATTAGGGATAAACAATGGAAAACCTTGAAATTTGGAAACTAACTCGGGAGTATGAAGTCATGTCATTAGGCCAGAGACAGATATTGGCACCCATGTTTGGTGGAGCCCTGTCTAGTAGAGCTATGGTCTGTAACTCTTTGGATATAATGCATACATCTTGTATCCACCCATTTTCTATGCTATACTGCCTTACAAGTTGTGCTTAATACATGTTTGTTGAATTAAATTGAAATGAAAAGAATGGTTTCATAATCTTTGATTCAGCAGTGCCACAACTAGGTCTGTAACCAAAAGATGTGAAAAAAGTAAAAGATTTGTATGCACCAAAATGCTTATAATGGATCTATTTAGGTGGCAAAGACTTGGAAACTGACAGGATAGTGATGAGTTGAGGAAGAGCTGAAAAAGTTATAGGATATGAATGAATTGAAATACTACTATGGGGTTAAAAGTAATGAAAGGAGCGGTTCAGAAAATTCTTGGAAGTCTTTTATGAACTTTTACAGAGTAAAGTTAGCAGAACCAGGAGAACGATTTATACAATATTACAACGTTGTATATACAATATAATACAATGTACATATAAAAATATAAAATATATAATTTATATATGAATATACATAAATATACAGTGTACATATATAATGTGTATATATAAATGCATATATTATGTACATACAATATGTGTATATATATAAATATATAACATTGCAAAGTAAAAAAAAAATTGAAATACTTGGGAACACTAATCAATGCAATGATCATCAATTCTAAGGGACTCATGCTAGAGCATGCAACACATACCCTGATAGAGATATGATTAATTCAGGGAACACACTGAGACGTAAGTTTTTGAACACGGCAAATGAAGGATTTTTTTTTTTGCTTGAATATACATGTTTGTAACAGGCAGTTTCTTTTTCTTCCTCAATTATAGGAGTGAGAAACTAGAAAGAAGAAACAAGCAGATTTTCATTTATTGAAAAAATTTAATTTAAACAAATAGTAAATAATCTACATACATGGTAAAATGTGTGGTATGTCTATGTCTGTCCTGCCTCCTAATATCCCAGTTCTCATACATCTTTACAAATAAATAATAGGTAAAGATATAGATGATAAATGTAGAGTAGGCTATATATAGCTATAATTATGTGCAGATATAGATGAGATAGGTATTGATAAAGATATAGGCATATATAGGCAGTATATATATATAGATGATGATTTAGATATATGTATAGATATTTGATATTTGTGGATATAGAATTATATATATAAAGATGAGAGATATAGATACACATATAATAGATATAGATGGATCAATAAATGATATGGGCAGGTATCAATATAGATATGAATGTAGCTCTATATAGAGGTTTCTATATAGAGGTGGATGAAATAAATGTAGATGATATGAACATAGACACACATGTATGGAAATAGATATAGATATTGATACAGATATGGATATAGTTATATGTACACACACATATATATATATAGCATAGATGAGATAGATAGATAGATAGATAGATAGATAGATAGATAGATAGATGGATAGATAGATGGATAGATATATGGGGATATGTAGATGGATAGGTGGATGGATAGATGGATAGACAGACAGACAGACAGGTAGATAGATAGATAGATAGATAGATAGATAGATAGATAGATAGATAG
>NW_027185761.1:45851028-45940519 GCF_028583685.1 Petaurus breviceps papuanus
TAGATAGATAGATAGATAGATAGATAGATAGATAGATAGATAGATAGATAGATAGATGGATAGATGGATAGATGGATAGATGGATAGATGGATGGATGGATGGATGGATGGATGGATGGATGGATGGATGGATGGATGGATGGATGGATACAGAGTTAATCTAGGTTAAGCTTCAGTTAACTCTAAAATGATATTCTCTCCTTTTAGTTAAAAGAACTCTCAGAAAAGTAAAATAGCTGCCAGAATTTCTTGACTAGTGTGGCTGTTTCCTTTCCTTCCATATTTCACATCTGAAGACAATTTCAGGGTTACTTCATCTCTTTAATGTCAAGACAGGATATCAAAAGCCAGGTCATAAAATAGGTCATCTTACACATTTATAAACACCAAACCCCAAGCATCACGGAACATTCACTTCTCTTGTTTCCCTTTGTACTTTCATTGAGTTACTGAGGTCCCTAAGGACTTGTGAAGTCGTTAACAGGAATGTCACCAGAACCCATTCCTTGGAGGCGGCAGCAAATAGTAGGAAGAGCACTAGTTCTTGAATCAGAGGGCCTGGGTTCAAACATTGCTTCTGATACTTCTACCTGTGTGACCTTAGGCAAGCTACTCAATAAACAAACATTTATTTGCTATCTACTCTGTGCCAGGCACTTAACCTCCTCAGGCTTCAGTTTTGTCATCTATAAAATGACAGACTTGGGTTCCAATTCCCTTCTAAATCTGTGATTTGAATTTTTTGTAAGCTTGTCTTTTTTTGGTATGCAAATATTATCTTAGATGTTGACTTTAGAAACAAATAAATTTCAAAATTATTTTTAAAAGCACAGTCAATTTATGGAAGGATGATATTATATGTATTGGCACCAGCTTTCTACTCTTCTTCTAGGGAGTTGTAGCAGGTTTTAAGATAGACCTCTGCAGGAAGAAAGAAGTGCTCAGAGGAAGCCTCCAATGGGTTACTGGAAAATATATTTCTAACAACACAGCTTTTCCTTCTCCTTTACCTAAAAGAGACACAGGTACTCTCTTGGGGCTGAAGATTGGATGTAGTGTGGGGAAATTTTTATTGTGCTCTTTTGCAACGACACAGAGACATGGGAACACTTTCTGCAGATAGAAAACTCTAAGTTGAATGGGGTGGAGTTAGTGGGAGGGAAAGAGAGACAATTGAATTTGGATCTGAGGTCTAGGGACCAAGTATCAAAGGAATTTGGTTCCGCTGGCCACTGTTTCTGACCTTTGGTATCTCTTTGGGATATCTGAGAAATCCAATGACATGCTTTAACATTCATTCTTCCTCGCTTCTGTCCAAATAGGGCAGAAGCTAATTTACTAAATTCTGCAAAGTTATCTTTCCAATTATGTTTAGGTGCTAGATAAAATTGCATGAAGCCTAAATATTTTGAGCTGTGTTTTCATATTTGCAAATGTGCTGGCTAAAAAATGTCAACGAATTCCCTGTATACAGAGATAAAAAAAGGGACCAAGGTTGAGCCCTGTTCTGAAGGTGCCAGGCTTCTTCTAAGTGGGATTTGAGATAAATGTGACAATCTTAATCAGTTTTACTATTATTAATAATTTTTGCTAAACTTCCCCAAAATCAAAGCTAAATTGAATCCAGGATGTTTTACTTTGTCTTTAGGCTAAAAGGGATGAGTATCTGATTAAAGGTTTGGCTACTGGATCCTGTTTCCTCATTCATTCCTTCTTCCCTTCTGTCTATCTATAGAGAGCTCCCTGTAGGAATGGAGCTGAATGTGGACAGCAGAACCATCTAGGGGGAGGAGAAAAGAGAATGGTTGGGAAAGCTCTAACTCACCTACATGCCAAGGATGGGGGCCAGAAAAGGAAGTGAATATTCTTTCCACCATTTTTGTTTTATCTTCAATTTCAACAATTATTCACTTCATAGATGTCATTATTGTTATCACCATCATCATTTATGTAGTGTTGCAAAGTTTGCAAAGGATTTTACAAATAATATCTTATTTTGTCTTCACAACCATTTTACAATTGTGGAAGCTGAGGCAGAGGTTGATGACTTACCCAGGAATACATAGGTAATTAATGTCTGAGGAGCATTTAAACTCATCTTCCTAAATCTAGGTCATTACATTATAAGCTCTCTGAGGATAAGAACCATGGTTCTGCATTTCTTTGAATTCCCAGAGCTTATAAACATGGCTAGCCCATAGTAAACAACTAATAAGTGCTTGTGGGTAAACTGATTATGTCATTTTTTCCAGCAGCACTTAGTTCTACATTTGTTAAGAACAGAGGAAAAAAAAGTGAGTAGGGGCACATAGGATTGGGGATTAACTGGACAGAAACAATGGGGGGGGGCAATGGATTCAAGTATGAAGGAAAATTCATGGTTGAACTAACCCATCACAGTTAAGGAAGAGCCTGTCAGGTTGGAAAGACAAAATAAGAGAGATAAACATTAAACAGGTAAGTGATAATGAAAGACAGGGTCTAACTGCCAAAAACATGAGTGTCAGAAAAGGGGAACTCAAAAAGACACGGATGTAGACAAAAGTAAAAGAAGGCATTAAGGAAGATGTGTGATTGGAAGCAAGTCTTGAAGAAAGGGAAGAAATACATTGATTGAGAGGAAGAATGGAAGACATAGGCAGTGAAAATAATATTAACAAAACTTGGAATGGGGAATTAAAATAGTGAGTTCAAGAGATAGTGCCAAAAATCAGCATATCTACATCAGAGAGAGGGTTAATTCTGGAGGTATTTGATTTGGTGGGGTGACCCAGTCAAGAGGCTGTGTGCTCAGGTTTAGAAACTTGGATTTTGTGCATTAGCATCTCAGGAGATGACACCATCTCCCACTTTTGGGGGAAGATTAAGGCTATCTTTCTCTTGATGACCCTTACCTCTCTTCTGCCCACCCATAAAATCCTCCCTTGATTTTCATTCATTTAATTCCCCTTTCCTCCTCTCACAGATATGTGATAGTTCTCCTCTTGCTAAAGCTATTTTCTGCCCTCGATTCCATTCCCTTTTGCCTCCTCTAGGAATTTGGTCCATCAATCATTCATTGTTTATTCCTCTCTCTTTCATCTTCAGTTTCTCTTATCTTTAATCTCTTTCCCTCCATGAGCATGCTCAGGTCTCCTCTATAGTTAAAAAATCATTCCCTTGACCCTATCATTCCTTCAAGCTTTCATTCCATTTTTGTTCCCTTCTTATTCATTTCTAAACTTCTAGAAAGAGCAATCTCTACTTACTGCCCCAACTTCCATATCACCAATTCAAAGCTCCAGCCCCTGCAATCCAATTTCCTTCTCCACCATTCTAGTAAAACTTCCTTCCCCAAGGTTACCAGAAGGTCTCAACTGTCAAGTTCAACTGCATTCTGCAGGCTTCCTTGACTTTTCCTCAGAAATTGACCATGTTAGATGCCTTCCCTACATCTTGATATTTTCTCTTCCCTTGGTTTCTATGATATTACCCTCTCATGGTTCTTCTTTCTCCTGGATGACTATTTCTCATCTATGTTTTTTCACTGCATCCTTTTCTTTACTTTCTCTGGATGGATATCCCCAAGGTTCTTTCCTCACTTCATCTCAGTATGGTTGACTCACAGATTCAGATTTAAATAATATACTGACCACAGTGAGAAAATTTTAGCTCTTAGATGTGTAACTCAATAACTTCACCAAAATGGGACAACCTTATAATTAATTAATATTAGGAAATTAGCATTAACAATTTTAATAGTATTCTACACAACATACTGTAAGGTAGAGCGAGACACACACAGAAGGAAGACAAATAGAACCAAGTTCCATAAGAAAGAGAAGACACATATATTGATAAACTACTTGGGATAAAAATAAAGCCTGAAGTGGGAAGTTTAAGTACCTTCAGGAAGATAGGACAAAGCAAAAATATATCTTTTCAGATTCCAGGTAAGGGATGTGCCACAACTATAAGTGTATGAGAGTTGGTTGTAAAATTTTCATGTCAATATTTATGCATTGGAAATCAGCAAACTCCATAAATCAAGTCTTGATTTATTGTTTTGTAGAATATCTAGACCTCAAAAACTTATGGAGAAAATATCAATAATGCATATTAAATGTAAAAATTTGTTATGCACATATAGTGCCAGTTATTAAACTTTCCCATCCAGCCAGTTATTAAACTTTCTTTTGGAGGTAATCAATGTTAAGTGACTTGACCAGTGTCACATGCTAATGAGTGGCCAAGGTCAGTTTTGAACTGAGGTCCTCCTGAATCCATGGACAGTTCTCTCTATCCATGCATCACCTAACTGCTCCCACTTGTTAAACATTTACCAGCACACCACTGGTCCAGCTGATCCGTGTTTACTTGACTTTATCCATGTTGAAGTTCTTGGTTAGAAAGAAAATGTGAAAGTTTCAGGGCCTCCCAACATGGAGAGAAAAATGAGAGAACTTTGAGGAAAAAAAAAGAGGGGAGTGTAAGTGTCTATTGGGTTTCTTTCCAAAGTAATGGGATAAAAGCCAATCTGCTTTTCAAAAAAAAGGGAACAGGTGATGAAAAGAGCCCACCTTAAAAAAAAACAAGCAAAACATCCTCTACTCTCCATTGTATGTATCTGTGTGCATTTATGTGTATTTACATTAATAAATATGTATACAACACATACACATAGAGAAAATGTTTTTGTGAGTTCATATCTGTAATGATTTACAAATCCTTACAAAATAGGTATATATGTATATACTTAGAGAATACATAAATATTACCATCCCAACCTCTTTTCCTAAGAAAGTAAATGGGCAAAAGTACATGGGCAGCTAAATATTATGATGGATAGAGTGCTAAACTTGGAATTAAGAAACTATGAGTTCCAATTGTGCCTCAGGTACCTACTAGCTGTGTACACTAGGCAAAGCACTTAATTTATATAAGCCTCAGTTTCCCTATCTGTAAAATGGGACTAATAATGTCTGTTTCATCTGCCTTAAAGAGTTGTAACAAAGACTAAGTTATATAGTATATGTAAAGCACTTTCTGAAACAAAGTACTATATAAATACCATGCTATTTTTACTGTTATTATTGTTAATAATCTTAAGATTATTGATTCTATAAGTATACATATGCATGACTCTCATTATCTTGACACAAGATGTTAAACTCATGGCAAACAGTCCATACTATTAATAAAAATGAGGAACGTAGGAGGAAAGAAATTTTGATAGGAAAGAGGACTCCCTTTGAACAGCTGGACATTAAGTTGTTGACTCCAAATGGACCTATTCTGAAGAAAGGGATGAGGATCACTAACCTGAAACAAATGACTTACCTTCTCTGGTCTCCTTATATTCCCCATCTATAAAATGAAAGGGAAACATATCTACTCAACTCTACTATGAAGCTTCGGATAAAAATAGTATGATGTAGGAAGTCTTCCAGAAAGAAAAACGATTTGTAACTAATTCCTGGTCATCCATGGCAATATCTGAATCTCAGATTCAATTCCCTGTACCTCAGCATCACATGTCACCCTTCCTTCATTCCTATAAGGGAGTTTATTTTCATATTAATATTGGCTCAAGCAAACTTCACCTGGCGAAACAAACTATCGCCACCATATCTGGAAACACAGAGTGACATGTAAATTTTTTATAATTAAAACTGCATATGTATCCTTGTACTACTATCAAACCTTCCATAAAATGGTGCTTAGTTTCTTCAATAAAATGCCAGCCCCTTTCAGGCATAGATCATTCCTTTTGGCCATGTGTTATAATAGAAAGAACATTGTGCAAGACTTGGAGCTTAGGAAAGAAAGAGCTAGGTTCAAATCCTGCCTTTCACATTTCCATTTGATTAAGGAAACCTTTGCAGAGCATAGGTTGATCTAGGCTATGGTGTGTGGTACATTTAGGGCATAGATAGAAGTAATTCTACCATCAAGGGCTGAACTATCCATCTAGGAATATTCATTTTGGAAGCCTAGCCAGCAGTTTTTTTTAAAGGTAACTAGATATTAAAATAGCACAGTATTGGATCTGGAATCTGGAAAACCTGAGTTTTTCCCAATAAAAATCCCACCTTTTAAAGTCTGCCCTAAGTTACTAATTCTAGTGCCTTCCCTCTATTATTTTTTTTCAATTTGTTCTGTATATAGTTTTATTTGTATATATTTATTTGTAGATTGTCTTCTTCATTAGATTGCTTCTTTTGTGTTATTAATGCTTGGCACGGTACTTGGCACACAATAGGTGTTTACTAATTTTTTATTTGTTGATTGGAAATCCTGCCTTGGATACTCATTAGCTTTTTTGTTGTTTAGCAGTTTCAGTCATGGCTGATCCTTCATGAACCCTTGCAAAGTTTTCTTGGTCAAGATAGTGCAGTGGTTTGCCATTTCTTTCTCCAGCTCTTTTTACAAATGAGGAAAATGAGGCAAACAGGATTAGGTGACTTGCTCAGCATCATATGGCTATCAAGTGTCTGAGGCCAGATTTGAACTCACAAAAATATGTTTTCCTTACTCTAGGCCTGGAGCTTTATCCCCTGTGCTGCCAAGTTGTCCCACTAACTAGCTAACTAGTAAGTTAAAATAAAACAAAAAAATAAAAGATAGCAACAAACAGGATAAACTCAGACTATAGAGGTTACCTGGTAAAGCCTACTTTAACCATGAATGTGACTAAGAGACTGATTATGTCTTCACCTTAGATTTCTCCTCTTTAAGAAGGACATAATAATGACACTCTCTTGCAATGTTCTTGTAAGGACAAAATGAGATGATAGACTGTAGCGGCAAGCACCCCAAGCGTCCTCAGGGTTTGCTGCCAATACAGGTTCTTGGATCTGCCTTGTTAAAGGAAAGCAACTCAAAATGGGTTAACAAGCTTACTTTAATCAGTCAAACATATATCGTTTACCTCGTTCAGGGGAAAAAGGTCAGCACCCCGAACTTCAAAGTATACAGGCAGAAGTATCAAGACAGAAACAGATCAAGTAGACAGCTTTCCAAACTGTCCAGCCATTACATACATACCCAATCAACATCTGGGTTTTTCAAAGCCGGAGGGGTGGGGGGGGCCCTCCGGACAACGGCTTCCCAGAATCCATATCAAATCACAGAACACTTCTCAAAGTGAGCCCCCAAAAACAAAGCTACACATCAGGGCTTATATAGCCTTCTCCTGGCTCAGAGAATGTAATAACCTTTTGGACCCACTGGCCAATCAAAAAGTATCAACTGAAAAACAAGCCTCCCACCGCAGGCTCCAGGTGCACTTTAGCCTAGGGACAGGGAAGATCTTTAAAATTTACATTCCCATTACACAGACCTAAGGTGCTTTGCAAACCCCACAGCACTCTTAAAAGCCAAAGCCAAAGAGAGAATGAAGTCTGGGAATAGGGAAGACAAAAAAAGAAATGAGGAGAGCGTGAAGATTTCAAGACAAGGCAAGAAGGAAAAAGTAAGAAGTCACAGCATCACTGGATTTGAATGTTGAAAGGAAGCTCAGAGGCTATCTAATCTAACCTAAACACAAAAGAAATCTCTCATTCTAACACACTCAACAAGTGATGGCCAGGCCTCCACTAGACTTCCAAGGAGAAGGAAGACCATCACCTCCTTCTCCACTGTGGGACTACTCAAAAAGTCTATCCTGACATAAATTTGTAGCTTCTACCCATCACTCCTGGTTCTGCTTCTTGAGTCAAACAGAAAAAAAATATATAAGCCCTCCTCCTTAAGATAATTGTTCTAATACTTAAAGACAGCTATCACATCCTGGTTGAGTCTTCTCTTCCCCAGTCTAAATATCATACTTCCTTCAGCCAATTGCCATATGACATGAACTCAAGGCCCTTCATCATCTTGATTGTCCTCTTCTGGACACTGGCCAACATGTCCAGAATAATGGCAAAGGAGAGGGAGAAGAGATCTTGTTACTAAGCGAGCCAGGGGAAGGGGAGGAGGGAAAAAGAGAAAAGTACTCACCGAGGCCAGAGATTCTTAGAACTCTTATTGAGGTCTGAGAAAAGTGTATTTCAGAGGCCTGGGTTACACTGTCCTGGCTAGCCAATGATGGACAACTAGAAGTAAGATCAATGTCCCTTGCTCCTACAGAGAATCGAGGACCAGAGTTTTAGATATGGAAGGGACATCCGAGGTGATCTGATCCAACCCACTCATTTTATAGATGAAATTAAAGCCTGGAGAGTGACTTGCCAGAGATCTCAAAAGTGAGATTTGATTCCAGCTTCTCTGGGTCCAAATGCCTTCCTGGCTGATACGGAAAGTGGGAGGACCAGAGGAAGGCATGAGAGGAAAAGCCCCACATATGCTATCAGCCAGTGAGCCAGATCTCAGGCTGGATGGTAAGGAAGATGGAAGTACCTGCTACTCCCCATATCACCCAGGGCTCCCCAGACTCAAAACACACCTGACATGTGAACAAACCTAAGTCCAAAATCCAGTGCCAAAAGCAGTCTAAAATATGTAAGAATTGCTAGTAACAAAAAATGGCTAACCAGTTCAGCATCTTTTTTGAGTAAACTCCAAATTGGGTCATCAAGAGTCAGACATGACTGAAACACCCAAACAGCAACAACAGTAACAAAGATCATCTTCCCTCCATTTGGTCTGGGCCAGCAAACACATTTTATGGTTTTTGATACAATCAACTATGAGATTGAAACATTACGCAGAAATAGTATTCTTGTCAAAAAGAAAATCCCTGCAAAGCAATAGGAAAACATAACAGACATGAATAATTGTCATACTTTTTAGTGTCTGATGTTTGAGTATTACTATTCCCTTTTCTAAAATCACCCCACTTGTGCATGCTGCATGTATAGTAATGATTCAAAAATATCTTCAGTTCATCTATTTGTTACCGTAATCGTGTTGCAGCATACGATGGTATGGGGAGAGAGGGAAGCAGGGAAAGGAAGCATACAGATGATGGAGGATGTGTGTGTGTGTTATGTGTGTATGCTACATTTTTGTATACATAATGATACGTCATTTCTGTAATCGACATCATTTCATGATCCAAGTGTAGAAAAAGGAGGCAATTGGAAGCCTTTCTGGTATTCCGTTTTATACCCAGTGTTTCTATTGACATACATTATAAAGCAAGCTTATAAATAAATGAGTATTCACATAGAGAGGCTATTGTTTCTGGTTTTGTTTGGTAGCCATACCTATAGGGCAGAGATAGTACCTTAGTTTTAGAAATAGAAAGGAGATGACAATCAACTAATGTGCTGTTTAAACAGAATATTAATGTATTGATCAACAAGCATTTGTAACTGCCTGCAATGTACCATACATTGTATGAGGGGCTAAGGATACAAGTACAAAGAATAAAGCAATCCCCTATGGCAAAGGGCTTACATTCTACCAGGCAAGAAAAGAATATACATGCATACACATGCATATCTACATATTCACATAACATGTGTGTATGTGTATATGTGTTCACACATGTTATATATATGATTATGTGTATGTTTGTATTTTGCAAAATCAATATAAAGGGAATAAGTAGAAAGGAGTTAATTACAGAGGAGTTTGGGACAGAGGTCCCTGCACTTGTGGGCAACAACAACAGCATCATGTGGAAAGTAGCTCTTCAACTATGCCTAGAAGGCAGAGCGTAACTGAGTGAGTCTGTGTTCCAAAGGGAGAGCATTGTAGGCACTGGGGATGGCCAATGCAAAGGCATGGAAAAGGAAGTTGAAGCAATTGTGTGTGAGGACTCTAGAGAAAGTCACTTTGACTAGATCAGGGAGTGTGAGAGGGAGAGGTGTGTAGGATGAGACTTGAAAACTAGATTGGGGACAAGTTGTGAAGGACATTAAAAGCTAGGTAGAGGAGCTGATATTTAAATCTAGAGGCAAAAGGAAATCGTTGGAGTTTATTGAATAGGGGAGTGACATGGTTGGAGCTAAGGACAATCATTTTGGCAGCAGTGTGGAGGACAGCAGCCAGTAAAAATGACTGTTTAGAAAGAAATGTGGTACTACTGAATGCAAAGCAAAGATAATATTCGGATTGATTCTTCTCATTTGGGGTAAAATCACACTCACACACACACATGCACACACATACCATTGTGAAGTAGCCTAATAAGTATAAAGCATTTCCCATTATTCTCTCCCTAAAGCAGTAACTCTGGAATATTTAAAATATTTTTTAAAAATGTTGATAACTGCATTTCAACATAATTTCATTTTAATTTAGTAATTCCTTATGTATGTTATTTCATGAATTTAAAAACCCTGTTCTGAGGAGGGGTCTATAGGCTTCACCAGAATGCCAAAGGGACCATAATATGCTGTAAGTTAAGAACTCCTCTGTTAAAGGAAGCAGGCAAATCAAAACCAAGATATTTCTTGTGATTTTTACATTTTAATTCCGATTGTGGTTATATTAGCTAAAGTTTGCCTTTATTTCCATGACAGCCAGACATGTGTTTGCACCAATCATATCACCTAGTTATCTCCAGGATTTTCATCAAAGGTAAAATAAAGTCAAAGGACTCTCTTAGGTTGGTTTTGGAAATGACATAAATAAAGCATAATGTAGGATGAGTATATATGACAGTATAGCCCTTTCTAAAAGACAAGACCATCCTGTCCTATTTTCCCCAATCTAGGTGATTAATATTGCCTTCGATGGGTCCAATGCATAAGACAAGACCATCCTGTCACCCTCTCCCCTATCTAGGTGACGAATGTGGCCTTCAATCAATGCCCACCTTTCAACCAAAAATAAAAAACAAAACAACAACTTATGAACAATTTGCATTTTCTCCTCAGTCCATCAAAGAAACATTATTAAAACCAGTGAGCCCCAACCCATTAGAACCACGCTCACGTCAGAAACAACGCACTGGCCTGCCCGTTCTCCGTTTTTATGCACTGCTCTAGGACTATAAATATTCATTGGAATGTAACTGAAAATTATTGAAGTGAGGAAAAAAGAGAAACAGGGAAGCCATTTGCTTCAATTCATAAACAGCATCTGTTGGGAAGTTATTCATAGATTGCTTCGGGGCCTGCTGAGCAGTGAGCCCGTGGAAAAGGGTGTCATTGCAAGCAAATTGGCCTAAGCTGCAATGGAGATGCTATTAAACATGAATCACTGACAGCCAGGGAGAATGATCAGGCACTGGGCTGTTTTATGTCTCCTTTTATCACTGGGACACAGAAGTAGCCTCCAGCCAAAGGCTCACACAGTTCAAATTAGAAGAACCACCTTCTAAGTCTATTAAGGCCTAACTAGTGGCTGGAGAATGTGGCATGAAGCCACAGAGTAAAGGGCTCAGGCTGTTTGTTTGTCGTCTGCCCGAGGCATAGTAGGCCAATCCCTCCTAGACGACATGATAGCTTTGACCTTTGCTGAGTCTATATTTTCCATCAAAAGTATTATGTATATGATTTTCTTTGAGAGAAGGTAGAAACTGAATCTATGGAGAATTAACGCCTAAAGGATCATGACAAAAACAGAAATTTAGAGTAGTCCAACCCTTCATTTTACAAAGGAGGAAACTGAGGCCCAGAGGCATTCATGGGATCCTTTACTTGGAAATGGAAGAGACTTTTGTAGTCATCTAGTCTCAGAGTCATTCATAAAAATTCTAAATTTTGAGCTATAAAGATAATGGAATTCATGATTGAGCTGGAAACCAAATGACATGTAATCTAATTCAACCCCTTCATTTTATAAATAAGGAAACCAAAGTCCATATACTTTATAGTATCCTAGACTTAGACCTGTCAGAGACCTTGGAAGTCAGTCCAGCCCCCTCATTTTACCACTGATGAAACAGAGTCCCAGAGAAAGGAACCGAGGTGTTTAAAGTTACCCTACTAGTATGGAGAAGATCTGGGGTTTGAATGATGTCCTCTGACTGCCAAAACTAGTAATACTTTTTCATCATACCAGATTGGCACCTTTACATATTTATTAGGACAGAACTCTTTTTACAAAAGAAAATTAATATTGGAATCACCAGAATTATGGAGAATGCTTTATTTCATTGGAGGTTGACATCTTAGTAAGAGTTATAGTTCTCTTCTGGGGTGTAGGGATGTTTAAGTAAGACTGGCGCCCCTGGAATGCAGGATGCTAGGTCATTTTTAGGGCTGCTCATCTACCTTTGGAATTCACCTGTCACCCAACTCTCAGCTGTGGCTCTAAGCAGCTGTAGCATGTACAGCAATGGTACCCCTCAGTAAAATCATCTTGGCAAAAAGGCTAAAGCACACTGAAGTTAACTGACAGGCCTCTAACCCATCAGTTAATTGGAAGAAATGTCTACCCCAAATATGTGAAGACTTCCCCTTGGATGTATGGAACAATTTTCCCCAATGGTAATGAAGGCAGCTGAAGCAGGTGGTGTGGAGGACTTAGAGGTTGGTCAGATATCAAAGATGACAAGGTCATCCACTGTATCTTGAGCCATCTCCAGTCATTCTAACTTTTGTCTTGCCACTGGACTTTGATGACTCTGGAAGAGACAGTGAAGCTGATGACTTTGGTTAACTCTTCCTCAATCCAATTCATGAATAAGTCATTCCATCACTCTGTGATGTCTTTGGTCCTCTTAAAAAGCGAAGAATAACCAAGAGTTCTCTTCCAGGAATACAACATAGCAAAGTTTTTCTCAATATTGAGTCATGGTATATATAGGCTGATTCAGGTGCATTTAATTAAAAAAAATGCAGTAATCACAATCAACTTTCAAATGAAAATCCATGTCAGACATTTTTTTAAGGTTTAAGAGATTATAGAAAGTTATTTTTGTTTAATAAATGACACTACACTGAAGTTCACAGAATCACAGCATTTTGTATTTGAAATGGACCTCAATGGTACCTCTAGTCCATCCATTCCTGAAATAAAAAGGCTCTCTACTCTTAGCAGTCATCTAGCTTTTAGTAAAAGACGTCAAGTGATATTGTAACAAGTCCTACCAAGGAAGTTCAGGATATTTTTTGATATAATGAAATCTGAATTTTTATAAAATGTTAAATCCTTGGGGACAAGGACTCTAATATTTATGTGTCACCAGTGTCTAACATGGTGCCTAGCATATAATAGGTCCTTAGTAAATAATTGCTTGATTGATTTATTGAAGACAATAGAAATTATAATCAGAAAGCATCCTACATTAAATTGTAATCTTGTCTTATATAACATTCCATCCCAATTTTAGAAATACTCTATTCCTCTAGTACCTGGCTATGACTTTCTTATCTCTTCCTCCAGTTGCAGTACCCCTCCTAGCCTCTAGATTTCCTTTTTATTCCTTCTTCATCAACACTTTCACAATCAACTTCCCATTCCCCTAGCACTCTGTTCTTCTTACCTGATAGAGGGTGATAAAGAATTACCAATTAGTTACACTAATTCCTGGTAAGGTAGAAGTATACTCAGGCAATATTATAATTTTGACACTTATATGTTGCAAAGCACTTTGCATACATGATCTCAATTTATCTATATTACATCCTTGGAGGTACTATTATCATTCTCATTTTATACATGAAGAAGTGGGCTCAGTGATGTATCAAAAGGTACAGAACTAATGTCAGAGGCAGGATCTGAACTCACATCTTCCTGACTCCATGGCCAACAGAGAAGTATCCCCTATGTCAGACTGATTCTCTTGATCCTTGGGAAGTATTGAGCTAATTTGTATTGCTAAGAAAACTTCCTAGTTTTTCCTTATTGCATATAATGATTTTTTGTTTGCTTTAAGGAGATACTTTCTGTTACATTAAAAGATCCTTCTATGCCTATACATTTTGCAGTTTTTTAGTGTAAATCATCATTGCATTTCATTAAGGAATTTTTTTTGCAACTATAAAAAATATTTAGGATGTTTTTATTTTAATAGGATTAATTATGTTAATTTTCTAATTTTGAAGCATTGGTATAAATCTCACTTGATCATACTGAACCATTTTGTGGGGATATATTATAGGTTTTTTATTCATTAAAAGTTTTGCATTGATATTCATTAATGTCATTATTCTTTGCTTTGTGGTCCCCTGGTTTCAGGGTCTATATTTGTCTCATAAAATTAGTCTGGTAGAGTGTCTTCTTTCTCTGATTTGGGGGATAGGGGGTATCGGGTAATAGGGATTGTAGAATTTCAAAATTCGATAGAATTTGGTAAATTGTTCCAGCTGAGGCTATTTTTCTTTGGTAAATCATTTACCTCTTGTTTCATTTTCTCTTCTGAGATGGGTCTATTTAAAATATCAATTGAGTCTCCAGCTAACATGATTATTTTGTATTTTTGTAGATTATTCTTTCTTTTGAATTCTCAGTTTTGTTGGAATATAACCATATGGTAGGCTCTGATACGTCTTTTTATTGCTTCTCCACTGTGATCTCACTTGTTCATTTTTAAAAATTTGGTTAATTGTATTTCTTCCCTCTTCTTTGTAATCATGTTCACTAAAGGTTTATTAGGATTTTTAGACTTTTCAAAGAATTATCTTTTGCTTTTTATTAGCTCTATAGTCTTTTCGCTCACAAGTTTATCAATCTTCTGTTATTTTCAGGATCTCCTGTTTTGTACTTATTTTGGATTTTGGCTTTCTTAAATAAAAACTGCATATTCAGTTTATTAATGTACTCATCAAACCAATCACCTTCTCCCACTTTTGAGTTCCTTTGAGGCATCTATTTGGGGAGGGGCACAGGCTAAGCAACCTTTATTTACCTATTTACTCTTCTTCTGACTTTCTAGATTTCAGTAACATGGCCCCACATATGTACCTTAATGCCTTCTCTAGCCTTGCTTTCCAAGAGACTTTTCTATGCTGTTGTCTACTAATAGAATGTAAGGTCCTTGAGGGTGTTGAGAGGCAAAATATTTTATTCAGCACTCAGATATCTTTGGGTGGTCAGATCTAAATGTGATGTCTTTTGATGATTGCGGCTTTGGCTTTGAACTCTGCCCTCAATTGTATCTGTTTATAACTGAGACTGCATTAGGAGGTACCTGAGGACTAGATCAAAGTATTACCCTAAGACTTCAGTCTCCTGGATAACAAATCCTTATCAAATTATCTATTCTGTTCTACTTCCAGGATATAACAGACTAAGGTAATGATAAGAAAACTTGAGTCCCCTTCCTTTGTCTCATTTGCTCTATAAAACCTTGTTCTAAGAATCGATAAATGGAGTTCATGGTTCTTCCTTGAACTACCCACATGGTCTGGTCATTTCTTATTTACGTCTCTGATCATACTGAGTGCTGGACACTGAGCAGTCCAAGGCATGAAGGTAAGTTCTCTTTTTGCTTATCTTTGTATTGCTAACACTTAGAACAGTGTCTGTCACTAAATATTGACTACTTAAAACATGCGGGTTGCCTTGCCTCTTTTTATATTTTGTTAATTGTTTTAGGAATATGGGTTTCCTATAAGATCCATTTCAGCTGCATATCAGAAACTTTGGTGTTAAAATGTTTGTTGTTTCTATGATTTAATTTTGGAGCCACTTATTATTTAGGATTTCATTATTAAATCTTCATTTTCATCTATATTTTTCTTGCACTCCCTGTATTACTATCTTTATTCTGTTAGGAATTATAAGAAGTGTCTTCCATATTTTTAGTTTTACATTTATTTATAATTTCTTCATATTGTATATTTTTGCAAATGTTCTATCTGATGCCAAGAAATATGTGATTTCTGGGGCAGCTAGGTGGTGCAGTAAATAGAACACGGACCCTGGAGTCAGAAGGACCTAAGTTCAAATCCAGCCTCAGACACTTAACACTTCCTAGCTGTGTGACCATGGGCAAGTCACTTAATCCCAACTGCCCTACCTTCCCCCCCTGCAAAAAACAAAAAAAATAAAAATAAAAATAACGGATAGGTTTTGTATTTAAAAAAAGAAATAGGTGATTTCTTAGTGATTCCATTTAGAAGACACCATAAATATTCTAGCTTCAAAATTTATAGCATTTGGCGGGGGGGATATAGTGAATACAGAGCAAGACTTGTGGTCAAAAAGTGAGGAAATCATTACTCAGAAAATGTGGATACAACTCTGACCTTTTTATTAAACTCGCTATATAACTCTGGGCAAGTCACTTAACCTCTCAATGTCTCAGGCACCTCTCTAAGATGATACTAACATGGAATTATAAAGTCTCAGTGCAAAGAATCAGTGATCACACCTTCATTTTACATTTGAGGAAATCTAGTCTCTGAGAGGAGACATGACTTTCCCATGGTTACATAGATTTTCAGTGGAAAAGCTAAGACCAGAACTCTAGTCTTCTGACTTCAAGGCCAGTATTCTTTCAACTACACCATGATGCTTTTATATTGTCTTGCATGTGAATTATTTTTCTAGACCTCCATAACAATCATATAGTTTGTTCGTCAGACCTAGATAAATATCTGAGGCTCAGGCTAGTAAGGGTCTTGCCCATGGTCATGTAGTAAATTAAGTGTCATAGAGAAGATTTGAATATTGATCTTCCAACTTGCTATTTACTGTACTAACCATTCAGAAAACCAAGGCTCCAAAAGGGCAAATGATTTGCCCAATATCATACAGCCAGTTTGTGATAGATCTTAGACTGGAATCCACAATCTCAGTACTGTAATCCCTAACCAGTGGCCTTTCAGTTAAATCATGCTGTCCTCAAGAGAGCATTTCCCTCTGTGGAACGATTGACTTATTCTGCTTCAAAAATCAGCAAGGACTGACTGTGAGCAGGTGTTTCACGGGTGCTGCACCTATTTTAAATCAACTAACTAGTTAAGTTAATTGAGCAAGCATTTATTGAGTACTTACAAAGTGCCAACACAGTGCTATGTGTGATCAGAAAAACAAAACATCCTGGGGCTCAGAAAAGAACAAGTAATTGGCAACCAACTCAAGCTCTTTGAAAGTTCCACTAGGTTGCCAAAAGGAGGTATATTGTTTGAAAGATGGTGATTTACAAAGTAATATTGCTTGTATTACAGGGTTTCATGACAGATTGTAGCACGGTTGTTCCAGCCTCACCCTATCCCACAC
Source organism: Petaurus breviceps papuanus (assembly GCF_028583685.1). Classification (NCBI taxonomy): domain Eukaryota; kingdom Metazoa; phylum Chordata; class Mammalia; order Diprotodontia; family Petauridae; genus Petaurus; species Petaurus breviceps. The sequence continues at coordinate 45,868,075 of NW_027185761.1, forward strand.
AATAGACCACTTTTTTGCCCCTCTTAATGTAAATTTACTGGAATTTCTTATTATTAGAGTTAGATGAATAAAACAAACTCCCAAATGTTTTGTGTGCTTCCTTCAGGCATTTTTTTTTGTGTTACTCAGAGCTCCCTGGGTAGTAATCATTTGACCATATTCCTCAGCTAGGAAAATGAGAGAGGGGATGGGAGTGAATTAGTTTGGTGGTTGGAAGAGGGAGAAGGGAGGGTTATTTTCTCAATTATGGAGTGAAGAAAGTCTCATTGCTTTTCTGAGCCTGAGAAGGGGAAAACAAGTTGGAATAAACATTCTAAACTTCTATTTCATTGTTACCTTTCTCCAACAGTTTTTGCTTGGGCCAGAAACCCTAAGGGTCTTCACCTCCCAGGTTGATACTTTTTGACTAGGTAAAGTGGCCATTCTCTGCCTCATTTCTTACTTAGCCTTAAAATCACTAAATGGGTGTTGCCTCAGTCACACGAGACCTGTTAAAGACTTCAGGTTAAAAAGACCAAGGTCTCCCACTATATCCAGGGCCATCCCCAGCATCCTGAGCTATATCTTACCACTGGACCCAGATAGCTCTAGAGGAGAAAGTGAGGCTGGTGACTGCATAACTCTTCCTCCATTAAATCCAATTCACTTGCATGTCCTGGCATCACTTCCCAATGTCATGATTCTCTTTGAGGACAAAGGACAAATGACAACAGCCATCCTTCAATAGCTTCAGTTGCTTCAATAGCTCTTAGCAAAGTGAAAATGTGATGAACAGATACAAATTTCAGCCTATCTGTATTCTGTGTGATTACTTTCCATGTAGTCCCATAACTTCTGTATAGAGAACCTATCTAACAACATGATGCCCTTTTCTAATCTATTATCACTGAGTGAGAAGGTCTCTCTTTAGGTTCTCAAATCTAGGAGAAGCAAAGTGTGGGACAGTCAAACAAGGCAAGTCTTGGGTCTTGCTACAAAAGAGAGGACTTTATTTTCAATGTTCTTCTCTGCCTTTGAGCAGCAGCAACAGCAGCAGCACTATTTTCACTAATAGAAGCATCAGCAATACCAAAATATCAAAATTTGTTTAGTAGTTATGATATAAAGGCCAGTCAGTCAACAAGCATTTATTAAGTTACTTCTAACAAACAAACACCACCACTACAAAAACAAACAAGCCAAAAAAAAATCATGCCCGATTCTCAAGATGCTCCCAGGCTAATGGGGGAGATAGTATGCAAAGAATCATATATAAACAAGACATATGCAGGATAAATTAAGCATAATCAACAGAGGGAAGGAACTAGTACTAAAAGGGCTTAGAAAAGGATTCTTATAAAAGATAGGGTTTAAACTGGGGCTTGAAGGAAGCTGGGAAGTATCAAAGGAGAAGGTGAGCATTCACAGAATAGGGGATAGCCTGAGAAAATGGACAGAGGTAGAGAGTATATCTTGTTTGAAGATCAAGTCAGTGTTCTTGGATGTGAAACTCTATATTCTCCAACTTTCAAGGGCATTATGACAGTCTCATATATTAGAGAGATTTGGAGTTTGGATGTGGAATCAGGAAAGTTTCTTTAAAAGTCCTGCTTCTGACACATTGGAGCTATGTTACCATGGGCAAGTTCAATACTCCTCCCTTCCTGCAAGCAACTCTTTGAAATATAGGCTATAGACAAGGAACTAATCTGCATTGCTGAAGAAAGTTGACACACCACGTGTTCTCTAAAGTAATGAAATCAAGATATGTGTTAAAAAAATAAACCAAGCTTGCAATTTTAGAAAGTAGAAAATTAAAAATATATATATATATATATATATATATCAAAGCCAAAACAAGAGTACACAACCTTTAAAATTTAAGGGCTAATAGATCAATCTGAAAACAAAAGTACCACTGAAAAATCCAATTAAAAGCTGTCTATAAAGAACTAATAAAGTCTGTTTACTAATAGTTAACATGATAGAGAAAAAATAGGAAAGGGAGATCACATTGCTAAACCTACATATGAACCCAATGATTCGTGATAAACAGAAAAGAAATAAATGATCAGACACACACACACATATACACATACATATATAGATATACATATGATTTCTAACAAAATTAAGAACTAAAGGAAATGGAAGATCATCTATAAAAATATGGATTTTTACAGGGGCGGAAACAAGATAGCCGAGTAGAAGCACAAACTCTGAGCTGCTCTGGCTTCCACTTTCCCCAATCCATGTGAAAAGGAGACTCTGAACAAACTTTGGAGCTGCAGAACCCACAAAATAACACAGAGAAGCTAACCCTCCGCTGAGGACAGCCCGGCAGCCTAGCAGGAATCGGCCAGTCGGCCAGGGCAGTGCTGGGAGCCGAGCCCAGACCTTCCATGAGCCAGAGGTATTAGCTCCAGGGCCGGCCTGACAAACCACAGGCCAGAGGGACTCCAGATCAGCAGCACCTGTGGCCATTTGCAGATTTATCAACACATAGATGTGAAGGAGAAAGTGAGAGATGAATGCAATCTGGACTTTAGGACTCAGTAAGTGGGAGTGCATGGCTTTTGCCCCCAGGGCAAGAAGTCTCTGAGACTCCAGCATAGCCAACCAGTGCAACATGGCAGCTTCAGTTTCTGGCCTGCAGAGTGTAGGGGGACCAAGCACCAATCTGAGGGTTAATCTCTCTTGCTTTAACCTTCTTGGATCTGGATTGCAGTCTAGGGTGGAGGTCCTGGGGTGTGTGTCCAGCTTGCCGGAGTGTGTGGAGGCCTCAGAGAGGGCACCCATCTAATACCTCCAGCAGCTGAGAAAACCCCAGTGTTTGGGATGAAATCTCCCCTGTCTGGTGGCAGAGTCCTACTCTGGCAAAAAGCCCAGGGGTCAAGTGACTGAGGGGCGACATGACCAGGCAAAGGAAACAAAACAGACCGAAGATTTGAACGTTAGACTCCTATTTTGGGGACAAAAAGGAACAAAGCTGTAACAGGAGGAAGACAGTGAAGTCAGAATTCCTGCACCAAAAGCTTCAAAGGAAAATACAAGCTGGTTACAGGCCATAGAGGACCTTAAGAAGCAGATAAGAGAAGTGGAGGAAAAATTGGGAAGAGAAATGAGAACGATGCAAGAAAATTATGAAATGAGAGTCAACAGCCTGACTGAGGAAAATAATACCTTAAAAAACAGACTAACTCAAATGGCAAAGGAGGCTCAAAAAGGCAATGAGGAGAAGAATGCCTTAAAAAGTCGAATTTGCCAGATGGAAAAAGAATCTCAAAAGCTCAATGAGGAGAATCATTGCTTCAGAATTAGACTGGAGCAAATGGAAGCTAATGACTTTATGAGAAATCAAGATGCTGTTAAACAGATCCAAACAAATGAAAGAATAGCAGGCAATATGAACTATCTCATGGGAAAAACCACTGACCTGGAAAATAGATCCAGGAGAGATAATTTCAAAATTATTGGACTACCTGAAATCCATAATCAAAGTAAGAACCTATAAGTTATCCTCCAGGAAGTTCTCAAAGAAAACTGACCTGATGTTTTAGAAAGAGAGGGCAAAATAGAGCTTGAAAGAATCCACCGATCACCTACTGAAAAAGATCCCAAAAAGAAAACTCCTAGGAATATTATAGCCAGGTCCCAGCATTCCCAGATTAAGTAGAGAATATTACAAGCAGCCAGGAAAAACAATTTGAATGTTGTGGAAACACAACCAGGATAACCCAAGATCTGGCAGCTTCTACACTGAGGCATTGAAGGCTTAGAATATAACATTCGGGAGGTCAAAGGAGCTGGGATTAAAACCAAGAGTCACCTACCCAGCAAAACTGAGTATCATGTTTCAGGGGAAAATATGGTCATTCAGTGGAATAGAGGACTTTTAAGCATTCTTGATGAAAAAAACAGAGTTGAATAGAAAATTTGACATTCAGATACAAGAAGCAAGAGAAACATGAGAAGGTAAACAGGGAAAAGAAATCATAAAGAACTTATTAAAGTTGAACTATTAACTTTCCTACATGGAAAAATAAGAATTGTAACTTATGAAACCTTTCTCAGTAGTTGAAGGGAATAGAAATAGAAATACATACATACATACATACATATATATATATGCATATATGTCTATATATGAGGGTATATGGGCATATGAATACATATGTGAATGTATGTATATGTTTACAGGTATACATAGATAGAGGGTAAAGGATCAATTTAACAGGAAGGGATGATAATTAAAAGGTGAAATTAAGAGGTGAGAGAGGAATATAATGAGAGGAGATGGGGAAAGACAGAATGGGGTAAACTATCTCATATAGAAGAGGCAAGGGAAAATCGTCACAAAGGGGAAGAATAGGAAGGTAAAAGGGAATGGGTCAACCTTATTCCCATTGAATTTGTCTTGAGGAGGGAATGAAATACACACTAAATAGGGTAATTCACCCTACAGGAGAGTAGGGGGGAAGGGGATGAGGGGAGGATGATGGAAGGGATGGCAGGCTGGGGGGGGGACGGAAGTTGGAAGCACCCACTTTTGAAAAGGGATGGGATCAATGTAGAGAGTAGAACAAGTGGGAGGTGGGAGAGGAGGGAGGGAAATATAGTCAGTCTTTTACAATGTATCTACTATATTATTGTTTCGCTTTAGGTACACATGTACATCCTATACTGAACTGCTTATCTTCCCAGTAAGGGTGGATGACAAGTGAGGAAGGGAATGAATCTTGAAATCAAGTTTTAAAATCAAATGTTTAAATATATATATATATACTATTATTAATACCATCTTACATGTAATTGGGAAATAAGATATACAGGCACTGGGGCATAGAGATCCACTGGAAAATTCAAAAGTGGTATGGGAGAAAATATGGGAGAGAGCAGACTGGAGGAGGGAATATCCTGTGGGACTGCTATTTTGGGGTAGTGGGTAGGGAAAAAACGGGGAGAAAATTTGTAGCTCAAAATGTGGCAGAAATGAATGATGTAAATCAGAAGTTAATAAAGCATTTGGAACAAAAAGAAATTTAAACATTTACTTTCAGCTCAAAATTTTCCCAATACCACTAATGCTATATCATTTTTCTGTTTCCATCTCTCTCTCTGTCTCTCTCTGTCTCTGTCTCTCTCTGTCTCTGTCTCTCTGTCTCTCTTTCTCTCTGTCTCTGTCTCTGTCTCTCTGTCTCTGTCTCTCTCTCTCTCTCTGTCTGTCTGTCTCTCTCTCTGTCTGTCTGTCTGTCTGTCTGTCTGTCTCTCTCTCTCTCTCTCTCTCTCTCTCTCTCTGTTTCTCTGTCTTCTCTCTCTCTCCATAACAAATTCTCATAATTAATCCTCATAATAAATCCCTATATTGGCCACCTCCAAAAAATATAAAACATCTATAAAAATATGAAGGGTCCAAATGAACAAAATAACAAGAGTTTTAGAATAGCTTATTTGCAAAAAAGAATAATTCGGTGAGTCATAAATGAGTTTACCCAAAGAAGAAGGAAATTATTTTTAATTTAATGTTCCAAATGGATTTTCAAGTGAATTTTAACAAATCTTTCCATAACAGTTAATATCTATGTTAATATATGTATGCATATACATGCATACACATTTATATATGTGGGCACATACATACATGTGCATACATGAATATATACATGTGTGTATATGTTCAAAAGTAGAGAAAGACTATGTACTATAAAATTTCTTTGATGGAACAAATGCAGACTTTATACCCAAACCTGGCAGGCATAAAATAGAGAGAAAGAACTACATGCCAATGAATATTGATTAAAAAATGTACACAAATACAAGCAATCTACAGTAATATAATTGATCCAAAACAAATATTTTTATGATATTACATTGTAAGAGACTGTCTTTTACCTTTCTTTATACCTCTAGGGATTAGCACTAACATATAGTAGATATTAATACATGTTTACTGACTGACAAAATAGCATTTGTAGCAGAAACCCTCAAAAATTGGTAGAAAATTATCATAATTACCCATTACCAATAAAGGAAAAATCTTATTTTAAAATTTAAAATTTTATTAATATTAAAAATTCTATGAACTCTTTCTTCTTTAATATCATCAAAACACATTTGTAACCAAAACAGGGGTTATTTTCAATGGAGAAACACAAAAATCTTTCCCTCTATTCATAGTGGCAAAGCAAAGATGCCCCAGTACGATTCATCATAATTGTGTACTAGAGATACTAATTATAGTAATGATAGGACAGAAATTAAATGTACAAACATCTTTGATGGAAACATTATATTTTACGTAGAAAATCTCATGGAATGAACAAATAAGTCAGTAGATATCATAGACATCTAAGTAGTTACCCAAATCATCAACATTTCTATGGCATATATTCACAAAAGGAAGCCATACAGAGAAGACATTCCAAATAAACATAAAATTCATTAAGCACTTTGAAATTAGCCAACCACAATATACTTGGGACTTACTACAACAGCTGTTATGAGGAGCCCCCACCAAGTTGCTCATTTCACTCACCAATTGATTCTCCAGTAATCTCTACCTCCCAACTAGAAACCCTGTTTATCTAAGGCTGACTCTACCCTGAGCACTGCTTACTGATTTTTGAGTCCTTTTCTCTGGGCTTCTTATCATGAGAAGCCCCAATTATGTTGCTCACTGGACTTCACTATCTTGACTTCTATTTTTCTATCTCCAATGCTTAGAAAAGTGCCTGAAGTACAGTAAAACTATACTTCCCATCAGTACTCCAAAGGTTTCTACTTCTACCTTGGTTTCTACTCCACAGACTATTATGCCTCCTTTAGGATAAGATCTGAAATCTCATCTCCATTCTGGTTGTCTCAGTTTTTTTTTTTATATTCAGCACCTTCTTATCTACCTGTCTTGCCTCACCCTTTTGATTGGAATATGGAGGGTGTAGCAGTAAATTTTAATAGCCTTCCCTTGTAGAGAGGGCTCTGAACTTTCCAGGTAACTCACCATTCCCTGTCAGCAGCTCTGCCTTTATGGAAAATCATGCTCTTATGGGCCAGGTATTCCTTGGGCAAAGTCTGTCTTTTTTTTCCTTATATGTATCCCTAGAGTTTAGCACAGTGCTTGGCACCTAGTATATACTTAATAAATGTTTGTTGACTTACACTGAATTTAAATTTAACTAAATATATAGTAAAATACTTCATAAGAAATAAAGGATGGATAATTAGAGCAATAGTCATTGCTTATAATTATACAGTCCCAAAATAATAAAACAATCTATCTAATTTACAGATTTAGTGCAATACCAATCAAATGCTAAAATGTTACTTTATAAAGATAGATAAAATAGTAAAAAAAAATTCATTGAGAGGATCAAAAGGTTTAAAACTCAAGGAGAATAAAATAAAAGCCTAAATGAAGTGACATAAAATTACAAGACTGCAAAGAAAATATAAAGCACTAATCATCAAAACTATGTGGTAATAGTTTTAAAATATCCCCAGATATACCAAAATACTCAAAATGGGACTTTCTTTGTGGTAAGGAACTCCAATCAATTAGGGAATGGACAAGCAAATTATGGTATGTGGATGCAATGGAAATGTATGGCAGTGTTCTCTGAGAGTCAGTAAATGAGGAATGTAGAGAAAAATGGGAAGATTTTAGGAACTGATACAGAGTGAAGTGAAATGAATCAGGATTAAATGAATAAGTGCATGGAAAGGCATTTGTTAAATGCTTACTAGATGCTTAGCAGAGTTCTAGTTCTCGAGTTACACATAAAAACATGAAATAACGTCTGCTTTGAAGAAGCTCACAGTTGAATAGAGGGACAAAACTTATAAGGAAGACTTAACACAAAAAACTAGCCGTGTGACCTTGGGTCAAGTCACTTAACACCAATTGCCCTCCAAAAACAAAAACAAACAAACAAAAAACAATTTATAAGGAAGAATGATATAACCAATCACGACAAGAATGTAAATATAAATTTTACTCAAAGCCATCTGAATTCTGATTAAACAAAATACCTGATTGCAATTACAGATAACCATCCCCTCATTGGGGAGGTGGGGTTACTACAGGTGTAAAATGTAGCATACCCTGTCAGATGCAGTCCCTGTGCCGCTTGTTTTCCTTTCTTCCTATGCTACAAGAAATGTTTCAATGATGGTGCTATATTGGGGAATGACTGTGAGACAAAGAAAAAATGGAACCAGTAAAATATAAAAGAAAGTAAATAGAAATATTTAGAAATGAAGGGATTTATCTGGATTAGCAGTTCGTAAAGTATAATCAGTCCAGGACTCTACTTTGGATCCTTAAAATTCTTTCAAGGGTTCCACAAAGTCAAAATTATATTCATCATAATACTAGGACGTTTTCATTTCTAACATGTTAAATATTAATAGCTAAAATCTATCAAACAAAATCGCTTTGAAGGGTCCTCAGTAAGAGTGTAAAGGTGTCCTGAGACCCCTTTACAAAAAAAAAAAACTCTGAGAACTGGACTGGCTGACTTCTAAGTCCCATTTCAATTCTGACATTTTGTGACTCTATGAGAAGTTGGAACTCAAAGAATGACTAACACATGTAAGCAAAGAGGAGTGTAAAGGACATTCTTAGCAGTGGGCATAGAGAAAGCAAAGATTTAGGAGTAAAACTATACATGAAACAACCTGGTGTTGATGATGGCCAATTTGATTTGAAAGAAATATTTAGGAAAAGGGATAAGGGCCCACCTTTATTCCAAGTCTTTTCTATACCTCAGTTTCCTTATCTGCAAAATAGGATAGGGGTGGACTTGATAGCCTCCAAAGTTCCTTCTACATTGTTTTGTGTCTTTTCTTACCACTTCCTAACTTTCTCTTTCTCCTCTACAATATGCTTGTCCATATTCCAGCCAAGATCAACCAAAACTTATTTCAGTCACATTTCCTTTTGGCCAACTGACATATTGGAACATATTAAAAACAAGCAGTTTAGCTAATCCCCAGTAATAACTGACAATAGCTTAATGTGTTACCCCTGGAGTGAGTATTTGCATTTTAATGGAAGTTTCATAAAGATGCCCACCTCCAGGGAATCTTCCCCAGTAGCAAGGGATAGAGATCAGTCGTGGATGAATCTATACAAGTTATCACTGCCCAGATTACCGTTTAAATATACACTATTTCCTGAGATTAGGAAAGGACGGGGCTTTAGAATGGACTACACAGAGACACCCAGGGCAACACAAATATCACTGGTATATATGGAAATAGTGGATCTTTATCTCAACTCTTATTCATATACTACCAGTTCTTTTTGCTAGGGGACAGTTTGCTACAGTTTGGTTTTAGAGATATGCCTGAGAGGCAGAGGGATTCTTCCAATGCTTTGGGCATGAGTATACCATTCTGGTGTGTCTCCCCAAATACTAATCATTAATAATTACTGTCCAAATATAATTTGCCAGTACCACTTAGTATCTCCCCAGGATCACTGATAGCCCATTTAAGTCAATTAGCTTTTACAAAAAGTTATTTACTGAAAAGATATAGGTGGGAAAATACAAACACAATCCCCTAAAGCTGGAACACTCCCTATCTCTACTACTTTGGTCCCCGGTGAAGTGGAATATAAAGTGTGTTCAGAGAAGACTAGCATCTCTGATGTCAGGGGTGCTGAGCACTTTTCAGGGCTGCTTTCCACCTTTGGTGTCCTCCTGATGCAACTAACTCTCACCCGTGGCTCCAAGGAGCTATGCCATGCTCAGTGGCCACAACCCAGTAAAACATTTCAGCAGATGGGCTAAACCAGGCTGAGGGTAAATGAAGGGTCTCAAACCCACTGGTAAGTTAAAGGGGTGTCTACTCCAAGCACGTGAGAACTTGCAGTGGTATAATGGAAGGATGAGAACACTTCACTCCAAAAGTCATGAAGAAAACTGAAGCAGGTGTTGAGGAGGATTTAGATAATGGTTAAACATTGAAGACACCAAAGTCAACCACTATATCTCAAGCCATCACCAGCCATTTTGACTCTGTCCTGCCACTTAACTGTGATGACTCTGGAAGGGAGAGTGAAGCCAATGAATTTGTGCAACTCTGATTCACTTAAATTCCAATTTTCACGTGAATCAAAAGGCATCACCGATACCACTTTACTACTTTTACCTATCTCAAAGTCCTGTGGTTACAGGCTAGTGATGAAGCAGCAGGTACAGATACATTGGGAGATATAGAGGCATACAGGCATTGCAGATCATAGGGTTGTCTTCTCACTGCAAACAGAAGCAGAATTCGATAGTCCCCTGGGTGACTGAGCAGCCTTTTAAGGATAGCATTGCTCATCTCCTGGTGTGAGGAGAGACTAGAAAATGTGCCCTAAAATTTGTCTGCTTACCCAACATTGGCCTGATTACCACAGGATGTGGGATCCCACCCTGTTGTCAAAAATATGAAAAATGTATGGAAACTTCTGCAAAGATGATTCCATTAACCATGGATGGTGTACACAGTCATAGATAACTCAAAATGCATTAAAACTGAAAGACAAACAACTTTTGTTACAAGAGAACTCAGCAGTTACCATGTGCAAATAGCAGCCCTGAGTGAAACAAGGCTGGCCTATGAAAGACAGCTTAATGAAAAGTTGGAGCTGGTTACACATTTATCTGGAGTGACCACAGTGAAGAGGAGCACTGTGAAGCTGGCGCATCCACAACCCAAACTAATCTAGCTTATAGGTCTGCCAAAAGGATTGAATAACAGACCCATTACAATAGGATTCCCACTTGAAGGAAAATGCCATGCCACTATCATCAGTGTGTATGGTCAAAGAACTTTTTTTCTTTTTAATGAATACCGTGAAACCCTTATCATAAATGTGCCCAAAGAAGACAAACTTATAATCCTGGGTTGCTTTAATATTAGTGTAGGCTCACACTATCGGGCATATCAGGTTGTCCTTCAGAGGAATGGAGATAGAAACAGCAACAGGAAGTCACTTAATACTGAAGACTCGGGCATCTCATGGCCTCATCACCAACATTGTCTTCTGTTTACCTATGTGCAATAAAACTTCATGGATGCATATTTGCAGCAAACATTGGCATTTAATAGACTGTGTGATTGTAAGGAAAATAAGACAGACAGGATGTGAGAGTGATGAAGGTAAGGCATGAAGCAGAGGGCTGGACTGATCATAGACTCATCCTCTCCAAACTAAATATTCAAATTTCACAACAATGGTGGCCTCAAGGCAAAATGACTACAAGATGAATTAATGTCAACAGATTAGAGTGTTTTTGTGAGCAGGAATAATTTTGTTGCTAAAATTAGAAACATTAGGGAAAGTTGAGCCAACACACACTTGGCAACAGTGGAGTAGAAAAGGATTAGAGAGCTTTCAGAAATATGGTGTACAGCTCTGCCTTTGCTCATTTGAGTCAGAACACTCAGAAACATCAAGACTGGTTTGATGAAAATGTTGGGGAAATTCAGAAGCAGCTAAATGAAAAATGAGAACTCCACAGGGTTTACCAGCAGGATAGTTCATCCATGTCTAAGAAAGAAATATTTCATTCAATCAAAAATTAAGTATATATGAAGCTTAGAGAGAAGCAGAATTCTTGGCTCAGTAGGAAGGCATATAAAATTCAGTTTTATGCTGATAGTAATAATACAAAACACTTTTATGATGCTCTGAAAACTATTTATGGGACAAAGGGCTATGGTGCATCTCTGTTACTCAGTGCTGATGGAGCCCTATTGATTAGTGGTAAGGACATGATCCTAGAAATATGGGCTGAACATTCTCATAGAATTCTCAACAGAATCATCATCAACCAATGCTAAAGCCATTGACTATTTACCTTAGGCTGAAGTCAGTCCCTCCCTAAATGAAGTTACAACTGAAGAGGTTTTAAAATGCCATTATGTTCTTTTCATGTTGCAAAGCACCTGGTGCTGATTCTATTCCAGCTGAGATTTACAAGGTGGGGGGGGGGTCCATTGTAAATATAAAAGCTGACTGAAATTTTCTGGGTTATATGGCAAGAGGCAGTTACCTCTAATGAGTTCAAAGACACTTCCATTGTTCATCTCTATAAAGGTAAAGGAAATAGATTGTCCTATGACAATCACAATCTCTTAGTTTTTGCTGACAAGATTCCTGCCAGAGTCCTCCTCAATAGGCTGATTCTTCACTTAAAAGATGGACATCTACTTCAGAACCAGTGTGGCTTCAGAAAGGTCTGAGGAATGGTTGAGATGCTGTTTGCTGCCTGACAATTCCAGGGGAAATGCCAGGAGCAGAACAGAAGTCTGTCCACAACATTTGGAGATCTGACCAAACCTTTGATAGTCAGCCATTAGGACTTAGGGAAAATTATGTTAAAATTTGGTTGCCCAGAGAAGTTCATCAGTATTGTACATCAATTTCATGCTGGCATGCTTATCCAGATTTGGTATAACGGATGCTGCTCTCGTGCTCTTGTAGTAACCAGTGGAATGAAACAAGGCTGTGTGCCTGCTTCCATGCTTTTTAACATGATATTTTCAGCCATGTTGCTAAACTCTTCAATGAGGATAAATACAGTATTAAGCTCATCTACTGCACTGGTAGAAAATTCTTCAATTGGAAAAGGCACACAAGTCAACACTAAAGTGAATGGAGTGTTGGTGCATGATTTTTTTTTTGTTTGTTTGCAAATGATTGTGCGCTCGGTGCAGCCTTTGAAACTGAGATGCAACAAAGTTTGGATGGATCTCTGTTGTTTGTTCTCACTTTGGCCTAATGATTAACACCAAGAAAACACAGGTTCCCCATCCACCAGAACCCTACCACCCATACATGGAACCATCTATGACAACAAAAGGAGATGTTTTGAATACTGTGGGAAAAGTTCACTTACCTTGGCAGCATACTTTCCAGGGACAGACACGTGTGTTGCCAGAGTGAGCTCAATATTTGGGAGGTTCTGAAGGTAAATGTGGGAGAGAAGAGGTGTTAGGCTGACCTTCAAATTGAAGTTCTGCAGAGCTATTGTGCTGACCCTATTGTATGCCTGTAAAACCTAGACAGCATACCAGCACCATGCCAGGAAACTGAATCACTTCCTTTTTCATTGTCTTAGAAAAATTCTGAAGATCCCTGGCAGGATAAGATACCAGACACTGAGGATCTTTCTTGAACTAAATTGCTAAGCATTCCAACTCTACTTGAAAGAGCACAACTCTAATGGGCTGATCACATTGTTCAAATGCCAAATGGAGAACGCTCACAGGGCAAATTTTCACATGTCCTGTCAGAAGAACACTTTCCAGGTCTCTCTTAAGAACTTTGGAATTGATTGTGTGACATGGGACACACTGGCACAGGACACCCCCAGCATGGCATACCCTTGTCAGAGAAGGTACTGTGCTCTATGAGCAAAGCAGAATTAAAGTAGTTCAAAAGAAATGCCAGATGCACAAATTTAGAGAATCTGTCCCAAATGTTCACATGGGCTATTTTGTCCCACTTATGCTAGAGCATCCTGAGCTCCTATTGGTCTGATCAGTTACAGTTGGATTCACTGTAACTGAATTCTAACATGGTGATGTCATTTTGTTCCTCTTTGAGAACAAAAGACAACAACCAACCAATCCTTGAATGTTGAATTGACACACGAAGGGGTTGCTGCAACCATTTATCCACTAAGTTCACTTTCAAATGTGTCACTGGCAATGGACAGAAGCTCCCCTTGCTTGCAGACACAATGCCTCAGTTTCTAGGTTGATTCGCTGTTGGCCAGGCTGGTCCTACAGGTCAATTCTTGGGTTTGTCCTGGGGTGTCCCTTAACTTACTTGGCTCTAACACAGACTCTCATGGATCTCTAGAAGCTCTTCTGAGCTTTTGAATTGTGCAAGATCATGCTGTTTCCAATGCTGCTTCACTTGTGCTTATTCTGAAGTAGAGAGCTATGTTCTTTCATTACACAAACTTCCAGAAGAAGGCTTACCAAGCTAATCAAACAAATAATATCTCCTATGCTAAGTATTAAGGAAGATTGGAAGAAAAATCCAACTCAATCCACTCAAGCACTTGCTAGGGTCTCTATTCCTTTCTTGGTCATTCTCTCTCAAGTTACCTTATACTTTGCACTGTAAATGTCAAAAGATGGTTCTGTATGAAAATGCTACACTGGTATTGAAGGTAGTTTGAAATCAATTTAAATATATTCCATTCTTTCCTCAAAACTGGTACAGATGGAGGTTCTGAAGCTTATCTCTGGAGTAAATATGTAGGTATATTTGTACACTATTTACTAGCAAGGGAAGAGAAAAGAATAGATTGGATGTCAGGAAATAGGATTTTTTAAACGTGAAATGAAGGAATTGGTCTAGATTAACTTGAATGCCTTTACTACATGAAGATGATGATGATGATGACTGACATATAGCACTACCAAGTGGTAGGTATTGTACTAAATGCTTTACAAATATCTCATTGGATCCTCCTAATAACCCAAGGTGACAGGTTCTATTATTATCATCTTTATTTTAAAGTCAGAATAGTTGTAGAAGGCAGAAATAAGTGACTTGTCCAAGGTCACAGAGCTATTAAGTATCTGAGACTAGATTTTAATTCAGTTCTTCTTAACTGTAGATCTGGAACACTATCCACTACACCACCTAGATATTTTCATTTAATGAAAATGTCGTATGGACTATAACTTCTGAACTCAAGATGATGACTCTATATACCTTGTGACACTTCAGTTACCATGGCCTGTCAGTCAATAATATAGTTTTCAGTGAGAATGCCAGTCCTTCTCTGTCCACACTGTTGGCAACACTCTTCTTCACCTATGGTTAAGATTGGCCCTGGATAGATCTCTATTATACTTCATTACTTTATAGACCAGTAAGTATTTCCTTTCTTTCCATAAATTAAGTCAACACATAAATGCTGGAAATTATGTAACCCTTTGAACATTTCTCTAAGCAATATTCCAACCATTACAAGTTTCCCCCAGGCATATTCTTTTCTGCCTGAGGCTTATGGCATCCAAGAACTGCCACAGATGGTCAGAAAATGAAACTGGGTAGTATTAACATCAAATTGTCCACTTTTTTTCATTAAATGGCTCATCCAGAGTCACAAAGTTGCTACCAAAGGGGTGGGACTAGTGAAAGATGAAACATCTGAGAAAACAAAGGTCCAAGCTTGTGAGCAACGTATTGATTAAGCAATACGTGCCAATTGCCCAACAAATCAGGACCAGTTACCTTTCTCAGCCTTGGCATTGGACCTAAAATTTAGGGGGAGTCAGATTATTATACATTAAAACTAATCAATAAAGCCAATTAATTAAAAGGAACTAATTAACCAGGATACAACATTAGGTGATCTTATTTTTAATTGGAGGAAAGAATAGGGACTTTCCAAGCTGGGAGGGGGGAGAATGAACAGGTACAATTCCCTGAAATCAGAAAAATAAAAACAGATGTGCCACTCACCCCATCTGTCTGCATATAATCAAAGGAATATGGAAACAATAATTGATTGATCATTATGGGGCCAGTTTTCAGATAAGATGTGGATTGCTGGAGACGTATGATCATAAGAAAACTCCTCATGTCAATCTTTGTCTGATTGGGTTTCTGGCCAGCATATTCTAGATACTTAGTTAAAGGTCTCTAAACAACTGATAGAGGTGGCCAACTTCCCAGGCACTCAGAGCTAGGTTCACAAAATGGAATAGTTTTCATATGACTCCAACTATTGAATAAAGTTTTCTCACGAGACAGAAATTGGACTAGACCCATAAAAAAGGAGCTAAGCCAGCTTGAGAATTGAGTCACAAAGTAGAGTTAATGTATTTCACTCAATTCCCACCACCACTTGTTGGTCCAATCCCCTCAATTCCTTCAGCACCTACCAGTCAGAGCACTGATAACTGTATAACATGCTAAGACATTATATGTGTCCATAGAATCAAAGGTCTTGAAAGCTTGAAGAAATCTAGCATGATCATTTTTTCCTAGCTAAATATGTCAAGATTTTAGACATAAGGCTACTGAGGTCCAGAAAAGTTAAATGACTTACAATGTCATATCACTGAGTCGGTGGGACACTATAATCCTGCTATCATGGCTTCCAAAGCAGTACTTTTTCCCATAATAAATTTAAATAATTCATTAAACATCTATTAAACTGTTATTATATGCAAGGCACTGTTAGGTACAAGGGATACAAAAATAAGAGTAGATAGATATATACATGTATATCTAGATATATACTGTCTTTCTCATACACACATATATAATATTCATACATGTGCATGTATATATACATATATGTATATGTGTGTATATATGCATGTATAATCTGATGAGATATAATGAGAGCCTGAACCAAGTTGATGTCAGTGTAAATTGAAAACAGAGAAATAGAACAAGATAAATACATTCTAGATAGATAATTCTAGGGTATAATACATAGGACTTGGCAACTGACTGGGCACATTGGTTATGCATATATTGCGGGGGGGAGTGTTATGGGGTAAGAAAAATATAAAGAATGATTGGGATTATAAAACTAAATGAATGAGGATGGTATTTATGTGGACAGATTTAGCACAATTAGGAAGTGGGTTAAGCTTTGAAGAAAAAGTAAGGAAGCCAAGTTTCTCAACATGGAGGTTCACATATCGAGAATACAGCTTTAAAGGACACCCATACTTAGTGACCCTTGATAAAATAGCAAGCAATGATCGAGATGGAGAAGGCTTATTTACAGAGTCAAGAAAAACAAACAAACAAACAGGAGAGAGCAGTGTAGTCCCTTTTTGGCTTCCTATCCATTCAGCCATCTAAACTATTTTTCCCTTGGGACTACTTGACCCTCTGGTATAGATTTGTCTTCACCTCATTATTAGGATCAATCCTCTTTCTAGGCTAATGACTTCGGCACTCAAAATCAAGTCAGTTTTGTTACTTAGTGTATTGTTAGATGGTTGTAGAATTATTGGATGAATGAATGAATACTCAGTTAAGGTACAATTCCAATGATGTATGACGGATGTATTTGATGAATGAGTTGGTATACCTATCTGAATTCCTTGCTATGGCCCTTTGTTGGAGAATATGACATTAGAGCAGCTGCTAGTCTAGAAGACTGTGGTCTGGAGCAGAGTCATCAAACATAGAACCCATGGTCTGGGATCCTGATGGAAGGTTTAGTGGCTCCCATACCTACTTGAGTTTGACACTGTTGCTCTAAAGAGATGCCCCTATGGTGCCTGCCTGTTACCTTGGTTATCGTCTCAGAACTATGACTCTCATTTAGAGTCTAATCATTTCTAAAGTTATCTGGCACATTCTCTCTCTTAAAAATGTTTAGTATGTTATTAAAAATCGTTTGTATATTGGCATAATGATTGGGGAAAGGGGAGAAAAATGAGGTTTATATCTATATTCATTTCAAAAGATGCCCTCTTCTTCCACTTGTTACTTTAATGTTTACTCAAAACCATTTCCTGTTGTTACCAAGCAGCTCATCAACCCCCACCTTCATTGATATGTGGGGCATTATACTGACTGGGAGATACGTGGAAGGAGAACTTGAGAAGGGCACAGAAAATGTGCATGGCAAAGAAAACACAAATGATCCTCATTGCAAGCAAGCATTTCCGCAACACATTGCATGCCATCTGTGGGGGTAATCCTACAGGCCTCATGATGGCACTTCCCTAGACTTTCTACATAGTGAAGATTTATAAGCTTGAAATGTTAAAAAAAAAAAGAGTAATAGAGCTGACCCAAACTAAATGCGTTTTAAAGGTTTAGCAATGTCTCCTCTTCCAGGAAAGTATTCAATGTAGTGCAGAAGTGACCCTGGGTTCTCAATGACTAAGACAGCTTCTACCCATACATAATGATTTTAAGAAAGGGCAGAGAGGGGTGACTAGGTGGTACAGTGAATAGAGCACTAGCCCTGGAGTCAGGAGGACCTCAGTTCAGATCCGGCCTCAGACACTTAACATTACACTCACTAGCCATATGACCTTGGGCAAGTCACTTAACCCAAGTGCCCTGCCTTCTCCCTCCAAAAAAACAAACAAACAGAAAAAAGAAAGGTCACAGAAATGAATGGTGTGCCTATTATCTTAAGAAGAGCTTATATTTTGAGAATTTTGTCACAAGATGGGAGTGATGAAACTTTATTTTGTGGTAACTCTCAAAAAGGTACAAAGAGAAAAGGAATGAAAGAAGAAAGGAAGGGAAGGAAGGAGTGATAGAGGGAGATATAGGAAGGAAAGAAAAAGAAGGATAAAGACTGGAAGAAAATAAGAAAGATAATGAACATAAAGAGATAAAGAAGAAAGGAAGGAATAGAGAGAAAAGAAAGGAAAGAAAGCAAGAAAGAAAAAATAAAAAAGGAAGGGGCAGTGAGGGAGGGAGGGAAGAAGAAAGAAAGAAAGAAAGAAAGAGAGAAAGAAATAAGGAAGGAAGGAAAGAATGAAAGAAGGAAAGAAGGAAAGAAAAGGAAGGGAGGTGACAAGGAAGGAAGGAAAAATTATTATATAATTATAATATAGTGTCTAGAAAATTTATAATTATTATAATATACATTATGTATAATATAATAAAATTATAATATAGTGTCTAGATCAGGGGTGGGGAACCTGCAGCCTTGAGGACACGTGTGGCCCTCTAGGTCCTCAAGTTATTCCCTTTGACTGAATCCAAATGTCACAGAACATATCTTTTTATTGAAGGCCACAGGTTCCCTACCTCTAGTCTAGATGATTGAACTTAGAATCATGAAAACTTGTAATCAGTTCCTATCTCTTATAATTACTGGTTTCGTGATGCTGGATAAGTCACTTAACCTCTGTGGGTGTCACTTTCCTTTTATGTAAAAGTAGATGGCACTTACATTACAAGTAAGGACAGGATTGTTGTAAAATTCAAGTAAGTCAACGCCTATAAAGAACTTTGAAAATGTTAAAGTGGTAAATAGGCAGGAGTTCTTATTCCTAAGAAAGAGAGGGGTTGTGACCTGTACCAATGAAAACAGTGACCATGGAAATCAATGCAGGGGTCCTTGATGTCTGTGTGTTAGCCATGGGAGAGACAAGAGAATGTAGTGGAAATATTCCTAGAATCTCTGTTGGGAGGCCTGAGTTCTAATCCTAGTATTGCTATTGAAATCATATCATGACTGTAGACTTCAATACATGGGCTAGGACTTACTTGTCTGTTAGACTCGAGGGTTGAACAATGTGGTTTCTGAAAACTCTTATAACTGAGATTTTATGAATCTGTGATGTACAAAGTTCCCTCCAGAAAGCATTCTCTCTGGTTCTCTGATAGCAAAACACAGCCCTAATTCCTCCTGCTTGAATTGAGAGAAGGTTATGTCCCTGATCATCTTTTGATGGATTTATCAGAGAATTGTAAAAGTTGAGCTGGAAGGGGCCTTGAAGTTTATCTGAAGAAATCTCATTTTACAGATCAGATAACTGAGATCCAAAGAGATGCTCTGATAGCCTGAGTTTACATGGAAGTTTGTAGGAGAGGCAGCACTCAGCAATGACCTCTGCCTTGAGATCAAGTTCATGTTTCATCAGACCTCTAATCCTATTCTAACACTTCTAAGTGTATCTAAACCTTTCCAGAGCAACCTTTCTTCTGTGTTCCTCCTCTTCCCCTTGGCCCTCTCCCTTTCTTCTCTAGTCTAAAACAAGGTCTTTTACTTTTTGTCTGTCAGGGGTCCCCCTTTGACTGTCTGGTCGAGACAATACATTCTATAAGGGAAGCGAGTTCAGGAGAGATGGAAAACACTCGAGAATAAAATTCTACAGACACATAGAAAAACAATTCCAATGAGAATAAAACCCAGAAAGAATTCACAGTAGACCCAAAGATCCTTGCCCTTCACCAACTTAATATTTTTAAAAGATATATAGAACATAGGAGAACAAGGAATGATAACAGATGAATACAATATCATGTCATATATCAAGTAAGAATAAAGTTGAGACTGAAAATAAAGATGAGATAATCTAAGGACAGAGACAGCTACGTGGCTCAGTGTATAGAGTGCTGGGTCTGAAGTCAAAGATCTGAGGCAAAATTTGGTCTCAGACATTCACTAGCTGTGTGACTGAGCAAATCACTTTGTTTGCCTTAATATTCTGGAGAAGGAAATGGCAAATCAGTCTAGTATCTCTGTAAAAAATATAGTGTCATTAAGAGATGGACATGACTGAATGACAGAACAATCTAAGGAAAGCCCAGATTGATTTATTTTTTAAAGTATGTTGAAGGAAACAGGAGGCTGTAAGAAGGGGGTTGGATGGTACATAACTGTTTTCAAAGACTTTAAGTCTATTATGTAGAAGGGTCTGTCCTCAGAAGACAGAACAGAGAGCAGTTGGTAGAAGATAAAAAAAAAATTCGGCTTCATGTGAAAGGAAAAAAGTAATTAGAGTCATATCAAAGTGGAATGAACTATCTCAGAAAGTGGTGATAACAACAATAGCTTTGGTGAAAGAAGGGGGGAGGAGGAGGAGGAGAATAATTCAAATAGTTTTCAAATAATTCAAAGCACTTTACAAATATTATCTTATTTGATCCTCACAAGTCTAGAAATAGGTTCTATTATTCCCATTTTACAGATAAGGAAACTGGGGCAGTCAGAGGTTACATGACTTGACCAGAGTCACACAGCTAGTAAATATGTGATGCCAGATTTGAATTCAAGTCTTTCGGTCCCCAGGTTCAGTGTTTTATCACTGTTCCTCTGAAACAGCAAGCACCCTAGCACACCCAGGATGGCTGCTAGCACAGGATTTTTGATCTGCTTTTCTAAATGAAAGTAACTCAAAAGGGTTAAAAATCTTACTTTAATCAAACATATATATCATTCACTTAGTTCAGGGGAGAAAGTCAGAACCTGAACTTCAGAGGATACAAATAGAAATCACACGCAGACAAAAAATACAGATAGAGAAAATAACGCAATTCAACGAGCACCCAGGGCTTCTAGCTGTCTGACCATTATATACATACCAGAGACAAACACACCAGAGACAAACACACCAGAGACAAACACACCAGCATCTGGGTTTTCAAAGCTGGAGGCCTCAAAAACCTTTATGACCCACTGCCTAATTACAAAGTAACAAAAGGTGTGGGCCTTCCTGGAAAAACAAGCCTCCCCTAAGCAAGCTTCTCTTGTTGGGCTCCAAGTGAGGCCCATTAAGGCTGGGAAGATCTTCAAATTCCCTTATCATTACAGCCACCTAGCTACCTAAGGAGTGTGTTTTCCATCATTAGAGGTATTCAAACAAAGAATAAATGACAACTCACCCATTGTTTTTTACAAGGGAAGTCTTTTTCGATGCAAGTTGGACCAGATGGTTACAAGAAGTGTCCAAAGTCTGAAAATTTGTAATTCTGTGATGTGAATTAACAATGCAACATGATATTAAAAAAAACTGATGTGATCCTAGGTAACATGTCCAGAATCTGGGAGTTGCTAGTCTTGTAGAATTCTTCCTTGCTCAGATCACACCTGCTTTGTTCTTGGCACCATATGTGAAGAATTCTATTAATAAAATGATGCATTCTGGAGGAGGGCAACTAGGGTGTAGAGGAAAATCTGGAGTACAACACATAAGAACACATTAACGAAATGGGGATGTTTAACCTTCAGAAGGGAAGACTTCATACCTCTTCCAGTATTTTGAAGGAGTCTCACGAAGAAGGATTTTGCTTGCTCTACTTGGTTCCAAGAAGCAAAACCAAGAACACTGGGTATAGTTTGCAGAGAAGCAGTTTTGGGCATAATTTCCAGAAGCATTCCTTAAGACCCTTGAAAGTAGGGTCTGTTTAATTTTTGTGTCAGTATTGCCAGGTCTATGGGAGCTCCTGCCATATCAGAGACACTGAATTAATGCTAGTGGATTGATTTATTAACAATTAGAAATTGAAAAAAAGGAAATGAGCTGCTTGTTGAGGGAGTAGTTTCCCTCCCACTTGAGGTCTAGAAGCAAAACTGGATGACCAAAGGCTGGAGATAGTGTGTAAAAGCGGTTTCCCTTTAGGCTAAACTTGACTAGGTAGACTCTGATGTCTGTACCATCTCTGAGATTCCGTGAATTTTTGAAATGTGATCATAGGACTGAGATTCTAATACGACCCTGAAGATCAACTAATTAAATCATCCCTCTAGTCCACTCATCACTTTTTACAAATCTTAAAAATAGTGCCTAGGGATGTAAAATGAAGAAACATGGCTAGTTCCCATAACTAGAAAGGAGCAGAGTTGAGATCCAAACCCAGATCCCATGACTACAAAATCCAGCACTCGCTGTATGGTGTCACACTAAATAAGTAAACGTTTTAATATCATGATGTTCCATATGAATGTAAGCTATTATTATAGGCACAAAAACTTAGGAACATTTACATAGTGTTTTAATCTTTGTAAGGTGCTTCACAGATATTATCTCATGAGATCCTCATTTAGAAAGTAGTTGCTATTACTTTACAGATGAGCAAACATAGAGAGGTTAACTGGATTGTCCAGTGTCATGCAGTTAGTAAATGTGTGAGCCTGGATTTGAACTTGAGTGCAATGGAAAGAACAGTAGATATGGAGACAGATGACCTGGCTTTGAATCTTAGTTCTGTTATTTACTGTGCAACCTTGGGCAACTTGCTTCACTTATCTTGTAAAATGAAGGGAATGGGTGAGGTGCATTCTAACTGGTCAACGGTCTCTATTTTGCCAATGCTTCTCCCAACATCAAACACTCTCACCTGAGAAGTAGAGCAATCAGTTCATCCTTCTCAAGAAGCAGAGGAAACGAAGCAGGAGCAAGAGCTGATTGACAGTAGATCTCCCCTTACCAGGTAGGTTCGTCTGTAGGAAAAGATCGTCCCATAAGTGGGTGAGATTCCAATATTGCTGAATGGTTTATATTTTATTTTTCTCCAAGTATTTCATTTATAGGAGCATCATGATCTGTATCCCCCGTAGGTCTAATACAACAGGAACACAACTATAAAAATGCCTGACAGAGAAAAAATGATTCACACACACACACACGCACAATTGATGTCAGAATGTCAAACACCATGACAACTCCAAAGCAAACAAACCACCAAAGACAATATTAACTAAGGCCATCTTGGTAAGAGTCAGCAAAGAGAAATTTGATTTTTAATACAAGTATCAAAGAAAGCTCACCACACTTGATTTAGCCAGATCCTAATTTATCAATGAAGGGACTCTAATTAAGCTTGATTTGACCTGAAGTCTCCATGATAGACTTTTCAGTTCTCTTTGGAGTCAGTTGTTATCTACTACCTCATCCAGTATAGTAGAATGGATGCTCTTTAAAGTCAAGAACTGTGTTTGGTTTGGGGGCATTTAATATCTGGCATACTTCACTGAACATTAGCAAAGGGTTTTTTAAGAATTGCATTGGAGAGGAATAGATTGGATTGCACCAGTAAGTGCTGTACTGGACCAGGCTAGCCTGGGTTAAATTGGACTGGATTTCCATATGAACTCCTGTAGTAAAAATTACTTTGTATTTTTTTAATTTTTTGGTATATACTTAAAGGTTTACATGTGGTTTCTTCTCAGAAGGCAAGGGAAAGTACTGTTTAATTCTTGACTTTGCCTCCTTTACACCTGGCACAGTACTTGGCCCATGGGCCACTTTTGTTCTCTGAGCATCAAATTCCTATATACATTTGGACTAGGTGACCTCCAAGGTCCCTTCTATTTCTAAATGCTTATTATATTGAATGGAATATGAGGGTAGGCTTCATATTAGTTCTGCATATTGAATAACTTTCACTGGTGAGAGAAATTATTACTTTCTATTATATTAATAACCCATTATTAATTAGAATCCAGACTTTTTATTTACTCATTCAGGAACCAGCCCTTGTAGGTCAGTCAACCAGTTTCTGAAAGACAGGGCTGATAGAGATTACCCTAATCCTTGGGGTACATGATCATCGAATCTTGGGCAGGACCCAACTAGGAGAACTTATTTCTATTTAGAGCATAAACAGAAACTAATCTATGTGAATTCCTGCCCCCAAACAATTAGCCCATGATCTTATATCCTTACACTGGATTTTAGAGAACCTATCTCATGAAGGAGAAAACTGATCAGAGTTCTGTGGATGGAGATGGATTCCCCTGTCCCTATTGCTGAAGGTGGTGATGTGGATATAAATGGTGCCCTAAGGGTTAAAATAATATTAAGTATTGCTTTTTAAGAACTCCCTTTGTCTTCCTCAACCTGTCCTGTCTTTAATCTTTAACCCCCATAAAACCTCTAAAAGTTAATCATCATTCTGAAACCTCTATATAAGCATAACTCCCCCAAATATCTGGGTCCCATTTAGCTTTCTGGCTAAAGAGGCCCATGTTTGCTTACACGATAAATAAAGCTCCCAGTGACTACATAGAAGGTCTAAGTGAATTCTTTCACACCTGAACTGAGCTCTCCCAGACTCTAAACCGCAACAGTGACCGAGTCTCATGATCAAGCCATATTCTCAGCAGGAGGATCTGAAGACTTTTAGCCCATCTCTTCATTTAAATAGCCACCAGTCAGGATTGATTTCTCCTGTTAGGGGCATTCCCTTTGAAAAAGATATTAAGGCATTTCGTTTCTCCATTAGGTGTCTTTGGTTACAGAGAGAAACCACTGACCATCAGTTTATTGATTATTAGCTAGCTTAATTAATACATTGATTATTAATTTCCCAGAAACTCTGTCTTTTGGGTTTTTCATTAGTCACATTGGATGTAAAGACCTCATTTTAGATCTTATACAGCACTTTGTAAACCTTAGTAAGTTATCTTAACTTTTTTTTTAAGCAATCAGGGTTAAGTAACTTGCTCAAGGTTACCCTGTGGGGTCTTTTCCAGACCTTATCTTGAATCACAGAGACTTAGTAGAATTACCCAGACATCCTAAAACCCCATACTCTCCCCATACTCAAAAACCTGTCACAGACACATAACAAAGTCAAGGACTTTTCTCTGCAGTGACTGTCACTACCTTGAAATTGTGAACATTTGCTTGTAAATACATCTGTTTTTAAGTGCACAAAAGTGAAGAAAGAATGATTATCCCTAGAGCTGAAGAAACAGTGCATTGGGAATCTCATTTCTGGCTTTGATAGGGACTGTTTTTCTGAATTCAGAGCAATGCATGGCCTATTTCCATTCTTCCTCTTGTGCTTTGCAAAATGTGTTTCCATGATCAAAATACTACAAGTCGTTGACTGTTTCCAAAATGAAAACAATTGCATTTCCTCAGGTGGCAGGATTCCCCAGAGCAGTGGTGAGTGCCTTCTGGGATAGGAATAATAAGGATTCCCAATATAAGGTGCTTTTAGGATTTTTAAGGCACCTTGCAAACACTATTTCATTTGATCCTCACAACCCCTTAAGGTAGATGCTTTGATCATCCCTTAGTTTGCATATCAGAAAAATGAGACTCAGAAATTAAGTGACTTTCCCAGAGTCAAATGGTGAGTCCCTGAGGTAGAATTTGAATCCAGTCTCATTGATTCCAAGTCCAGCATTTTATCCACATCAACATACTTGATCTCTTGAAAGGGAATGTTGGTTTCTCTGGATCATCTCCTGGACCTGAGGTTTCTCAGGCAGGGTTCATTATACATTTTTCATGATGGCTATTCTAATAGCAGAGACATTATTTATTTCTCCATCAGGCAGTAGAAAGAGTACCCTAAAATCAAAGGACTTAAATTCCAGTATTGTTTTGGACATTTACTAATTGTGGAAGCTTGCATGAATAAATTACCTTTTCTGGGCCTCAGTTTACTCATCTATAAAATGAGTGGGTTTAATTAGATGGCCTCTAGTGTCCCTTCCAAATCTAAAATACTGTGACCTTTGCTAACTACCAGGGTCTGTGGCAAACATATTGACAAAATTTAGTACTTTTATGAAGACTATCGTAATCATGAGAGAAATTATTTCTCTAATATTAATAAGCAATTATTAAATTGGGACCAAGGATTTCCCCCTTTTATAATTCTTCATTCTGCAATCAGCCCTTATAGATTATTTAGGCAGCCTTTAAAGTGAAATGCTGACAATGAAAAGGAAAACTCAGATCTGTTCAAAACATAAAGAAATTGTAGTTTAGGTTCCCAAAATGGGCAACACCACCCTCTGGGAGTGTAAGAATGATCCAAAATGAGTGGTCATAGCCCTAGATGGCAGTTGGGGAGGAGGACATTGAAGAAAAATAATGGAGTGGTGGAAGCATAAGGAAAGAAGATAAATTAAAAAAAAAACAGTTCATAGGTTTCATCTGTTGTGTAACAGAGCTAAAGTGATAGTGATTATATTATTCTCCAAATAAACACACAAAATGCAAGTTATAACTTGTCAGTGGTCAAGCCCACCACTAGGCCTTCACAAGAAAATGTTGGCAGGCAACCAGGTCACACATTGTCCAAAAGTCCAGCATTCATTGACTGGAATATGTGCCTGTAATGGCTTGTTTACAATATGACACTACAGGTACATGACACAATATTGCATAATTAAAATTTCAATGCAGGAAAATTACTCACAAATTTATAATGAAATGTTAAATTTTAAGATGTGTCATATACATATATATATGATGCAAAATTTATTTAACATTTTTTAGGAAACAAATTTTAAACCTGTGTCACTTGATAACTTGGCAAATTCCAGAACTTTTAATGGCAGATGATGGACATTTTTTCAATTAAGTGTGGTTTATGAGCCCAACTTAGTTTTTTAGAATCAAAATTTGAAGGGAAATATTTCTGAAACTATGTCTCCAGGCACTTCAGATGATCAATTATAATTCTTACAACCAAATCTTTGGAAAGGTTATTTTAAATTACAAAATCATCTATAGCTGTAAACATTTGTAAAGAGCCATTTCCCTCTCTATTCTTCCATATGTTAACTTTTTAGCAAAATTTTCAATTTTATATTTTAATATAAATATTTTACAATTTTTTCCTTGAAGTGACATTTAAATTGAGTTTTTCAAAATTATCTGACAAATAGAAGTTTTGAAAGTCATAAGTTATTATGGAAAACTAGCAAAATTGGATTTCTGTTCTGTCAGAAATATGAATTTATCTTCAATTTCAATAAGCTATTTAAACTTCACCCTTTTGAGAGCCACCTTACCTCTGCATGTAGTAATAAGCTTTTGTAATTGGACTCCATTTTCCATGGATTTGAAAACAAAAAACTATTAAGGGCACAAAGTTTAATGAAGTCAATGGTTTTGATAGTATTGCAAAGCAAAACATTAACTCTGGTTATATTTTTTTGGCTATGAGTTCCTCCCATGACTCATGCAGTGAGCAAAAGTGATATGTTCATTGCCACCAGCTTTAATTTTTTCTACAATCCTAACATTCTCATTCATCATTGCTCCAACACTGTGTGTACAGATGCCAATGAAATTGTTCACTGTAATCATTCATTTGTGAAAATTCATCCAATTTAGGATATATATATATATATATATGACAATGAAAAGGAAAACTCAGATCTGTTCAAAATATAAAGAAATTGTAGTGTGTGTGTGTGTGTGAGCCTCTTTGTGTGGCATAATTTGCCCTATTCTGCTTCATTCTTTACTTTTCTTCCTTTGAAGTCCCTTTGTACCCCTTAATAAAGTTTTTTTTTTATCAACATTGTGTTAATTTATACCCACAACCTCTATTTATCTATATCCCTTTGAAATGTTGGAATAAGTATAGAATTCTCAATATTAACAGGTATCAGCTTCCCATATAGGCATGTAAACAGTTTGCTCTTATTAAATAACAAGTTGTGTGTGTGTATGTGTATGGGTGTGTTTTCCCTATTTACCTTTCTATGTCCCTCTTTAGTCTTGTAATTGGAGATTGAATTTTCCATTGAGCTCTGGCTTTTTCATCAGGAAGGTCTGGAAGTCCCTTACATCATTGAATGACCATCTCCTTACCTGAAAGATTATGCTCAGTTTTGCTTGGTAGTTGATCCTTGGTTGCAATCTGAGCTCTTTTGCCTTGCAAAAAATCATATTACAGTTCCTCTGATTTTTCAGTGTAGAAGCTGCCGGATCCTATGTAGTCCTCACTGTAGTTCCGTGATATTTGAATTGTTTCTTTCTAGTGGCTTGTAATGTTTTCTCCTTTACCTGATAGTTCTGGAATTTGGCTACAACATTTCACAAAGTTTTCAATTTCGGATCTCTTTCAGGAGGTATCCAGTGGATTCTCTTGATTTTTATTTTACCCTCTGGTTCTAGGATCTCAGTGAAGTTTTCCTTGATGAGCTCTTGGAAGATGTTGTCCAGGCTCATTTTTTCATGATGATTTTTCTGGTAGATCAATAATTCTCAGATTATTTCTCCTGGATCTCTTTTCCAGGTCAGTTATTTTTCCATTGAGAAATTTTACCTCTTTTTCTAATTTTTCATTCTTGATGTTTTGTTTGACTGATTCTTGGTGCCTCATGAAGTCATTAGCTTCAATTTGGTTGATTCTAATGTTTATCAAATAATTTTCCTCAGTTTTTGAAGCTCTTTTTCATGTGTTCAGATTTCATTTTTAGTTCACACATTTTTCTTTTTAAGGAGATGCTTTCTTCATTGAAATATTTTTTCTATTTTTGCGATTTTGATTTTAAAAGAATTAGACATTTTATCTTCTACCTCTATAATTTGGTTTTCAAAGTCCTTCTTGAACTCTTCTAAGAACACTTTCTGGGCTTGAGATCAGTTCATATTCCCTGTGGGTGTGGAGTCAATGCTGTCTCCTTCTGAATTTGGTTCCTGCCTCTCACAATAATACAATTCTAGAGTCTTTGTCTTTGCAGTCTGTGTGTTTTTTTTTAACCAATTTGAGGCAGGGCCTTAGCCATACCCTTGCTCTAGGACTCCCCAAGTCTTTACTATTTAAAATTTTTCTCTGGGGCAATAATTTCTGTGTTTTCAGGGTCAGAGGTGGGGATTAGAATAGCCAAGGTTCACTCTGCCGTTCTGATCCCTGGAAGTTCAGGTAAGTGCTTTTTAAAATTCCAGGCTGTGGGTTGATAGTCCCAGGAATAGCTGGTGCCACTGTCTTGGGTCCTGCATTTGTCTCTTACCCAGCTCTAACAGATCCAAGCCCTGTGGTGATAGGCCTGGGAATGGCCTTTGCAGTTGGGGGATCAACTTGCCACCATGTTGTCTGGGCCTTGTCTGGACCTCCAGGCACTGCCCTGTGTCGTCTGGGCCTCCATGCCCAAAGTCTTTTTATAATACAAATATGGTGCTGATACCTAAACCAAAAACACAATATCAGAAGAAGTCTTGCAGTGAACAGGGATCTTTATTTTCCTTTCCCAGGAATGGGGCATCCTTCACCAAGGTGATTTGAAGGAAGGAGGCCAAAGAAATATTATTAAAGGGTTTTTGGCTTTTCTTGCTGCACTAAACCCTTATGTTTCTGTAAAGAGGGAGATAACTGTGATTTTAAAAATTAAACATTCTAACACAATACAATGCAAACATATACAAATCTGATCCTTACATGCTGAGGAATGATGCTAGAAACATATTAAATTCTTTATTTTTAGTAATTAAACCATTATGTTTCTGTAAGAGCAGAAAATTTTGTATGTACTATAAAAAATGCTGCAATCCACAACATGAAATAGTCTTGAATCTGAGCTGAGATGTTTCTGGCAGCATTCATTGGTGTTGCATGGTGTGATGGCATGCACGATGCAGAGTGTGCATGTTGTGTGTTCTAAACTCAGGCTACAGTGAAGTCCTGAGATGCCACACAGAGAAGTGCTGCAAGAAACACCTCAGAATCATTACACATTTGATCTTCAATTAATTTTTGATCATTGTACTTTCAAAACCTTTTACAGTGGCCAAATTTTTTGTGACCCTGACATTCAGTTATACAACCCCATTTGTGGTCACAACCCACAGTTTAAGAAGTGCTGATACAGATAAGTCTCATTGACCAAGACTGAGTGATCAGTCATGTCCACTAGATCCCCATCAGAATAAGCCCATCTCCCATTATTAATTCTTTTATTAACTGTTGATCAATCAAAGTTGATTGCCACCCTCAAGAACACCCACTCTTCCAAGGGCATATAAGCATTTAGTGGGGTCCATGAGGGGTTTTTGGAAGTCAAGAGTGCTACTGACATTTTTATTGATTCTATGGTACCATAATTAATAAAATGATTAATTACCTAGAAACTGTCTCTCAAACTTTTTATACATTATATTCAGTTGTCTTATTCTTCATAATGTAAGCCTTGTCTCTACAAGGAGATAGTAAATGGTGTGTCAGAGGGAAGAAACTCTGTCATCTGCCTCTTTTGTAACATCCCAATAGCTAAGAACACATTAGGTAGGACATAGTAGTAGAAATAGCTTGGTATAATAAATAGGGTGCAAGATTTGCAGTAAGACATCTGTTCTAGTCCTCTAGTCCAACACATAACTAACCAGCTGTGTGAACCCAGGTAAATGATTTAACCTACTAGTGCTCACAGGTAACATTGTAAGTTTATTTATTTTTAGTTTAAAACCTTCAGTTCCACAAGATTTTGAGTTTTAAATTTTCTCCACCTTGTAACGCTAATGTGATATTCACAGTACCCATGGAGGCTATGAATATGCTGGTGTATTTGGGAATCACAAAATATAACAGACTCTCCCCATGGAGGACAGAACCAAAGCATTTGTTCAGATACCAGAAAGCTGAGTCCCCAAACCAGAAAGTCGAATTCATCATAGTAACCACAAAGTTAGTACACAAAACCAATGCAGCAAACACCAATATTGCCAAGTCTTCCCTCCATCAGGCCTTCAAAACAAAAAAAGCTCCTTTAAGCAAGAATGCCCCTGTCTCACTCATGCTAGTTGCTCAGCCTCTAAGCCGCTTGCTTCCAACAGTTCCGGCTCTCTCTCTCTCTCTCTTGCTGCTTCCTGCTTCCCCCTTTCTGTCCTATTATTTCAACAAGTTCCTCCCCCTGTGGGCTCCATGTGATTACATTTGGCCTATTAAGGGCAGGGAAAGTCTTCAAATCCCTATTACCATTACACACCTCCAAGCCCTCCTCCCTCTCCAAGACAGGGTGCAATCTTATACACACTCTACATATACATTCATATTAAATGTGTTTTCACATTAGTCATGTTGAAAAGAAGAATTATAATCAATGGAATGAAGCACAGGAAAAAAGAAAGAAAACAAAAAGAAGAGAGATCAAATAGTATGTTTCAATCTGCACTTGGAATCTGTAATTCTTTCTCTGGATATAGATAGCATATTCCATCATGAACCTTTTGGAAATGTATTGGATCTTTGCTGAGAAGAGACAAGTCTATCAAAGTTAAAATTTATCATACAACATGACTGTAGCTGTGTACAATGTTCTCCTGGTTCTGCTCCCCTCACTCAGCATCAGCTCATATAAGTCTTTCCAGGTTTTTCTTAAGTCTACCTGCTCATCATTTCTTACAGCACAATAGTATTCCATCACGTTCATATGCCACAGTAAGTGATGGGCATCCCCTCAATTTCCAATTCTTTGCCACCATGAAAAAGGATGTCAGAATATTTTTGTACATATGGGTGCTTTTCCATTTTTTGTGATCTCTTTGGCATATGGCCCTAGAACACTCTAAGCCTTAATAAGATAACCAATGAAAGACCTATCTGATGAATGAAGGCACGGGTATTCCTCCCTGCTGGATATGTCTAGGTATTCCCTATTTAAAAAAAAGTGGTTTTGCATTTTAATTCTTCACATATACAATGCTTTTTAAATTATGTATATTAAGTAGTAATCACCAAATTGGTTGACATAGCTGTAACAATGTATAAAAAGCGTATCTCCACTCGTATCATTTGTCCCCAATATTGCAATGCCACATGACTATTGCTGATCTTCTTTCTTTCCAATGCTATTTCAGAAAATTAATTGATCTATATAACCAACTTGATTAGACATGTTCTGTTCGGCATAGTGTTTCTTTTGTTTGTTGTATTCACTCTACTGAAGTAGCATAACAAACCCATGCCTCTGCATTTTAAATTCAATTGTATTATAACCCTCTTTTAATTTAAAAATATAGATTGGCTCATTGTTAAGATAAGAAAAGAAGACAAATTGCATTATAATGAACGTGTTGATAATGGTGCAAATATCTAAGCTACTATATTCAATTAATTCTGGGTTTTGTTTACCTTATCTGTTTCCATTGATCTACTTTTCTATTTTTTTTAACAAGTTCCATTTTTATGTTTGTTGCTGTGTAGTATCATTTGAAGTCTGGTATTGCTAAGACCCTTTCATTCTTACTTTTTATCCCATTATTTTTCTTGAACATCTTAGCTTTTTATTCCACCGGACATAATGTATGATTTTGTCTAGTGAAATCTGCCCAAAAAATAGGTAAAATCATCACTTTATCCTAGAGTATTGGCATGGCCTAACCATGAGGAATTAATGTTTTCAATTATTCTTAATTGTGTAAAAATGCATTATAGTTTTTTTTTGTAGGTCCATCCTTCTCATTCTTCAGTAGCTGAAGTTACTAAGACATTCATATCACAGTTCTTCAAAATCCTTATGGTTGTCAGGTACTATCCCTTTGTTCAATATTCCATCACACTTAGTTCAGAATAGTCCAGGCCCAATTCAGGGCATGGACCTATTTCAGAACAGGACCAGAGTGGTCTTGAGAGGTGGACAACTAGATGTTAGGCAAATGCTGTAGTTGTTTTGATAATTTCTCCTAGTTTTTTTTTTTTCCTGATGACGTTTGTTGCTAATATTTAGAAACATTGCATATTATACGGATCTATTTTATATCCTGTCACCTTGCTGAAGATATTATTAATTAATCAGTTAGTTAATAAACATTTGTTAAGTGCCTGCTTTATTCCAGGAACTTTCCTAAGTCCTGAAGACTTGAACAGAGGCAAAAGACATTATCTGCCTTCAAAGAGTTCACAATCTAATGGGAGACACAATAAGATAGATGATACATAGATAGATGGATAGATAGATAGATAGATAGATAGATAGATAGATAGATAGATAGATAGATAGATAGATAGATAGATAGATAGATAAAAATAAATGGAAAGTAATTAAAAACAAAATGTCACTGGAATTAAGAGGGGTTAGGAAAGGCTCCCTGAAGGAGTTGAGATTTAAGTCTTAAAGGAAACCACAAAGTCAGCCAGAAGGAATGAAGACAGAGAAGATTCCAGTCATGGGGAACAATCATTGGAAATACTGGAGCCGAGAGACGGAGTGACTGTTTCATGGAACTGTGAGGAGGTTGAATCAAAGAATAAATAGCAGGGAGTAAAATATGAGAAGACTGACAAAATAGGAGGGGTTTAAGTTAAGAAAAACTTTGAATGCCAAGCAGAATGCATTGTTCTAAATTGTAGAGCCCATCAATAGCCACTGGAATGTACTGAGAAGGAAAGTGACAAGATTGGTTCTACACATTAGGAAAATCACTTCAGTGACTGAATAGAGGATGGACTGGAGTGTCATAATGTTGGTTGACAGTTATGATTGCTATGTATTGCCCTCAATACAAATTTTCCTCCTGTTTGTCTTCTCCTCCTTTCACTCTTTCCCTCCTCACCAGGGTTCTGCTTCTGCCTACCACCTGCCATCTCTGCACTCTCTTCTGTCATTCCCCCTTACCCCTTTACTTAATTTCCTCCCCTCAAAATTTCCTGTTGAATAAGATAAATATCTATAGTCAACTGGTGGTGTATATCATTCTCTCTTTGAGCCAATACTGATGAGACTAAGGTTCAAGCAATGTCCATCACCCACCCACCTATTTTTTCCTCCACTGCAATAGGTTTTTCCCAACTCTTTTATGTGAAATAATTTATCCCATTCTACCTCTCCTTTCCCTCTGCACTCAGTACACTCCTTTTTCTCATCCCTTAATTATTGTTATGTCTTTCCCTCAAATTCACTTTATACCTGTATCCTCTATGTATATTCCTTCTAGCTATATTATTAGCAGGACTTTTTTTTAAAGAATTACAAGTATCATCTTCCTATGTGGGGATGTAGACAGTTAAGCTACTTCGAATCCCTCATGTTTTTCTTTCCCTCTTTACATTTTTAGGCTCCTCTTGGGTCTTGATTTTTGTTCAATTCTTGTCTTCTCCTTATGAAAGCTTGAAATCCTTTTATTTCTTCAGTAGACATTTTTCCCTTGAAGTATTATGTTTAATTTCACCAGGTACGTGATCCTTGGCTGTAATCCTAGATCCTTTGCCTTCTAGAATATCATGTTCTATGATATGTAATCCTTTAATGTTGCAACTACTATGTCCTGTGTAATCCTGATTGTGACTCCCTGATACTTGAATTGTTTCTTTCTGGTTATTTGCAGTATTTTTTTTCCTTAACACATTAGTTCTGATATTTGTCTATAATGTTCCATGGAGTTTTTATTTGGGAATTTCTTTCCTGAGGTGATCGGTGAATTTTTTTTATTGCCCATTTTGTCCTCTGGTTCCAGGATATCAGGGCAGTTTCCTTGATAATTATGTGAAAGATGCTGTTCAGGTTCTCCATTTGATTAGGGCTCTCAGGTAATCCAATGATTCTGATATTTTCTCCTCTGGGTGTATTTTTCAGTTTAATTGTTTGCTTGTTTGTTATTTTCCAATGAGATATTTTACATTTTATTCTATCTTTTCCCCCTTTTTGATTGATTCTAGTTGTCTTATAGAGTCATTAGCTTCCACTTATCTAATTCTAAATTTTAAGGAGTTTTCCACAGTCAGATTTTTTACTGCCTTTTCTATTTAGCTAATTGTGCTCATTAAGGAGTTGTTTTCTTCAGTGGATTTTTGTTTTTCCTTTTCCATTTGACCAGTTCTACTTTTTAAGCAATTGTTTTCTTTCTTCAAACTGGTGGCTCCTTTTTACATAATCCTCTTGCATCATTTTCATTTCTTTTTCCATTTTTTCTTCTACATCTCTTACACAATTTTTAAGCTCCTTTTTGAGTTCTTCCATGAGTTCTTTCTGGACTTGAGCTAATTTCACATTTTTGCTTGGGGCTTTGCATATAAATGTTTTGACATTGTTGCCCTCTTCTGTGTTTGTGTCTTGATCTTCCTGCCACCACAGTAACTTTCTACGGTCAGATATATATTTTTTTACTCATCTTTTTTTTTTGGTCTTTTCCCCTTTCTTTTTCATTTGACCTCTGTTCCTGAGGTGGAAGAGGTACTGTTTCAGTCTTCCTTTGTCAGGAACTGCAGGACATGGTTGTTTACCTGGTGCTGTACTGATATTGCCCTGAGGCCCACAGGTAACCCTTGTCTTGGTGCTTCACTGATGGGGTTGGAGGTGACTGGCACTGCTGGAGACCCCTATGGGTCTGGCAATTTACCTGGTGCTCAGCCAAGATTTTAGTGCTGGCTTCTGGTGCGTGCTGAGGCCAGTGGAGTGTTTCTTTCTTTCCCCAGGGCTACACTGAAGCATGTGGAGATCTGGCCACTGGATGTTGCCTGTTTACCAGGTCTATGCTGCTGAAGCATGTGGTGGAAGTTCTCAGAGATGGAGTCTGTTCTTTCCCCTGGCTATTCTGAGGCATGTAGTGGAGCATAGGAAGAGGTCCTGGTATTGTTGTTTGTCTGCTCCACTACAATCTGTTTCAGAATCTCCCACTGGTTTGCTGAGGTGGGGTTTGCTACTTACTTGCTGGAATATTTCCTGTCCTAGACTGTACTACCCTTTTTTCCTGAATGAGACAGAAATTTACTGTCAATCATCCAAGTATTTTTGGGTAAAATATTATTTCACCTTATCTTCTTGTTGGTTCTGCAGTTTCAGGATTTGTTTGGGGGCACTATTTTATAGCTGTTTGGAAGTGAATATGGTACTAGGGCAATTTATCGATTACTCCACCATCTTCACTCCAAGAAGTCCCTCCCTCCTTTATTACTTTACACATGTTGTGATTTTTCCTTTTTCATTGCTACTGATAATTTTAATTTGGCCTTTTTTTGTGATTTATGGTAATATGCCATCAATATTTTTTTCTTTTCTTATGGTTTTCTTGGAGTCCAGAGATTCTGTCATAGTATCAACTACCTGGGAAATATTGTCAACTCTTCTTTTCAGGCTATTTATTCTTTATTATTCAAGTGTTTGTTTTTTGCTTATTGGAGGGGGGAAGGCAGGGCAATTGGGGTTAAGTGACTTTCCCATGGTCCCATGGCTGGTAAGTGTTAAGTGTCTGAGTCCAGATGTGAACTCAGGTCTTCCTGACTCCCAGGCTGGTGCTCTATTCACTGCACCACCTAGCCACCTCTTCAAATGTTCTAATTTCATTTTAAAGTTATCTTCCTTTTATTTTTTGGAGCACAACTAATGACATAATTTGATTTGTATTACTTCACCTGTATAATAAATAATGCAATTCTTGCCTTCTTGATGGATGGGAGATAGGGTTGAGGGAGGTAAATATTTGAAACTGAAAATAAAAATAAAACTGAATTTCTAAAAATCTGCCTTTGTTTCTTCTATACAATCTTAGAGGTACTGTAGAAAATTATTTTTGGAAAGGGATTGCTATTTGTGGTTACTTTTAAATTATATTTTCTCTGGGAATTTTTCGTGGGATCTTTTTTTAATTCATAGTAATTATTTTTGTAGGTTTTTTTCCCCCTACAAACCCATAAACTCATGTTTATTGCTTCAGTTCTTAATCTAGGATTGGCCCAGTGCCAGGATTTGTCACCTTCGGCACTGCTGGTTGTTGTGAGTCGGCCCAGGTGTTATAGTCCAATTTATTTCTAGAAAAGAACGCTGCTGTACTGGGGCTGCATTTTGTCTCCTCTAAAGTCTGAAAATGCCTTTTAGTGCCTATGTGGGAGACTCTCTGGATCCAGGAGTTAAGTTTTTTATAGCTCTGGCCAGAGACCAGATACCAAGATTCATCCATTGCCACAGTGTGTAGCACCATATAGACTTAGAAACTTATTTTAGCTATGATCAGCCTGGCCTGATCCATTTCACTTTGCAGTAACCCACTGTAGCTTCTTGGCTTCAGATTGTAGCCCCAAAGTGACTTCATAGAAGATGTTGCTAGATTCTAAAATTAAACAACAAAAACAACAACATATTGGCCATGTCAAAAAATATGTTTGTTTCATTCTTCACCTTGAGTCCATCACCTCTTTCAGGAGGTAGGTAGCTTGCTTCCATCATTCCTCTGGAATTGTGCTTGGTCATTACATTGATCAGAATTCTTTATTCTTTCAAAAAAAATTTTTCTAGCATTGCTATGTACAAATTGTGTAGGTTCTTCTCATTTCACTCTATGTCAGCTTCCACATTTCTTCCTAGGTTACTCTGAAATTATCCCTTTCACTATTTCTTATACTATATTAATATTCATGCTACTAATTTACTAAATTAATTCAGCAACTCCAGAGTTGCTGAGCACCCCAGTTCTTACTAGTTTTTTGCTAAGAGAAAAGTTTTGCTATAAATATGTCTGTGCATGTAGGGTCTTTTTTTCTCTTTCTTTCGGGTATGCCCCTAGAAGTGGCATTGCTGAAACAAAAGGCATATTCAATGCAGTGATTTGGGGAGCATAGTTGTGAATTGCTTTTAAGAAGAGTTGGACAAATTCTTACCTCTCCCAAGAGGAAATTAGTACACCTTTCTTCCTGTAGCCCCTCCAACAACTATCATTGTGGTATTTTATTATCTTTCATAAGCTGATGAGGGTGGTAAAACTGAGAGTTCTTTTAACTTTCATTTCTTTAATCATTAGTTTTTTGAAACACTTTTTAACATGGCTGTTTATAGCATGGTTTTCTTCCTTTGAGAAGTGAGAATAGCTTATTTCTAAATCTTGTAAATAGACTCCAAAAATATGATCTCATTATGGAAACACATGTGCCGCAGTCTCCTCAAAAATACTACTTTTTTTAAGTTACTAAATAAAATTGATTCACTTGTGGCTTTGCACAACACTGTTCAACAGAAGACTGTGTCTTCACTAAGCAGAAAAATGATTTCAATGATTGTGAACAATGCAACTGACTGGGGATACTAGGAAGATGGTGGTGCAATATTTTAATAATGCAAAACATTGTTCATTTCAGCTTTTCTTTTTGGTATTCTCAGAGATCACTTGCAGTTGACCAGTTAAATTGCATTTTCACCAGTTAAATGTTATAATATTTTGACCAGTTATAAAGAATGTTGTTGGTCAGTCCTAGGATGGCTGCTTTGATGGAATGTCTACAATGTCTGGCTGTACTGAAAAAGATCAAGTGAAAGAAACAATAAAACACTCCAAGTACATTGTTTGAACCTCATCCTTGCATATAAGTTTACTCCAAATAAACAAAACATAACTGTTTTTATATTTTTAGGATTTTGATACTCTTTATGCCTCAGAGTAGGGAGTCTTATGTGACATCCAGTAATGAAGAAAATTTCACAGAAATTGAATCCCACTTGAAGACTTTGAAGTCAATGTGAAGATGGGTATGTAGAGGAGAAGGACTGACTGACATAAAACTGAGCAGCTCCATCATTTTACAAGAGAATACAAACAACTAGGGGTTTCATCTGTGCAAAATTCACCCAAGATCTTTCTTGTCCTTCTCCATATGGGATGGTCATAAGGGCAGAGGATGTTAGATTGACAGCTTGAAAGGGCCACAGGAGGTCTAATTCAATATCCTCATTTCATAGAAAGGAATTTGAAATCGAGAGAAGGGACTTCTCCAAGGTCATATGGACAGCAAGTGGCAGAAATAGAATTTGAAGCCAGGGACTATGATTCCAAGTTAATTTCTACTTCTTCTGTACCCCAATGCCCCCAGGAGGTTAAAGTGAGTTAGATTATTCAAGCTCTAGATCTCAATTTATGGCAATGACAGGGGTGATGAACTTGCATTAACTTTTTGGTTGCCATGAAAAGGAGCTAGACATATTTTTGATGGTAATGAGAAAATGGATAGAGAACTATAAGCTGGTTCATCCACTTTAGAAAATAAAAAAAAATGTTCATTCACATTGATGACCCATTTGAGTCCCAGAGTTTCTTTAATAAAAAAGAGGAGGTGAGAATAATTTCATTGTACCTACTCATTGATTAGTAGCACTGAGCAGTGATTTGAAATGGATACTTGCAAATTAGTAATTGCAATTGGGTATTCTGCTGAGTTTAGACAGTGGTAATAAGATTCATCGCCTTTTCAAGAAATTTAAAGTGTCCTTAGAAGAAATGGGAGTTGAAATCAGATTGCTTGAATGTCATAACATATCTATTCTTAAACATGGCATTACTAACACAAGTAGAAAGTTTCCATAGCTAAAATAATAGGATTAGCCTTACACATTCTAGGTCTTTTGCAGATTTTTTTTTGCTTTTTGGAGTATGGAGATCAAGGCAATTTGGGTTAAGTGACTTACCCAATGTCACATGGCTGGTAAGTGTTAAGTGTCTGAGGTCAGACTTGAACTCAGGTCCTCCTGACTCCAGGGCCAGAGCTCTATTCACTGCACCACATATCTGTCCCATACAGATTTTTTAATGCTTTGCAGGCATGTCATTACCATCATCAATGTTATCATCATCATATTCTCCTTCTTCCTTCTTTTTCTTCTTCCTCTTTCTCCTTCTCCTTGTTTTTCTCCTCCTCCTCCTTCTTCTTCTTCCTCTTCCTAATAACAATAATCATTAGTAATTTATATTTATATAGCATTTTCTATGTGCCAATCACCATTCTAAGTGCTTTATAACTATTATTTCATTTGATCCTCACAACAAGCCTGGGAGATAAGTACTATTATTATTCCCATTTTACAGGTGAGTAAAATGAGTCACACAGGGGTTAGGTGACTTGCCCAGGGCCACCTGGGCAAAGTATACAAAGGTTAATTTGAACTCAGATCTTCTTGACTCCAGATCCAGCACTTTATCCACCAAGCCACTCAGCAATATTTTGCAAGCTGTTCAAAGTGAAGAGCCTTTTAAAAACTTGCACATGTAGAAAAATAAGATATAGAAAGTGGCTGGATCTGGGATTTCATTGGTTGAGGAACTCATGGAAGAGGAAACCTCCTCTATCAATGAAGCTTGCTATCTTCTATGGAGTTTGCAGTCTAAATGACTTGTCCAGGGTCACATAATCAGTATGTTTCAGAAGTGGGACTTAAACTCATGTCTTCTTGTTTTGATAAGTTCTCTCTATCTACTATATAATAATAAAAGCAAACAAAACTTTAAAAAGCACAGCACCTCCACAACTCATAATTTTGTGCAATGAACAAGAACTGGCTTAATCAATTAATAGATTCTGTGATAGATGGGATTGAAGAATTTAATTCTGTACACATCTGGTTGACAATATCTCATTCTCTGGAACAAGAAGATGAAGTAACCTTAATCTTTTTTGGTCAAAGTGAATTTGCTTATCTGACTAATGACAGAAATTATGAAAATGGAATGTGTCTGATTATTTCCACACCAAAATATGGTATTTAGTATCTATTTTTTACAGTTTGCAGTTTTAATTAAAAGTTAGCTGTTAATTTAAAGAATTATTTAAGCTTTAATTTCTTTAGATTGATGAATAAATAAAATGTCCTTCATGATCAAGTACTCAAAAACAAAACAAAATTCCCAGATGTATATTATAATTGCATATATTAAGCAGGCTTAGAGGAAGAGAGGGTTCCCAACACCAAGAAAATTATAGGTGAGGACAAAAATTTTATTTATAGAAAAATCCTTCTCATCTTGTTTGAAGGAGTTCAAATAAGACATTTTATTGGACAAGTTTCTATCTTCTTATTATTCTTTTATAAAGAAGTAGTGAAAAAGTCTGAGTGCAGTTTTAAGCCACCAAAGCCAAGATGTGAGTAAGAACAGTATCAATTGTACTTAACCTTATTGTGTGGGCAGTCTGTGGTAAATGGAGACCAGTTTTCCATGTCAATATCAAATGATTTCAGGATTCTACTGTCTATTACTATTTTAAGCTACTAAAAGCTTACAGCTGCACTAAGATTTTTTAGCCACTCTATAATGCCCAGCTTACTATTTCATTGAAGGATAAAATCACTACTTTTTCTATTATTAATATGTAAGTTAATATTCTGTAGGCACATTGAAATCATCCTGAGCACAACACCAATTGGGTAGACAGGGTATGCACCACATGTGCTTCTCATTTGACTTTGATCTCTTTTGCCTGAACATTATATTGTGAAAGCTTTTTGCTCTAAACACGTTGGAGTATATGAAGACTTGAGAAGCTGACCTCAGTTTTAAATTTTGTTTTAAGTTTCTATGCATCAATGTCATGTCTGGGCAATTATTGATAACATTTTGGTCTATGGTGATACTTCAGCTACAGCGCAGTTTATTACTTGAATTCTCAAGAATATTCTGAAGTCTGTATTTGGAGTATGAGAATTTATCATCTGTCACTGCATGCAATATAGCAAGGTTCTCCTGTACCACTCCAAAGATCAAGGCATATATTAATAGGTATTCAGTTGTTGCTAGAATTTTGTAGCCTGCAGTTATGTGTGGCACAGTTGCCATTTCCTTTCATTTCTGCATTGATCATTTATTCCCCCATTACACTGTAAGTTCCTTGAGGGCTGGAACTATCTTTCTGTATCCCCAGGGATTAGCAGAGTGCCTGCCACATAGTAGGCAGTTAATACATGCTTATTGATTGATCATTAAATTAAAGCTTCTTAATGATAATAATTTTAAAATTTGTACAATTTTAAATGTTTTAGTTGCAATGACTTGGCCTTGAATTACCATCATAAATCCCATTACCTTGATAACCAAATCTTCATGAGTTAGCCATTTCTGTGAAACATGTTTTTTTTTTTTTTTGGTTAATATAGAGTTGGTGGAATTCTTGTGGATATCACACCTAAAGTGCTTTTTAATTCCATTCTTGGATCATAGACATTTTATGGACTCTATCCAGAGGTAATTCACTTTCAGTTTCATTGAACAAATCCAAAGTAATGTAATTGTAATGAGTCTTACCTTTGTAGTGATATATTTGCTTGTTCCACATTTCTGTAGGTTGCGGATTAATTTATTATGTGCTCTGAGAACTTTTATCAAATTATCTTCCCCTTTGCTTGGTAAGAAAGTGATAATCTTTCTCTAATTACCTTAGGTTGGGTAGGCCCAGTATTTCCCTAATATCACTAATAAAATATTTAGTTAGGATACTTTGCAAACCTTGTATAGTCCATTTTGCAGTTCCAACTGTGCACATTAAAACTAATATTTCAAAGCTATTGTTTAAAATCCACACTTTCAATTGAGTTTTGATTTCAGGATTTCATTTTCAATTACTGTGTTCAGGTATAATTTTTTCCTTGATATCTTTTTTTCCTTGATGTGTCTTGCCTGGAGACATCAAGGTACTTTTAGGTAACATCTTTTCCCATTGGTTTAATTTGATCTATGATTTCAAACTTGAAGCCATCAATCAGTCTTTATCCTTCCTTAGCATGTGCTATTTTTTCATTTATAGAGCCCAGATGAGAGAGAAAGACAGAGAGACACAGAGAGAGAGAGACAGAGAGAGACAGAGACAGAGACAGAGATACACACACACACACACACACACACACACACACACACACACAGAGACAGAGAGAGAGGGTCAGGAAGGCCTGAGTTTGAATCCTGACTTAAACACTTCTTAACTGTGTGACCAGGGGTAAGTCACAGAAATTCTTAGCCTGAGTTTCCTCATTTGTAAAAACAGGGATAATTATATCTACCTTACAGAGTCTTTGTGAAGATTGAATGGTTTGGAACAATCTAAAAGTGCTTTTAAAAACCTTAAGGCAATTATATAAATGCTGGCTATTATTATTGGAGGAAGATTTCAGGAAATTAAATAGGTTTATAATGTGTTTTGAAGTCATCTATGCACATCAAGGGATTGAAAAGACATTATGTCATGATATTTTAATTTGGGAGCCAAACTTGTCTATTAAGGACAGTGGTGGCCAGACTGAACCATAATGGGCTTAAGTGGTACAAATAGAGAAGAGTTGTCAGTCACCATATCAAATAATTTTATTATTATAGATTATTATATTATAAACTATAATGTATAATTTATAATATAACATAATACATTATTATGTTATAAATATATTTTGTATATTTATATGTGGAAGGAAGTGTCTTATAATGGACAAAATAGTGAACTTCAAGGCACAAGGGTTGAAATCATCCTCTTTCCACATCCTCAGACACTAATGAATTGAGTGACAGTAGACCGGGTGTGGTAAACCTGAGGCTTCAAGCCCACATGTGGTCCTCTAGGTTCTCAAGTGTGGCCCTTTGACTGAATCCAAACTTCACATAAAAAATCCCCTTAATAAAAAGATTTGTTCTATAAAACTTGGACTCAATGAAAAGGCTACACCCAAGGGCCTAGAAGGCCACATGTGGTCTCGAGGTCTCAGTTAGTTTTCCCTCCCCTGAACTAGACCTTACCATGCTTTCCCATTTGTAAAAATAAGAGAATAGGGGAGGCCAGGTAGCACAGCAAGTAAGAGCACCGGCTCCAGTGTCGGGATGACCTGGATCAAATCCGGGCTCAGATACTCAGCACCACACCCAGAAATAACTGGCCGGTGT
The DNA here is from genome assembly GCF_028583685.1 of Petaurus breviceps papuanus. NCBI lineage: Eukaryota > Metazoa > Chordata > Mammalia > Diprotodontia > Petauridae > Petaurus > Petaurus breviceps. The sequence goes on from NW_027185761.1 coordinate 45,911,824, forward strand.
AACCTTGAGCAAGTTACTTAACCCCGATTGCTTTAAAAAAAAAGAGAGAGAGAGAATAGTAAAACTCACTTTGCAGGTTGTTTTGATGATCAAATGAAACAACAAATGTAAAGTACTTTGCAAACAATAAAATGCTATAGATATATCAGAGAATGTTATTGATATTCTTTGTTGTTTTTCCATAAATAAGCCATGAGTACAGAATTGAACCAAAGGCTTTGAAATGATAAAACAGTATAAATGGTACAGTGCTTTCAGGTAGCTTGTTCAATAATTCCCAATTTAGTAATGAGCTGCTTTTTATACCCCCTGGGACTTTTCCACATAAGCTTTTGCTCCTCAGGCAATATGAGTTTTTTAACGTGTTTATGCATTTTAAGTTATAAAAGCTGTGAATACTTTGTATAAATCATGGAAACATGTAGTCAACCTCTATTTGGATGAGTTACTGAAGGGATTAATTTTTGGTGATGACTTCTTTCTATTGAGAAAGGCGTGACCAATAATCAGGTTTGCTAATTGTTCTCTTTTTGACCATTTTCTTTTCGCTTTTTGTATATCCTTGTTATATGGGATAACGTTCTGGAAGGGGGACAGATATAGAAGGTAAATTTAGGCTACATAAAAGCAAGAGATAGCAATAAAATTTTATTTTAAAATTAAAAGAAGATTTTCCTAGTAGCTAATCTTATGGTGAACCTATGATTACCTATCTTTCGGAATTTTGGGGGGTAAATTTGGAGTTTTACCTTGTCCCTTGATATAACCATTCTGCTCATTATACAAGATGTTCCCCAAACTCCAAAAGGCAGACATTCCCCTGCTCTGACATTGTCATCTTACACAGCATAGATGTTGGTCAGGGTTTTGAAAAAAATGTTGTTTTTAATTATTACTAATCAATAAGTTCTCATTCAATTGTCTTGAATTCATCCTGATATTAAACATTGTTTGACATAGTTCCTAGAATACTTAGAATGAAAGGAAGAAAGCATTACAAGTGCCCAAGAAATTAATTGCCTCCTAAAACTTCTCCTCCACTATCTGGCTTATATCTATGTTTTTATACAGGTGAATTTCATAAAATTATTCAAAAATAAAAGTAACATGGCAATGTCACTTAAAAAGATTCAAGGAACTTCCTCAAAATGTGAATTAGCATTTATTAAGTTTCCATACTGTGCTTAGCACACAATATAAATCTCACAAGAGACAGAACCTACTCAGTAACCTCTGTGAAGGTAGTAGAGAAGAAGAAAGAAGAGAAGGAGGAGCAGGAGGAAGAGGAGGAAAAGTTTGGGTGGTTCCTACACACCTTTTGGAGGAGAAAGACAAGAGTTACATAGGCTGAGAAGACATGGGGAGAATATTTTCTTAACAAGTCATCAAATCATGTAAATATCTGAATAATAGAAGTTGAGCACTGCAAAGAACCTTGGAAGTCATCCAGGCAAGGCTCTGTCATTTTGTAGGTTTCTATGGCCTATTCCCCTACCTGTAATATCCTATCCCTTATTTCCCACACATCTATCAGGCAAGGGAAATTTTCCTAGGAAGTCTTCCCAGATAGCATGGTTCCCTCTTTTATCTGGACTCCTACAGAACCTACAATCAATATGGAACAGTTTCATGAAGATTTAATGACCAGTCTTTCCACCTACCCACAGAGAAGATTATAAGCACTGTGAAGGCAGGAGTCACTTCACATACTTTTGTATATTCATAGCAATTAAAATCTTATTAGGTATATCCTAAGTGACTGATTATATCTATAGGCAAAAATGACATGTATACAATTAAGCAAATAAAAATATAAAGAGAGTGAATACAGATAAATTTCAATGATAAAGGCTGAAAAAACATTTTGCAACATTGCTGTGTGCAAGGCATTGTGAATGAATGGATGGATGGATGGATGGATGGATGGATGGATGGATGGATGGATGGATGGATGACTGGATGGATGGATGAATGACTGGATGGATGAATGACTGTATGAGGGGGAAAAGTATGCATTATATTTGTAATATCTTGGGTTACAAAGTCAACAATAAAACAACTCCTGCCCTGAATTTATAAAAGCTGTGAATGCTTTGTATAAAGAACAGAAATATATAGTCAACATCCATTTGGATGAGTTACCAGAGGGTTTAATTTTTGGTAGTAGGTGATGACTTCCTTCTATTGAGAAAGATGGGATCAATGGTCAGGTTTGCTAATTGTTTTTCTCTTCTTTTTTTTTATTTTCTCTTTTTATATATCTTTGCTATATGGGATGGCTCCTCAAGGAGTTTACATTCTACTGTCTACTTGTCTACTAAGAAAAGAATGGGAGAGGATACAACATACACACAAGTAAATAAATACAAAATAATATAAAATAATTTCAAATCAGGGAAACTTCTAATAACTTTTAATAAAACTAGAAGTCACAGTAGATAGAACTCTGAGGCTGGAGTAAGGAAGACCTGAGTTCAAATCCAGCCTCTAACACTTATTAGCTGTTTGACCTTGTGGAAGTCATTTAACCTCTGTCTGCCTCAGTTTAAATTGAGAATTTAAATGGTAAAGTTGAGAAAATAATAGGACCTACCTCATAGTGTTGTTGTAGATCAAATGAAGTGATATTTGAAAAGTTCCTAGTACATAATAGGTGCTCACTAAATGTTTATTCCTCCCCTTCCAAAGTCTAAAAGGGGTCATAAGGAAAGGCTTAGTGTGAATGGTCGGGTAATAGTTGCATTTTGTAGGAAGTTCAGAATTCTACAAAACAGAGAGAAGGAAATACCTTCCAGACATATTGGTCCTATATGTTAAAGAGCCTAGAGCAATGTGTATGGGGAGGTGTTAACAGGCGAGGTGACAGGAAGGTAGAGTTCATGAAGTGGAATAATATGAAAGAATAAATGTGTGATTATTTACAAGGGAGTCTTATACCTCATTTCTTGCCTTAATGAGATGTTACTGGGGCCCAACTAGTAGTGTGCATAGTAATGATGTTGACAGCCCTCTGTAGGTAATATTAAAACTAAAAAATGCTAACTTTTCCTTAAAATCCCCACCCATTTAAATGTCAATCCATTCAGTCTCTTTTAATAGCCGAATTTGCATTATTCATGTTCATTGCCTCCAAAACATATATCATCACAGCTGTGCAGTCATCATATGTATATATAGATAATTTCCAACCTCACCACCCACTCCCCAAACTGAACCTTGGCCGCGGCCCCAGATGATTTAGAAAGGGAACACATGAATGTTAAAAAAAAATACTATAACAGTAGAGGAGGGTGGAAATCATAGTAACTGACACCACTCCAGAAATGCAACCAGGAGAACAAAAATCTATCTCGTTCAACTGCCCATTTTTAAAGTGATCTATGCTGATCTGGCACTTATTGGATAGTTTTACTAAACCTATCCAAAATCTACTAAAATTGACTCTATAAAAGAAAATCCCCAACAATCTATTTTTTCTGGCTTTCTTCCTAAGAAAAGAGTACAGGAGGCCAGTTGTTGAAGAGAGTAGATTAAATATGAGTAACCTGTGAAGGCTGCGTGAATTTCCATGTGTTCTGTATATACTGGCGTCATACCAGAGATGTTAAAATTGGAAAACATGCAGCCTTCAATTAACACATTCAAATATGAAGGAGTAAGCTGTGGCTTGTTAAACAGTTGGCCTTTGGGTCCCCCTCACCCCTTCTTTATTTTCATGGCAGCTTTGTAGAAACATTGCTGTGAGGAATTCCACTTCAAGACAACTGGGAGAGATTTTTTAAAAGGGCAGTTTGACAATCATACTAATAAAGAATGATTTCAGAATAAAAAAGAAATGGGGGCATCCTTCCTGGGGCTGTTTCAAACTCTGAAGAATATTGTAGAAATTAATCCACAGTTGTGTGTGGGGAAATGGACAAGAGAGCCCAATAATTCTTTTCTCTATGGACTGCAAACATATCACTCATGTAATAGAATGTGTATTTATTGTTGAAAGTGTCCATCAGGGTTGGTTGCTGACAGGATAAGGAGGTTGTGGTATTCATTTAATGAAGGAGAATTCTGCTTAGCCTCTGATGGCAGAGATTTGAAATGTCCCTCAGGCTTGTAGCATTCACATCTCTCTCATATCTCTCTCTCTCTCTCTCTCTCTCTCTCTTCTCTCTCTCTCTCTCTCTCTCTTTCCCTATTTCTGTCTGTCTTGGTCACTCTCTGTCTCTGTTTCTCTTTGTGTGTATCTTTCTATCTCTGTCTTTATCTCTCTGTTTGTCTGTCTGTCTCTCTGAAAATTTGGAGACTAAGTACAAGCATATATATACATGATGAGAAAGAACATCTTTACAGGAGTTACTTCCATCCCAGCTTCCCAGACATCTCTCCCTGGACTTCTACTTTATTCTCCAGAAGACTTAGAGAAGAATTCTTTGGAATTTTTTTCATTGCTAAATAGAGCAAAGCACCTGGGTTTTGGGCACTGTACCCTAACTCATCGCTACTCTGGTCAAGCCCATCAGTGTCCTTTGAACCCCTACCATATATGAAACCTCCTTCTGGTGCTATGCAGACATGGGACCCTGCCTCAGAGGCATTTCTCCAAAGAGGACAGTCTCAATTAAAGAGTCACTTAGGCTTTGTTCCAATTTGGAAAACAAACATCCTCCATGGTTGATCTTCCACCAACCCGACACTACAGGGTCCTGCATTGCTCTGACTTCATCACAGTGGCAAAGAAAACATCCATTACAATGCCTTATTCTATCTATGCCCCCCAACATGCTGCCTCCCCTCTACCTGGGAATAGGGGAGTTGGGGGTCAACAGCTGCACTTTAGGAGCCCAGGCTAGAACTTTGATGGGACCTTCACATATGCTTCTCTTAGAATGACAATATCTGATCATGACTTTTTCATCAAAGGGACTAAGTTCAAATCTTGACTCTGCCTCTTACAGTAATAGCTGAATGACCTTAGATAAGTCACTTGATTTTCCTGAGCCCTAGTCTTTTCATCTTTAAATGAGGACGTGTGGATCTTAAGGTCTCTTTCAGTTCTAGTTCTATATTTCTTTGTTCTTGCCCTAGATACATTTTCCCAAGGCCTTCCTCCACTTCATTATTCTCCCTGGCTGAGCTCTACCCTTCTTCCTCCCTAAGAAGTGGCCTGCCCAGAACCAGTTTTACTCTCTCCCTGAGTTCTCTCTTCAAGATTTTCTACTCCCTTTTTTGCTTACCTGTCCCCCCATACCCATCCTGGGCACCATATTTTCTAGTCATGGTTATGCCTAAAAGATAAGACATAAACATGAATAGATTAGAAGACAGACTCAAATAACATATAATTAAGTCCAGTCTGTGAGACATAACCTGGAGATGTCGCAATCATTCTGAGACAGGTAAGGACATGGTGGGGTGATATAGTACTCGGTATCAGTCCCCTTGATGGAGAGGTGTGGGATTTGAAGGGATCACTGAGCTTTCCAGTTCCTGTGATGTGATGGGCCTAACTTACACAAGTTTCTCTGGATGCTGCCCAGGGAGAAGAGAACTTTAACATATTAAGCAGGCCTGAGACAATGGACAATTTTGTCTTTACTTCTACTTACATCCTTAAGGTCCAGGAGCTTTTCTCTCTCCTGATTTAATTTAGTAGATGACATAAATTCAGGAGTGGGAGATCTGAGGGCTCTTTACCTTTCTATTAAGGAAAAAGTTATAGCAGGTCAGAGAAGTGGGTGGTGAGTTGTTTTCAGTGAGGAATGTTTGGGGAATACAAATCATCTGTGGCATCTCTCAAAAGGGCTTTCTTTCTTCTTTGTTCCATAGTGCACACACAAAGCTTTGCAAGCTTCAAGTAGAATAATTACTTCTCCAAATATGAGCTGGAAGGTAGGTATATGGGACCACATAACCCAACCACATTGTACTTTTAATTCCAATGACTGTTAAAAGGTTATTAACCTGTTCTTCAAGTCTTTGAAGCAATAAAATGTTCAGGAGGACATATTAGATTGTCATTTATACAATTTAATAGCTAATGATTAGTTCTCTCTCTCTCTCTCTCTCTCTCTCTCTCTCTCTCTCTCTCTCTCTCTTTCTCTCTCTCTCTCTCTGTCAGTATAGAGACATGAGAATGGAAGGATTTGATCAGGTTCCAAGAAAAAGAGTGAACTCTTTCAGGACATGTACTTCTAATGAAGGATCATAATGTGTAGGTGAATGCAGTGGATAGAACATTTGTTTTGGAATCAGGAAGAATCATTTTCCTGAGTACAAATCTGGTCTCAGACACTTACTAGCTGTGTGACCCTGGACAAGTCACTTAAACCTGATTGCCTGAATTCCTCATCTGTAAAATGATCTGGAGAAGGAAATGGCAAATTCCTCCAGAATCTCTACAAAGAAAGCCCCAAGTAGGGTCACAGAGATTTGTACATGACTGAAAAATGACTGAACAGCAACAACCACCACCACAACAATGACAGTAAATGTTCTTAAGTGCTTGGGAATCCTGTACTAAGGTCTTACTCTAATATCCCCAACTTAATGTGCTGGCAACTCTTAATTCTCCAAGGTTCCAGTTCTCAAAGGGCACAAGCTCTGGCAGGTCTAACCAAGCTGGAAGGAAAGGATTTGTGGACAGACTTGGTCCATGGACTGTGTGGAAATAAGACCCTAGACCTATCTTTTGGACTGTGCTTCTAGCAAGTTTGATATTATTATGAAAGCTTAGGGCTGGGCAAGATATTGCCAACTTGAAGAAATTAAGGGTGAGAAGAAGACCAAAATGTAATGTTTGCTTGCTTGGATAATTTTGATAACCCACAATCTGGTTTCTCTGAATATTCTCATATTCTCCGAATGCTCCAGTGGCTCCCAACAAATTTGCTAAGTCTTAATGACCCACTTTTCAATGTAGTAATTTATTACAACAAGACTTCTGTGGATACTCCGATCTACCAGATGTTAATGCCCTGTGACCTCTCTCAATAGGTCCAATCCTGACTGGGTTTGCCATTTCTTAGAGACCCCCCAGTCTTTCTCACTTCATTCTCACACACTGACTGCTCGTTCTTCCTCATATCCTCACTGTCATGTGAGTAAACTTCCACCCAACTTTTCAGCTCCCATTGTATATTATCTTACCTCACCCATTCAAATATTAGCTTCTTGAGAGCAGGGACGTTTTCATTTCACATATTTTTATTCCCAGAAATTGTATCCCTTAGCAAGTGCCAGGCCTATGTATAGTCAGAAATGAATTAACTATCTAACTCTCTCTCTTTTCCTCTTTCTCCCCCGACTCTTTGTCTCTTTCTGTCTATCTTTCTCTTTATTCTCTCTAATCATCATAAGATCATAGATACAGACCTGCCAGGACCCACAGAGCCCATTTAATTCTACCATCTCACTTTATAGATGACAAAAGTGAAGTCCAAAGTGACTAAGTGGGTTGTCCAAAGTTGCAGAAATAGCATCATAAGCAGGATTTGAACCATGATCTTCTGACTCTGTAAATGTTCTTTTTTTCCACTGAACCACACTGCCTTGCTTTAGTCAAGCTTTTTGGGAGATTTTTGTTAAGACCAGACTCAGTATGAAGTAGATATCTTCATCATAGCTACAGGTAATCAATGAAGGAAATTTACCTCTTTCCATGGAGTTAGCAGAGGATTGCTGAACTATTTCTTTGACTGGTATATGTGTCTATTGCTTAAAAAACCTAGTTTAGTTAATCTTAAGAGATTAACCTTCAGGTCAGAGAAGGCATGGTGAATTTTTCAGCCATATTGATTCTTTGAGATGATTTACCCATTTGAGTAGAGATAATTCTCTGTGAGCAAATACTATACCAATGAAGTCATAAGTCTTTTATTTAAATGTTTTTGGCTAGCTTAGGAGGTCTATGAATTTGAATTTTTTTTTTTTGCCTTTTTGGAGGGCAATTGGGGTTAATTGACTTGCCCAAAGTTACAAGGCTAGTTATTTGTGTGTGTGTGTATGTGAGTGTTAAGTGTCTGAGGCCAGAACCTTACTCGGGTCATCCTGACTACGGGGCCAGCGCTTTACTCACTACGCCACCTAGCAGCCCCTATGAATTTGAAATTATTCTTACTATGTACAGTTGTTCTGTCATGGAAAAAGTCTTCACTCCTCTTTGTCCTTCTCTCTGGATCTATGTAAATTCCTATTCTTTGTGCGCTTGGCAGCCTTTTAAATTGTTTGAAGTCTTCCCCCTGCCTCTGGTCTAAACATTACTAGTCTCTTTAGTCATTCTTTATATGTCCTGGTATCCAAATCCCTTAGCCTTTTGGTCAACCTCCACTGTACACCCTTCATAGGATCAATGTCCTTCAAATGATGTAGTGCCTAGATAGGAACACAACCCCATATAGAGCTAAAACCTTCTAATTTTTTGACTATATAGGATTTATGAGATAATTTCTAGTGATAAATATGAAATTCAAACATCTTGACCAATACCTTGAAAAGAAAAATGAAACCAGTTTTACCCATAGCTCATCTGAACTATACCAGACGAACTTTCCTTTATTGTTGACACATTTTCCATTTCCTCTTTCTTGAGCTTTACATGTTCCTCTAAAGTAAATTGAAACAGAATAAAATACATCAGAACAGCTAGATCTCCGTCATTGTATTTCTAGTGCTGAAGCCCAGCACCCGGCATACAATAAGAACTTAGAGCAAAATGTATAGAATTGAATTGTCAACATTTTAAGTTGACCATCATAGGTTTTTGTTCTTTATCCCTAGTCAAAGGAATGTAGGATTCTATTCCACTCAATTCAACACATAGCTCTAAGCTCCTACAGTGTTTCTGCACTATGCTACACATTGAGGCTCTAAGTACAAAAATAAAATAGTCTTTGACTTCAAGGATATTGTGTTCAAGTCAGGCAAAAGAAGGAACAGAATTTGCATAGATAGAACACATGCCAAGTGAATCCAAAGAAGTAAACACAGAAGAAGAGCATTCAAAGTGGGAAATGGACATCACACAAATTTTTCTAGAAAAGGCGGCAATTCAGCTGAGTTTGGGGGAGTTAGGGATTGCTGAGAGCTTGAGCATTGTTTAGAGATTATTGAGAGGTAGAGAAGGGAAAGAGCATTTCAGGCACGGGGAAAGCCTAGGCCGAAGCCCAGAACACAGAGATTAATAATAGATCTAAAGCTATAAGCTACTTTAGAAGCCACCCCCCTTATTTTACATGTGAGGAAACAGGCTCAGGGAAGTTCAATGACTTACCCAGGGTCATACAAGTAGTAAATAATGCTATCAAGATTCACTCTTGTAGGGGCAGCTAGGTGGCACAGTGAATACAGCACCAGCCCTGGAGTCAGGAGGACATGAGTTCAAATCTGACCTCAGACACTTAACAGAAAAAACTAGCCATGTGACCTTGGGCAAGTCACTTAACCCCAATTGCCCTCCCCCAAAAAAAAGCAAAAAAAAAAAGATTCACTCCTGTTCTATGGTGTACTGATGTCACCAAGTCTCAGCTCAGTTTGCCTCTTTTTTAAGGTTTGGGCCAAGAGATTATTAGTAGGCCCTTAGATTAGTCTTCTTGCTCAGAGAAATGGGGCCATGCCAGTAGAGCCAACTGCAGTAAGATATGGCTAACCAAGAGTGACTCTCCTTAACACTAAGACATATGTCCATCAGTGTGCTTAGTTATATCTGCTTCCTCTAAGATTTGGTACCTTCTCTTCATGTGACTGCATATAAATTCTGAGTGATAGCATTGGTGAGCCATTAGAATCTTAGGCTGCCTTGACCAAGCTAGGTTCCTGTGACCCCCTACTTTTGCATAAATTTTCATTGTATTATTTGCATCTGGAGAATTATACAATAGAATGTGAAAATGAAAGAGAGTAACTCACCCCTCTATTGGCCCTTCTCTTTGGAGTGTGGACATACCCTGCCTAGAGTGTTCTCTCTTTATCCCAGAGGGAAGTTGAAGAAGAAGCAGACCTGCTTTTCCCCCATAGCAATGAGACAGACTCAATTTTGCCTAAGGGTAATAACTCTGCCCCCTGCTCCAACTTTTTCCACTTTAGGGTTTTTATTAAGAAGAATAAATCACTATCACTTTCTTTCCTATGTCTCACAAGTTTTCAGTTGGCATCCACACAAGTTGGCAAATTACTTTCATCTGTATACCAAGACCAATCACTATTCTTCCCTTTGCAGCTCCCTATTCATAAGTAATAAAACACACAGATAAAAATAATTCTTCTCAATGATATTTTTTGTCTTGGGTAAGCCCCATTAAAACACTAATTAAATCAGTTATAGCTCTGAGGATCCTTATCCCAACTCCTACCCCCACAGATCAGCCCCAGTCCTAGAGCAAGCTTGTATCTCCCCCACAGAGCCCTAGGGGTGCAGCTGAGAATCTCCTCCATTCGGGAAATAGAAACAAACCTAAAAAACTAAATCATAAGAGTAAACTAATACCATCTTAGACAAAAATTGCTGAGAGGAAGGGGAAGAAGCAATTGAGCATCTTCATGAATCCTAGATCGAGGGAAGTTTTTCATCTCTCCCTCCAATCTCAGTTGGCTACCCTTCTTAACTTGATTTCACCAGAATTCACTTCTCCTAACTCATTTCACTAGTTTTATTTGACTGCACAATCAGCCTAGCTCTTCCCAAAGCTGTGTAAGAGTAGCAAAGAAACACTTAGAGTGTTGTCCAAGACCATCTGGCTCATCTACCTCCTTTCTATGGTCCCCTTTCCAACATGGGGAAACCTTGTCAAAGCTCCATGTGTTTGCTTCCTTCTTCCTCCCACAACTACTCATCACCTCTTATGACCACTTCTCCTCCAGGTGAAGGGAAACAACATTGCCTTCTTTATTTTCAGCTCCTTTTCAGTACTAGTCATAACAAGACAAACAATTCCATTCCAGCCAGCAGCACTTTTCGTCCCCAATTCACATTCCATTTACATCAATAACAATGGCAACAAATGGGACCTCACCCCCTAACACCAGGCCATGACCACTTACTTGTAACCAGTAACCAGGCTTGGCAGTGAATTAGACAACCCATATGTTTCATCCTCTTTTTGTTTTTCAGATTTGCAGTTGTGTCCAACTCCCCATTTGGGCTTTTCTTGGCAAAGATACTGGAGTGGTTTGCCATTTCCTCCTCCAATTCATTTTACAGATGAAGAAAGTGACAGAAACAGGGTTAAGTGACTTGCCTGGGGTCCCATAGCTAGTGTCTGAGGCCATATTTGAACTCAGGTCTTTCTGATACCAGGTCCAGAGCTCAACCCAAAAGCCCTCTAGTTACCTCTCTAAACTGGACTAACATAGAAAAATAGCAAAAAAAAAAAACCAAGATAAAAGTGAGTAAAGATACACACACATATATACACACACGCACACACACACACATATATGTATGTATATGTTCATTTACTATCATAAGTAAACAGGAAGACAGAAACTTTAAAAATGAATAATGAGTCACTCAGCTACATCTGGAGGGCTGCTGGAGGGTTCTCCCTTTCAAAGTTGTTAAGACATAGTTTCTCCCAGTCTCACTATATGTATTTCCAGTTTCAAAAAGCAACTAAAATTTTACCCGGTCTATGGCAACTGACACATAATCCATGTTTGTTTGCCTCTCAGAATAATACGATGTTTAGAAACCTGATGCCTTTCAATTTTTTTTGTTCATGCAAAGTCATAACCAGTATGGGACCTATGAGGTTTTGTCCCAAGATGGCACATTTAGTCCCTGGAAGGGCAGGTACTTTCTACTTGCCATGACCACTAGTCCTATGCTTCCCATTACTGCCCCCTGTTGGGCTCTTCTGCTCTGTGGCACAACTGTTCCCAGACCACCACTCCCAAGGACCAATGAAATGGCACCGTTTCTTCCAGTCTAACCACCTCTTCTCACTTTCTTAAAGGTATGAAACAGATTCCTGGGCAATTAACCAGTCTTTCTCCCAGAGTGACAGCACCCAGTTTCACACTTCTATGACCTTCCCCCTCCCACAATTTTGCCTTGGGCACCAAAATTCTATGGAGGACGAGATTTATCTTGAAGAAGGCAAGTACTCAATACATATTTGTTGAATGCTGACTGAATTTACCAAAACAAAAAGCAATCTTACTTCCCAACAAAAAAGAAACATCAGACTTTTTAGTCAGAGTTTAAATAATGCAACTGGAAAATGGCATATTCATGTACTGATTCTTTCATTCATTTAATGGAAAGGTTAACCTTGCACACAGAATTTGGTTGTCTCTCTATTTCTGTGTTTCAAAATCCTTAATCAAAAGTCTAGTAACTGGAAGTGGTATTTTGAAGTTATGCTTCACTCCTGACAAAGTCTTAGCTTGCATCATTACTGGCTGTGTGTTGATGTGACCAGACACGCTTCTAATATAAAATACAACTCCTATTCCTACTCCTAGATAAACAAAATAAAAGCAAGGGAAATACACATTTGTCACAGGGTTTGGTGTGAGAGATAGATAAAGGATAGTAGACAGACAGATAAATTGATATAAATATAGATGGATGAAGAGATAGACAGATGTGAATGGATGGAGAGATAGATATGTAAACAAGCAAAAAATGATAATTAGATGAATAGATAAGTAATAGATGGATAGATATATGGTAGATAATATTATGTATTTATATGTTTATATTTTTATATGTACACATATACAGGCATATTTTATATATGCTTTATATTTATGTGTGCAATATGTATATGTTTGTGTTTGTGTTTGTGCATGTGTATTTATTAACTGATTACATTACCATAAACATTTCAAATAAAAAAATTAAATAACTTTGTTTCTCCCCCAAATTTTTAAAGAATAGACAGCTCAAACCAAATTATTATTTGAGCTTCGAATGATTGTATTTACATAAGGCCATAGCTTTGGTTATAGGGAAAATTGTTTCTCTTATCTTCAGATTCTAGGAATTGAGATCATATGTGCTACCAAGATCTTGACATTTTAAAAATATTATTTCAAGTTTGAAGAGACCCAATAATGTGCAAGAGCTAAAAAGAAACGAAGCTATGAAAACATAGAGGGTTCTCACTTTTGAACTATATCAAATCAGTGAAATACACATCTATGAAAAGAACAGTTGATATTCCTGGGGGATCTATTTTTCTTTATTCATGTGTTTGTTTTGAATTTTGAAAGGTTATTTTTATTGTTTAATCTTCTCCTGGATATTTCTTTTGACAAAATACAAAGTGAGCTACTTTCCATCTAGATCCCCAAAGGAAAGGCCAGGTACTATTTCATAGAACACTGACTGTAAATCACTAAGCACCTTAATTCTTCTTTAGATATAGGGTCTTACTATTGTGATATTCCCTTGAGTGACATAGATTTCAATCCATCCATGTCTCCTCATGTTTGCGGCTCTTTTCTATGTCTTTCCATAAAGGCTTCCCTAGGGGTCTACACAACATTCTGGCCACCTTCCTCTAGATCTTTTGACATTGAGTGGGTGCCAGCAGAGCACAGGGTCTGTTCATCAGTTTCCCCTGGCTCTCAGTACATAAGCTGTCCAAATCTTTTTCTGTTCATAAATTTCCTGATTGCATGCCTTATACTGTTTCCCCTGTTCAATTATTTAATGACAGGAACTTGAAGGGAGAAAAAATTTCTCAAATTGGAGTGACTGCCATCAGGAGAGTCAGGAACATGTGAAGATTCAATCTTAACCATTGGGAAATGAACATTTTTGGGAAAGATGGCAACATTCAGAGACAGTGGGGGATGGACAAAGTTGTCAGTTCAGTCTAGATCATAGACTATTCACACACAGATGTTCACTATTTGGCCATTCATTGGTAGTTTACTTTGATATCGTGATGATTCCCAACATCCAACAAATGTGTCATCCAATCATGAAGTCATTGACCTGTCTAAATGTCATTTACATTTTCAGTTAATTTTTCAGTACATAGATATATCCTCCTCTTCTGAAAAATCTTTCTTTCTAATCTCTTTTATCTTTCAATTTCTATTTTTCGTATTTGGACCTAGGAGGAAGAGATTTTAATGATCACCTAATCTCTTTTATTTTACAGATGAAAAAAAATGTAGTCAGGAAATGTTAAGCAAGAGGCAGTGTGGCATGTGAGATAGATACTTGGCCTCAAAGCTAAGAAAACTATCCCAATTCTTACACCTAATTATCTTGTGACCTTGGGTGAGTCTTTTAACCAGTCTTGCTCTAGGCAAATCTCTAAAACTCTAAATTGTAAAGAAAGTGTTAACTTTAATTAGTAGTTTTCTCATCTGGGGCTTCCCTCTACAAAGGAAGTCACAGGGTGTGTCCTTATCCCCCATGTCTATACTAATAAGAACAAAGTCTGATTTTAACTCAGATCCTCTAAACCACAAATCTAGTGTTATTTAGAACACATAATACTTGTCTTCCCTCTCACTCTTTTGTTCATGTACTCATTCTATCAATATGCATTAATGCCTCCTACTTAAACTCAATCTCAAATTGTTGAGTGCTGTTGAACCCAACAAAATACTTAGATTCTCTGATCAGTTACTTGTAACTTCTGCTTAATTATCATTAGTCCTTTCAGAATTGCATCTATATTTTGTGGGGCTCAGTTTCCAGATACTTTGCTGGACAAGAATTTACCCAAGAATATTGGGTTTCAACAGATTTGGGGTACAGCAGCTCAGATTAGAGAACTGCCAACTTTTCAGGGACATATTTTGCTTAGTTAAGGGCATGGAGAGCGTTCTGTGTTGAAAGTAGCCTGACCAGATGGCACTCCTGACCAGCCTCAGTGGCAAAACTATTATGTCCCAACACAATCAAAAACAGGATGAGTCCCTGAAACACAGGAGTGAATAAAGTTGATGTCTTGTGTTTTCATAACACTTTATGTTTTTTCACAGCATTACTCATGTATTAGATACTTAGATTTAGATTAATATTAAAAGTCTACCTTCAACTTACTTCTCTTGCTAACTTCACAACTTCAGAAACATTCCATTCACCCAGTTTCAATTGTTCCAAACCCGTGATGTTATCTTTCTCTTTTTCTTTCATATCCAAATACTCCCAACTGTCACTTTTTCTCTATTTCCAATCCTATCAGCCATAGTGTAGGCTCTCATTATGACCTGCCTGAATTAGGAGTCTACAGCTTCCTAATAAGGGTTCTTGTCTTCAGTATTTGCTCCCTTTGTTATACTCTTTTTTCCAATCTTAAACTAATCAGTTGTTCCATGTTTGCTTTTAAGTGTTGCTTCTTAACCCTCAAACAGGTTCCTCAGTAGACAAGATGATCTGATACCCTTTCTCTTTAAGGACTTGCCATAGTTTATTATGATCCACATATTCAAAGGCTCTAAAGTAGTTAGTGTAGCAGTTATACATATAATATATATATAATACACATATTATATATAATATGCATATTATACATGCAAACACATAACTATACATTTTTTTTTTTCCTGGAATGTCCTTCCTTTCCCCATAATCCAGGGAATAGAGGCAATTTGGTCTCTAGTTCCTCTGCCTCTTTGAAAATCAGTTCACATATTGCTGATGCCTAGTTGAAGAATCTTGACCATTAACTTGCTGGCATGTGAAACGAGTGCAAATAGTTTGGTAATTTAAACAATCCTTATCATTGCTCTTCTTCTGGACTGAGATATATAACTGATCTTTTCCAATCCAGTGGCCAGGGTTTTATTTTCCAAATTTGCTGTCATATTGAATATGGCACATATACAGGATTATCTTTTAGTATTTTATTTTATTTAAATTTTATGTTTATTTTTAGTTTACAACTTTCATTTCCACAAGATATTGAGTGACAAATTTTCTCCCTGTCTTTCCCCTACCCACCACCAAAAGGGATCTCTCTGAATACCCTCTCCCCCAATCTTCTCTCTCCTATATCCTCCTCCATCCCCACTCTGCCTGTCCATCCAGTAGGGCAAGATGGATCTCCATACCCCAGTGCCTGTATATCTTATTTTCCAGTTGGGTGTAAAAAAAATAATGATGTTTGTAAACATTTAATTTTAAAGCTTTCAATTCCAGATTCTTTCCCTTCTTCTTTTGCCACCCACCCTTACTGGGAAGATAAGAAATTCAGTGTATATTGTGCTTGTGTAGTTACGCAAAACATCTCCATAGTGGATATATTGTTGAAGACTGACTATGTTTCCCTCCATCCTATCCCACCCCCCATTTGTTCCGTTTTCTACTTTGACGCTGATCTTTTTTAAAAATGTGTGCTTCTGACTACCTTCCCCTCAAATCTACCCTCGCTTCTATCATCCCTCCTCTTATCCCCTTCCCTACTACTTTCCTGTAGGGTGATACCCAAATGAGTGTGTATATGTTATTCCCTCCTTAAGCCAAATTCAATGACAGTAATTGATACATTCCCTCTTACTTTCCTGTTCTTGCCCTCCATTATAACAATTTTCCCTTGCCTTTTTTACATGAGGTAATTTACCCTATTCTATCTCTCCCTATTTCCTCTCATTATATTCCTCTCTCACCTCAATTTTATTTTTTAAATATCATTCCTTCCTATTCAATTGATCTTGTGCCTTCTGTCTATGTATACCTGTACACATATATTGACACACTCACATATGTATTAATATGCACATAGACCCTCCTATATAGATATATGTATGTATACATACACATATCTATCTATCTATCTGTCTATCTATCTATCTATCTATCTATCTATCTATCTATCATCTATCTATCTATCTGTTTATTTATTTATTTCTATTCCCTTCAACTATCCTCATACTGAGAATAGCTTCGTAAGTTAAATTATCATTTTTACATGTAGGAATAGAATTAGTTCAACTTTGATGAGTTTCTTATGATTTCTTTTCCCTGTTTACCTTCTCATGTTTCTCTTGCTTCTGGAACTGGAATGTCAAACATTCTTTTCAACTCTTTTTTTCCTCAAGAATCCTTGAAAGTCCTCTATTTTCTGGAATGATCATATTTTCCTGTGAAAAATTATACTCAGTTTTGCTGGGTAGATTATTCTTGGTTTTAATCCTAGATCCTTTGACCTCCAGAATCTCATATTACAACCCTTTGATCCCTTAGAAGCTGGGTTCCAAGCCCTTCGATCCCTCAATGTAGAAGCTGCTAGATCCTGCGTTATCCTGATTGTGTTTCCACAATATTCAAATTGTTTCTTCCTGGCTGCTTGTAATATTCTCTCCTTAATCTGGGAATTCTGGAACCTGACTATGATATTCCTAGGAGTTTTCTTTTTGGTATCTTTTTCAGGAGGTGATTGGTGGATTCTTTCAACCTATATTTTGCCCTCAGGTACTAAAACATCAGGGCAGTTTTCTTTGAGAACTTCCTGGAGGATGATTTCTAGGTTCTTACTTTGATCATGGCTTTCAGGTAGTCCAATAATTTTTAAATTATCTCTCCTAGATCTATTTTCCAGGTCAGTGTTTTTTCCCATGAAATATTTCACATTGCCTTCTATTCTTTCATTTGTTTGGATCTGTTTAACAGCATCTTGATTTCTCATAAAGTCATTAGCTTCCATTTGCTCCAATCAAATTCTGAAGCAATGATTCTCCTCAATGAGCTTTTGAGATTCTTTTTCCATCTGGCAAATTCAGCTGTTTAAGTCATTCTTCTCCTCATTGCCTTTTTGAGCCTCCTTTGCCATTTGAGTCAGTGTAATGAAAATGTAAATTTGTAATATCTTCCCTGCCCCTATGCTAAAGTGCACCTAGAGCCTGGGGTGGGAGGCTTGTTTTTCAGTAGAGAGTTTTTTATTGGTCAGTGGGTCTGGAAGGTTTTTACATTCTCTGAGCCAGGAGAAGGCTATATAAGCCCTGATTTGAGGCTTTGTTTTGGGGGCTCACTTTGAGAAGTGTTCTGTGATTTGATGAGACTCTGGGAAGCCATTGTTGAGAGCCCCTGCTCCCCCCCCCCCCCCCCCCCGGCTTTGAAAAACCCTGATGTTGATTTGGTATGGATGTAATGGTTGGAAATTTTGGAAATCTGTCTACTTGGTCTGTTTCTCTGTCTTGATAATTATGTCTGTATACTCTGAAGTTCGGGGTGCTGACCTTTTTCCCCTGAACTAGGTATATGATACATATTTGACTGATTAAAGTAAGCTTGTTAACCCATTTTGAGTTGCTTTCCTTTATCAAAGCAGATCCAAGAACCTGTATTGGCAGCCACCCTGGGGACCCTTGGGTTCTTGCTGCTACAAAATGGTGTCACGAACAGGATCTGCAGAGTAAAAGGAAAGTATGGGGACTGGGATAATTGTTTGTTTCCCAGTTGTGGTAGCTGTGACTCCGTGGAGCCATGGACCAGGAGAGAAGAATGGCCTGCATGCAACCTTTGCTGAGCTGAGAGCAGGAATGGTGAGCTGCCTGTATCAGGACCTGGGCAGAAGCCAGGAGCGGCTGCTGCCTGTGGGAGGAGAAGGAACCCAGGAGTTGGGAATTCAGCCACAGGAAAAGATAAGAACCGAGCAGCAAAGCAGGGGCACTGAATGTGTTTCCTTGCTGCATACCACAGTTTGGGACCCGGGGGGAGGATGTACTTGTGACCATGGTGGGTGGGATGAAGTGCCTTGGACCCCCAAGGACCCCACCTTGTTGGTTTTATTGCCCAGCCCCCTCTCTGTACTTGGAAGCAGGGGCTGGAGTAGTGTGAGGGGAAGGACACCCCCCTCCAATTTGGACTCTTGTTTTGAATTGAGGTGATAATGCAATGTACTTTGTGCTTGTTTAAGGCCCAGTGGCCACTTTGGTAATTTAGTTCTGTATCTTGAAAATATGACCTAAGATATGTTTAGTGCTAATTCAAAAGTAAATTGACTATGCTATGGGCATGAAAGATCTTGGGGCCAAATGTAATGGAAATGTAAATTTTTAAGATCTTCCCTGCCCAGAGGCTAAAGTGCACCTGGAGCCTGGGGTGGGAGGCTTGTTTTTCAGTAGATACTTTTTGATTGGCCAGTGGGTCCAGAAGGTTGTTACATTCTCTGAGCAAGGAGGCTATATAAACCCTGTTTTGAGGCTTTGTTTTGGGGCTCGCTTTGAGAAGTGTTCTGTGATTTGATCAGATGAGACTCTGGGAAGCCATTGTTGAAAGCCCCCATCCCCCAGCTTTGAAAAAACCAGATGTTGATTTGGTATGGATGTAATGGTTGGACAGTTTGGAAATCTGTCTACTTGATCTGTTTCTCTGTCTGGATAATTCTGTCCATGTACTCTGAAGTTCAGGGTGCTTACCTTTTCCCCCTGAACTAGGTAAACGATACATATTTGACTGACTAAAGTTAGCTTTTTTAACTCATTTTGAGTTGCTTTCCTTTAACAAAGCAGATCCAAGAACCTGTATTGGCAGCCACCCTGGGGACCCTGGGGTACTTGCTGCTACAGTCAGTCTGTTTTTTAAGGTATTATTTTCCTCATTCAGGGTGTTGACTCTCATTTCATAATTTTCTTGCATTTTTCTCATTTCTCTTCCCAATTTTTCCTCCACTTCTCTTATCTGCTTCTTAAGGTCCTCTATGGCCTGTAACCAGCTTGTATTTTCCTTTGAAGCTTTTGGTGCAGGAGTTCTGACTTCACTCTTTTCCTCCTTTTCCATGCTTTGCTCCTTTTTGTCCCCAAAATAAGTGTGTAATGTTGGAATCTTCTGTCTTTTGGGCTTTTTGCCATAGTAGGACTATGCCACTAGACAGGGGAGATTTCTTCCCAAATGCTGGGGTTTTCTCAGCTGCCGGAGGTATTAGATGGGTGCCCTCTCTGAGGTTTCACATGCTCGGTAAGCTGGACACACACCCCAGGACCTCCACCCTAGACTGCAATCCAGATCCAAGAAGGTTAAAGCAAGAGTGATTACTCCCAGACTGGTGCTTGGTACCCCTACACTCTGCAGGCCATGGAGCTGAAGCTGCCATGTGGCACTGGCTGGCTGGGCTGGGGTCTCAGCAGCTTCTCACCCTGGGGGTAAAAGCCATGCACTCCCACTTACTGGCCCCAAAGTCCAGACTGCACTGACCTCTCACTTTGTCCTTCACATCTATGTGTTGATAAATCTGGAAACTGCCACCGCTGCTGCTGATCTGGAGTCCCTCTGGCCAGCTGCTGGCTCAGCTCCCAGAGCGCTTTGCTGGATTCCCGCCAGCCTGCCGGACTGTCCTCAGCGGGAGGTTAGCTTCTTTGTGTCATTTTGTGGGTTTTGCAGCTCCAAAGTCTGTTTAGAGTCCTCTTCTTACATGGATTGGGGAAGGTGGAAGCCGTGGAGGTTGTCGTTCTACTCCACCATCTTGGCTCTGCCCCTAATCTGTTTTTTAAGGTGTTATTTTCTTTTGTCAGTTTGTTGACTTGCTTTGCATGATTTTCTTGCACCATTCTTATTTCTTTTCCCAATTTTTTCTCCACTTCTCTTACTTGCTTTTCAAAATCCTTCTTGAGATCCTCCATGACCTGTTACCAATTCATATTTTTCTTGGAAGATTTCATGCTTTGATCCTTTTTGTCCCCCAAAAAAGAATGTAAGGTTGTCTTGCTTTGTTTGCTTCACTTCCTTTGCTTGCTCATATTGCCACTCAATTACTTGACTTTTGAGCTCTTTTCCACAGTAGAACTCTGCTTCCAGAGAGGAGAGCTTTGTCCCAAATCTCTGGGGTTTTTGCAGTTGCTGAAACTATTAGTTGGGTGTCCTCTCTGCAGCCCCTGCAAGCTCTGGCACCTGGTAACACACCCCAGGACCTCCACCCAAGACAGTTATCCATATCCAAGCAGCTTAAAGCAAGAGAAATTACCCTCTTAATGTTTGCTTGGTCCCTTATGATTTTAAGGCCAGGAGCTCTGAAGCAGCCACAAGGTGGTGGCTGCAGGGCCACCATGCTTCTGCCACTTCTTGCCCAGGGGGCAGGGACTGGACCACGTTCCTCCCTTCCCCCCCACCCCAGTTCCAACAGAGTTCCATGCTGACCTTTTACTTTGTCTTTGACATTTATGGGTTGATAATTCTGGAAACTTGCACAGCTGCTGGTGATATACTCTCCCCAAATGTGCTCCAGCCACTGCTGGTCAGGGCCCCCCTGAGGCTAAAATCCTGGGCTCACTTGAGCTGGCCTCAGCTCCCAGCACACTGCAATGGATCCTTCCTGTCCACCTGCTGGGCTGCCTTCAGTGTTAGATTTGTTTCTCTCTGTCTCTTTGTGGGTTCTGTAGCTCTAAAGTTTTGTTTAGAGTCATATTTTATAGGTATTTGAGGTAGTAATGGGGGGATTTTTCCTGCTTTTACACCACCATCTTGGGTCCACCCATCTTTTAGTATTTTACTATTTTTTTTGGAGGGCAATTGGGTTTAAGTAACTTGCCCAAGGTCACACAGCTAGGTGTGTGTGTGTGTGTGTGTGTTAAGTGTCTGAGGCCGGATTCGAACTCATATCTTCCTGACTCCAGGGCCAGCACTCTACTCACTGCACCACCTAGCCATGCCTGTTTTGCTTTTTGGGGAGCAATTGGGGTTAAGTGACTTGCCCAAGGTCACATGGCTAGTTTTTGTGTTAAGTGTCTGAGGCTGGATCTGAACCCAGGTCCTCCTGACTCCAGGGCCAGTGCTCTATTCACTGTACCACCTAGCCTCCCCTCTGCATCTTTTAGTATTTTAAATAGCTCAACTGGTATAATCAGTGCCACTAGCTTTATTATTAACAATACTTCCTATGGTCCATATAACTTCATTCTCCAGGATGTATGACTCTAGATTAGTAACCTTACTATTTGGATTATTAGTGATGTTTAGATATTTCTCACACAATTCTTTTACCGTCTCTTCTCCATCCATCTCCTTCTAAGTCCCTACCAATTTTATCTTTTATCATTCTCATTTTTGTATAAATCATTCCCTTTATATCTCTAATTTCCTGGAAGAGATCATTTGTCTTTCACATTCTATTGTTTTCTTCTATTTCTTTGAATTGCTTGTTCAAAAAACCTTCTTATCTCTCCTTGCTGTTCTCTGGAATTCTACATATAGTTGGGTATATCTTTTACTTTCTCCTTTCCCTTTCCCTCTTTCCTCAGCTATTTGTAAAGCTTCTTGATCTTTTTCTTTGGAATGTTTTGTTGCTGCTGCTGCTGCTACCTCCTGTATAATATTGTAAACCACTGTCCACAGTTCTTCAGGCACTTCATCTACCAGATCTAATCTCTTAAATCTAGTCATCACTTCCACATAGGACTCCATTTGGGGATTTCTTGACAAAAATACTGGAGAAGTTTGCTGTTTTCTTCTCCAGCTCATTTTATAGATGAGGAAACTGAGGCAAACAGGATTAAGAGACACAGCTAGTAACTCTCTGAGGTCAAATTTGAACTCAAGAAAATGAGTATTACTGACTCCAGACCTGGCACTCTATGGCACCACCTCAATGCCCCTCATGCCTTCTACTTACACTCAACCTCAAATTGTCCTCAGTCCTTTGAAACCCAACAAGAACAAACTCTCCAATCTATTACTTATAATCTCAGCTTAATTATCAGTCATTCATTATTTATTGCACCTTTATTTTGTGGGACTCAGTTTCTATACACTTCGTTAGACAAGACTAGACTCAAGAATATTGGGCTCCAACACATTTGAGGTAAAGCACGCCTGATTAGAGAGCTGACAACTCTTAAAGGACATATTCTGCTTAATGAAGCAGAAGGGGAGCATTCATTCAAAGCAGATGACATTTAACTTAAAAAAAAAGGTGAAAAGAAGACTTCCTTAGTAATCATGGCAGGTATTTACCCACAGATTACCATAACACCAGTGGAGATAAGCACACTTGGCAACGTGCATAGAGGTCATACAGAGAGAAAATACATGTGTCCAGTCATACAGGTAAATGGGTAGAAAAACTAGAAATATTTGTATCTAGGATACACACATGAAGATCACACATGTAAGGGCATGACTATTACTGTAGAGTAATAGGTGTCACTGATGATGCAATTATGCTACTTTTGGAAATTTTTGTCTCAGTTGACATGGCATTTTTTTCTGCCACGAGTCATGCTTCCTATCTCCACTGGGTATTTTTACTGGTTTTATCTCTGTCTACCATCTGCTAGGGTGCATCTGCTAGGAAGCTTCTCCCTTTTAGGAGAAGGCTAAACTCTTAGCATATAACCTAAAACTATGAGCACTACACTCAGATAGAAAACCAACAGAAGCTTCAGGATGTTGTAGATTACAAGAATATTGTGTATATCCTATAAGCATATTAATTTATGATTTTTCTCATACTATAATCGAAGTCCCTTGCTCAGATAATATGAGTGGGGGCTAGAACACACCTTCTAACCCATATCAAATACCAAATTGTTTATCTAAGTTCCACTCAAACTACTTTAGAGACCCTACTCAAAAAAGCCCCAAAAGAAAAATGTTATAGTAAGGTATTTCAACTATAATGAAAATACCTGTTTGCCAAAAAACATCCCTGCTATGTAGAGGCTTGGGGGAGAGCAAAGTATATGGATGAAGCAATGAACGTGCATAGGCATTATGGTTTCCGTTAGTAGATTCCTCCTGCTACTTTTCAAGGATAAGGACAGGATAGGAATTGTGTCTACAATTTCACTGATATAGGCAACTTTCAGATGAAGAAACTCCCTCCATTAATGTAGGTAAAATAATGCCCTAAAGAATTACCCAGGGCACAGAGTTTAAGAGACTTATCCAGGGTCACAAAGTTAGGAAGTATCAGAGGTGGTATAAGACAGTAAGTCTTCTTGACTTTAAGACACACCCTCTAGGTAAGATGTCATACTTTCTCTTGCCTGTTACATGCAGAAGTCAGAAAATAGCAATAGTAGCATTCTCCATTAAAACACTAAACCTTTGACAAAGCTCTTTTCTTAGTACAATTCTGGGAGGTAGGTTAGTGACAAGTTTTACCAAGTTTTCAAATGACTTCAAGACTCCCATTAGTTCAGTGACATGCCTACAATCATGTGACCCGTTAGCAGCATAACTGGGATTCAAACCCAGACCTCCAGATTTGAAGTCATGGCCTCTTTCTACACTATTTGACCTCATGGAGTGAAACTTGAGCTCTGACAATTCTTGCCTATGTCAACTTAGACAAGTGGGTAGAATTGTATAAAACCTCCATAGATCTCCAGTTAGAAAAGACTTCGCAGGTCATCTAGACCTAACCCTCTTATTTTACAGATTAGGAAACTGAGGCCTAGGGATGTCAAATGACTTAATCAGAATCATATAGATAATAGTGACCTCAAACTAGATGACCTTGTAGTTCTGAATATGACATCCTATGATTCCAGCAAAGTAACTGGTCCAACACCCCACTGGTAGTAAATGGCAGAGCTGAGATTAGGGCCAAAGCCTATGATGCCAAGTAAATGCTCTTTTATAATCAATGTTTGCATTAAAAATCTAGTCATTGAACAGTGTCATAAATTTTACTAGAGGATGTTGTTTTTAACATCCTCCCTGTCTCTCCCAAACCCACCCATCCCAATTTAGACTAGCTAACAAGGTGTTCCACTGCTTAGCTGGGGAGCAGAATATACCTTAAAGCTTCAGGGTTCAGCACCAGGGTGCTGAAATTGAACTAAAGGGGATATGACAAGCTTCTCCATGCTCCTGTCTCTCCCAGGCATTTGCAGATGAAAGCCCCAGTGCCTTTGATCACCAGAAAATTTGGCTATCCCCCTCGCCTAATGTTATTAATCTTTAATGCCTTTTCGTTCCATCTATCCTCACACTTAAGGTACCCTTTTCTTCATTAATTCTGACATCAGCCGGATGAATTCCTGTGAGGCCTGAGGCACTGCAGTTCTCTTTTCAAATACCAAAGGCCAGATTTTTAAAAGACAGGCATAATCTTTTTTGCCCACATGAATTTGTGTAACAATATTGCCAATTAGCCCCTTGTACCAGCCAAATAAATTGCCTGAGAGTCAGCTTTGGGGAGGGGCTGGGGTTTAGCAGTGTGTAACTGACCATGCAAATACTGGGAGGGACCAAACCCCTACCTGTCAAAACAGACCTTGTTAAGACCGCTTTCAACATTTCTCCTTGAAAACTAACACCCCAGCAATTTAGACCTGTTCTTTCTTCCCAAGATGCTCAAAGTCCCCCCAAATTGACAGCTTATGTTCCCTTCCCCCAATTACATACACACACATGCACACACACATATATGATTCTATATGTATATAAATACATATACACACAGATATATACATATATTAGAAATCTCTGAATATTGTGATACATATGCATACACATACACATATATGTACAGAGATTTCTCTAATAAAAGAAATTAGGTTAGGAAAGAGGTAAATGCTAAAAGGACTGATTTCTCAGCTCTCTTACTCCTTAGAGAGATAAATCATTGCTGGATTTCTTTTTACTTCAAAGGGAGACTCATTCTTGGCTGAGCTAAGAGGTATGAAATAAAGATAGCCTGAACTTACAAAGAACAGACTTTTGTTAATCAATCAGTTCAGTTTTAGGAAGCTAGATGGTGCAGTGGAAAGGAGGAAGAACTAAGTTTAAAAGTTCCCTACGACACTTATTAGCTATGTGACCTGGGTTAAGTTACTTAATGTCTCTATGACTCACTCTCCTCATCTATAAAGTGGGGTTATAATAATATCTATCTTACAGAGTTGGTGTGATAACAAAATGAATTAGTACTTTAAAGCACTTTGCAAAACTGAAAGAGCTCTAAAAATACCAGGGATTATTGTTGTCACAAATAATAAGGTAGAGATAATCAGGTGTATTCACCAAATTTCCTTTAGTTTGACTTTCCTAACATTCAAAAAAAATGGACTGATTGAACGATTTCCTTCAATTCCATTGTTCTTCTTGTAACAAGCTTTTATGAAGTGTTTATTATGATAAAGGTACTGTCTAAAGTGCTGGGAATGAAATGATGAAAATGGCATTACCCACAAGAAACTGATTTTCTAGTAGGGAACATCCAACATGTAGAAAGACAAGAAAATTAAATAAAATTATATATAGATATAGATATATGGATAGATAGATGATAGATAGATAGAGAGATAGATAGATAGATAGATAGATAGATAGATGGATGGAGGGATAGATAGATAGATGATAGGTAGATAGATAGATAGATGGATAGATGGATAGATAGATGATAGGTAGATAGATAGATGGATGGATGGATGGATGGATGGATGGATGGATGGATAGATAGATAGATGATAGATAGATAGATGGATGGATGGAGGGATAGATAGATGATAGGTAGATAGATAGATGGATGGATAGATGGATAGATAGATGGATAGATAGATGATAGGTAGATAGATAGATAGATGGATGGATAGATGGATAGATAGATGGATAGATAGATGATAGGTAGATGGATGGATGGATGGATAGATAGATAGATAGATAGATAGATATAGAGATAGATAGATAGATGATAGATAGATAGATAGATGGATGGATGGATGGATGGATGGATGGATGGATGGATGGATAGATAGGTAAATAGGTATAAAGTAATTTCATAGGCGGATCCCTGACAACTCAGAGCATCAGAGAAGACTGAGAAGAGATGATTTAGGAGGCTGGACTTAAACTGAACCTCAAGAAGAGGTAAGCATTGTAATACATAAAGGTAAAGAGTGAGTGCATTCCAGGCAGTGGAGACAACTTGTTCAAAGGAATGGAGAGGGGAGATAAAATATCAACGGTTATATTGACATCAAGAAGTTGCTCAGTTTGCTAAGTAGGTAGAAGACATGAAGGAGAGTGAAGTGAAGTCTGAAAAGCAGGTGGCAATGAGACTTGGATTAAATACTGAACTGAGTTTGCATTTTGTTCTAATAGTAATAGGGAGGCACTGAAGCTTCTTGAGCAGGGGAGTAGCACAGTCCTGTCTCTCTTTAAGAAGTAATAATTTGACCAACTATGTGGAAAATGAATTAGAGGAAAGAAAGATGGATGTGAAGGAAACCAATTTGGAGATTATTGCCATAGACAAGGAAAAAGGTGGTCAGGGCCTAAGTAAGAGTGGTGGCCTTTGTGTTTGACCTTTAATGAAGGTTTTAATGAGCTAATAGGAGTATCAAATATCTTTCTTGGGGAAGAAAGCATATAATGGTCATCAGTGACAAAATACTACTCATCCCCTTCTATTTTTTTTTGTTTTTCTCTAAAAGAAGGAACTTTGAACTGAAGATTTATAATCAACAAGCATTTATTTAGCTCTTATTAGTATGCTAGATACTATGCTAATGCTGAAGATGTGAAGGATAACAAAAAGAACCCCAGCCTTAAGAAGCTTATGTTACAATGTGGGAGACATCATACCTAAATCCACACTGGCAAGACAAATTTAGAAGAGATTGAATGTCCCCTTGGTGATTCACTTTGGACCCAAATCATGGTAAAAATACAGTAAGACAGATGATACCTAGCTGATTTAAATGAGTTCATATATCCTAGTTCAAAAGCATTACATTCCATGTTTGATAAAAACTTGAATGTATAGGGTCAAAAGGTCATGGAATTAGAAGCCAGTGGGATCATCATCTCTGACACTTGAAGGTATTTGGGGACATGTCAGCCAACACCCCCCAACACTCACTTTAATTTTATGCATAAGGAGGTTGGAGTCTGGAGAATTGAAGGTAGCCACCCAAAGTCACAAGGTAGGAAATAACTCATCTCTGAATTACTTTAAGAGCTTTTGAGCGATCACAGGATGCTATATAGACTTTGTATTTACTTCTCTCTGTGTTAATTGTGTTTGCACACCACAGGGAAAGAGATAGCGGAGGGGGCTAAAAAATAGACATTATCTAATTTTTTTCTGGTGTTCAAAAAGGGAAATAATAGGTATTGCATAGACTGTAGACTAGTGAGCATGATGTGTGCACAGGTAGAGGAGGGGGGTAGAAACTGATCTAATAACAGTCATTGTGGAAGCACATGACAGAATACACACATACACACAAACTAAGGGGCTTAGCTATCTACAAACTCAATAAAAGACAGTAATATAATATTAAGGTAGCTAGGTGATACAGTGGATAAAGTGCCAGGTCTGGAGTCAGAAAGACTCATCTTCCTGAGTTCAAATCAGGCCTCAGACACTTAATACCTGTGTGACCCTGTTTGTCTAAGTTTACTCATCTTTAAAATGATCTGGAGAAAGAAATGGCAAACCACTCCAATATCTGGGCAAAGAAAATCCTAAATGGGGTCAACAAGAGTCAGCCTTGATTGAAAATGACTGAAGAACAACAAAATGTAATGTTGAGGTGGGAGAGAGTTATTAAAGCCAATAGAGTAAGGTGGAGAAAAAGTGAGACAGTGCCCATCCAGTAATCTTCTCTGGTCATGCAGAGTATTGTGATTTATTCTGGATGCCACACTTCAAGAGGATCTTGAGAAATAGAGAAGATGATAAAAGGTTATCAGTAGAATGTGAGCTCCTTGAAAGCAGGGACAATTCCATTGTTATCCCTAATGTTTTGTTGTAGACTAAGCACTTAATTTTTGTTGAATTGAACTAAATAATATGTAAGAGTTTAGGAAAGATTTCAAAGGATTCATGGGGATGGAAATGTCTTCAAAAGG
>NW_027185761.1:45940529-45978624 GCF_028583685.1 Petaurus breviceps papuanus
GCCCTCAATTCTTATCACATATTGGGAAAAATACAGTTTCCAAGAGAGTAGTCCCCAAAGTCTCCAACGGTGTGTTTTGGTGCCTGTGACACTCCTGCATGGCATTGAGTCTACTCTCTCAAAACAGAGCAGTGTTAAAGAGAACAGGCACAGCAAGACAGAAGGCCATGGCAAGAAGAACAATGAATTATCAGGAGAAGTTTCCATAACGATGGAAAAAGAGACTCTTAAGTGTGAGCATAAACTTTGTGATGGGAAGCTGTCAACCTCCAGCTGTGGGTAACCTCGCTGGCTCCAACTGGGCCTTTCTAAATGCTTGCAAACTCATCAAGCTTCACACATACTTCATTAAAGTAACAATGGAGGATGAAAGTGTGTGTGTGTGTGTGGGTGTGGGTGTGGGTGTGTGTGAGTGTGTGTGTGGGTGTAATGTTGGAGTAAGGGGAGTCTGCGTGAGCCTGGTATAGAAAAGCAGAGCATTGTTCTGATACTGTAGTCACCTGAACTGGGTTACTCTTAGAGAGCAGGGGTGCTAACAGTGCTTCTTAAACTGTGTGTCCAGATGCCGTATGGGGTAGCAAAAACATTGGCAATAGTAAAAGGTTTTTGAATGTTCAACAGCCAAAAATTAATTTAAAATCCAATGCATAATGAATCTGAGGTCTTTCTGGCAGTGCTTCCCTGTGTTACATTGCACACTTTCACTACAGGCTTGGTTCTGAACACTCAGCATGCACACTTAGCACTATGCATGCCATCATACCATGAAATGCCAACAAATTCTGCCAAAATGTGAAAAGGGAATCACAAGTGGAAAAAGCTTAAGAAGTCCTATTAGAAAGCCCAAAGAAGGGGCAGCTAGGTGGAACAATGAATAGAGCACTGGCCCTGGAGTCAGGAGGACCTGAGTTCAAATCTGGCCTCAGACACTTAAAACTCTAGCCATGTGACATTGGGCAAGTCATTCAACCCCAATTGTGCTTCCTTCCACCCTCGAAAAAGAAAAGAAAGCCCAAAGAATCCCCAAATTTTCACAGGTAGCCATCTGAGCTTTTGATTGTTGATTCAAACCTTACCACTCTTGTGTTATCACAAAAGGGTTCATTTATTCTAGTAGCAACAAAGTACTCTGCTGCCACATGGAAAGGACTGCTCCTAGGTGCTTAGGCCTTCCTGCTATTTTCCAACTCAGAGTTCGCTGCTTTCATTAGCCTGACCTCTCCAGTCCACGCAAGATCTGAGATCCAACTACTGTTGGATCCAAACCAACGTGGTGTCAGCCAACTGAAATCTGGACTTTTTCAGCAACATAACCAAATACATGGGGGTATTTTAAAGATCCTGAGGATTGGGGTCATAAGATAAAACCCAACTTGCATCTGAGAACTTCTAGCTCTGCTATGGCACTGCAAAGGGCAACAATGATGAAGTTACAAGCACAAGTCCTCATTTGTGTTTATATGTACATCTCTTTCCACAACTTATGATGGGGAAAGGATCCCAAGAATGGCCATTTATATGTGCTAAAGAATTAGTCATTTAACCTCTTCATAACCTAGACCAGGTGTGGGAAACCCAAGGTCTCGAGACCCATATATGACCTTCTAGGTCTTCAAGAATGGCCCTTAGACTGAATCCAAACTTCACAGAACAAATCCCCTTAATAAAAGAATTTGTTCTGTAAAACTTGGATTCAGTCTAAAGGTTGCACCTAAGAACCTAGAAGGCCTTGAGGCTGCAGATTCCCCACTCCTGACCCAGATGGTTCTCTAAAATAAGGGTTCCTATCCTTTTCATATCATGGACTACTTTAACAGTTTTGGACTGCTTTGGCAGTTTGGTAAATCCTATGAATAAATCCAGAATATTATTTTTAATGCATGAGATAAAATACACGGGATTGTAAAGGAGGCTAATTATAATGAAATTTTGTTTTTTTCATTTGTGTCTGACTTCCCATGACCCCATTTGTGTTTTCCTTGGCAGAGATACTGAAGTGGTTTGCCATTTCCTTCTCAAGCTTATTTTACAGACAAGGAAACTAAGGGAAACAGGGTAAAGCAACTTGCTCAGGGTTCCACAGCTATCTAGAAAGAGTCTGAGGCCTTATTTGAACTCAGAAAGATGAGTATCCCCAACTCTAGGCCCAGAACTTTATCCACTGTGCCACCAGCTGTCAATACTGAAATACAGTTAAATTGGTTTTAAATAAGTTCATAGACCACGGGTCAAGGACTCCTAAATAGACCATAAACTGTGACAATTTCCACATCTGGAATACCCTAAATATATCTCATGGGGTGGGGGTGGGGGGAAGAAGGCCTAAATACCCGAAATGTGTTGTCACAAAGGTCTTTTTTAGATATTATTTTATCTCAGGTGTTTACTGTGATAAGAGGTGATAGAGGGCTGTGATAGTAATGGAATATAAAGATTCCCCTGTATTGGCTTGGTTTTCAAATTGATTGTGTTAAAACCGAGAGCTTGTTAATCCCACCTGTGGGATGGACTTGTTGACTTGAAAAGAGAGACACGAACTGGGAGGAGCTGGTGACGTAGATTTGGAGAGACAAGAGAGAGGCAGAAGAACTTTTTTTTGGAAGCAGCACCTCGTGGAGAGAGAGAAACTAAGAGAATTGCTGGTGGCCGCTTTGAATTGCCCTGGACTTTTGAGACCGGCCCCCTGAGATGCCAAGGACTGAGGAGACATGACTGTTTTGCTGGTACTTTGTCTGTCTGTTTTGATGTTGTTTTGCCAGATTTGTCCACTGGTGAAAGACAGTCCTGTTGTTGAAGAAGTCCTGGAACCTGGCTGTTCACTAAGAAGCCCTGAGACTGTCCTGCAGACAGAGAGTGAATACTGTCCACTGGTGAAGGACAGTGCTGTTGTTGCAGGGGTCTGGAGACTGTCCTGCAGACAGAATGAATACTGTCCACTGGTGAAGGACAGTGCTGTTGTTGCAGGGGTCTGGGAACCTTTCTGTTGGTTCAGAAGCCCTGAAGAAGGATTTTCTTGTTGTATGTTGTAGCGGCAAGCACCCCAAGCACGTCCTCAGGGTTTCCTGCTACCACAGGTTCTTGGATCTGCTTTGTTAAAGGAAAGCAACTCAAAATGGGTTAACAAGCTTTCTTTAATCACTCAGACATATATCGTTTACCTTGTTCAGGAGAAAAGGTCAGCACCCTGAACCTCAAAGTATACAGGCATAATTATCAAGACAGAAACATCAAGTAGACAGATTTCCAAACTGTCCAACCATTACATCCATACCCAGTCAACATCTGGGTTTTCACATTCTGGGTTTTTCAAAGCCAGGGGACTCTCAACAAGGGTCTGGAGACTGTCCTGCAGACAGAATGAATACTGTCCACTGGTGAAGGACAGTGCTGTTGTTGCAGGGGTCTGGGAACCTTTCTGTTGGTTCAGAAGCCCTGAAGAAGGATTTTCTTGTTGCATGTTTACAGAAATCCTGGGAGAGGGCTTTGCTAATGTTTTCAGGGGTTCTAGGACTGTTCTACAGACAGAGGATGAATTAATGAAGGGACTGGCAACGTATCTTGTGGCCTTGCTAAGCCTTGTCTCCCCAGGAACTAAGATTGCTGAGAACTTGCCTCCTGTCAAGATGAAGAAAAGACCTCCATTTGGGTATTAAGTGTGCGGCAGCGGTTCCCGGCTTCTGCCCAGGTCCCGATGCAGGCAGCTCACCATTCCTGCTCTCAGCTCAGTGAAGTCCGCATGCAGGCCATTCTTCTCTCCGGCTCCACAGCTCCACAGAATCACAGCTACCACAACTGGGAAAGAAACAATTATCCCAGTCCCCATACTTTCCTTTTACTCTGCAGATCCTGTTTGTGACGCCATTTTGTAGCAGCAAGCATCCCAAGGGTCCTCAGGGTTTGCCACCACCACAGGTTCTTGCATCTGCTTTGTTAAAGGAAAGCAACTCAAAATGGGTTAACAAGCTTACTTTAATCAGTCAGACATATATCGTTTACCTTGTTCAGGGGAAATGGTCAGCACCCCGAACTTCAAAGTATACAGGCAGAATTATCAAGACAGAAACAGATCAAGTTGACAGCTTTCCAAACTGTCCAACCATTACATCCATACCCAGTCAACATCTGGGTTTCCACATCTGGGTTTTTCAAAGCCAGGGGACTCTCAACAACGGCTTCCCAGAATTCAGATCAAATCACAGAACACTTCTCAAAGTGAGTCCCAAAACAAAGCTACACATCAGGGCTCATATAGCCTTCTCCTGGCTCAGAGAATGTAACAACCTTATTGACTCACTGGCCAATCAAGAACTATCTACTGAAAAAACAAGCCTCCCACCCCAGGTTTCAGGTGCACATTAGCCTAGGGGCAGGGAAGATCTTTAAAATTTACATTCTTATTACAAGGGCGGAGGATCAAAGAACAACTTTGGAGTAGAGAAAACTGCTTGAGCCCAGGCCTCCTGACACATGCTTGCTCCATGACCCAGAACAAGTAACTTAAATTCACAGTGCCCAAGAAAACCTTCTCAAGTTATGTTATACAGGAGTTGCCCATCTGCTTTGGCAGAGGGAGTTTCCACCCTGGGAATTCATCACACTGATAAAATTTCAGGTCCAGAAAGCAGAAATTGTTGGAAGAGTTACTTATATAAAAAGCAAAAATAACTTTGCATCAGAGAAATTTACATGTGGAAGGGAGGGTAAGGTCATGGAGAACAAACGTCTCATTTTCCACATGAAGAAGCTGTGACAGAGTGAGGTTTCATATGACTAAGACCAAGGGCTAAGTGCGAATGTCTATGATTGGAATCTATGTGCTCTCCTTCTACACCTTACTATCTACCATAACCATAAATATGTCTAAAATACACAATCAAATACAATTGTTCATGATAACTGACAAAGAGAATTGTTCAGACCTGGCCTTAGAAAATCTGCATTCAAGTCATAGTTACCCTGCTAATAAGTTGGGTGAGTTTGGAGAAATCACCTTATCTCTGAGTTTGCTTAGATATTGTGCTGCCTAAGGTCAATTCTGGCACTACATTTCTTTGCTGCCGTAACTCTGTGTATCAGGAGACAGTATATGAAAGGAAGTTCACACTTTCTTTATGACTATTTCAGAGAGGCTTTGTGAAAGATATGAAATCTGAGCACCTATACATACATAATAGTAACTATTTAAGGATTTCGCTTAAGGGTTGGTATAAAATGCTATTCTAAACCCATGGTGCTCTTTGGAGAATGCTCAGAGCCAGGGGTTGAAATGAGTAGGGGAAAGGGGGCTAGCACTTCTGCCTGGGGCAGGCAGAAGGGACATACTAAGGTATGGAAAGAGGCAAGGGAAGGTGATTCATCTCAAGCATCTTCGTGAAAGGCTTTGAAACTGAGACTATTAGAACTGATCTGCAATGTGTTAGGAAGCCAACACAGGACTTTAGAGAGGGAGAGAATGATATGTTGCTCTGAGAGGTCAAAAGATAAGTAGTATGGGCATGGAAATTTTGGCACTAGGATCCCAGTTAAGGAGAGGCTATAGTAATCCATCTGAGAGATTTCTAGGGTCCAGTCAAGACCTGTAGTAATGGAATCAAATGATTGCAGGCTCATAGAACAGCAGCACTAGAAGACATCTTAAAGCAGTCATCTCTCTGCTAGCCCTTCAATTTATAGATGGAGGAACTGAGGTCTCAAAGAAATGAAATGACTAACCAAGATGACAGAAGTGGTAAATAGTAGATCAGGAATTCCAACCAGGTCTTCTGACTTCAAATATATCATTTGTCAGGAAAATGTAGAAAACCAGGTTCAGATGGAAGTGAAACCACTAGTCCACCATAATAGATTTAGGGGACACATCAAGCCCAACCACGTAAGTGACTTGCTTTAAGTTACACAAGTGGTAAATAACAAAAGTCAGACTTGAATCCAGATCCTCTCATTCTTAAGCCAGTCATCTTTCCATTATAACACACACACACACACACACACACACACACACACACATATCTCATTACTAATTGGCAAGTAGGAAATGGCAGTGATGTTTTGATGATCATTCCAAATTTGTTTGCTTGAAATGATGGGTCATAGTGGTTAACCACAGTGATGGACCATTGGGAAGAGAAGATCATCCCAAGAGGAAGAAAAGCAAATCCATCACTGCCATAGTCAACATTATGATATGACAGGAAATCTAGTCTGTGCCATCTTATAGACAAAAGGGTTTGTGTAAATGAACCAAAGATGAACTTGGCAACATACAAGATTCTCTGTATGATCTATGGCACTGTGGGACTAAATGAATTCAATTTAAGCCAATTATCGAGCATTTATCAAGCACTTACTATCAAAGGCATGTAAAATACTATACTAGACTTTAGGGAAACAGACCACCAACAATAAAAAAACTCCAACAGTTTCTGACCTCAGGGAAATTATATTTTAATAAGCAGCAACATGAGCACATTTAAAGTAGGTTGAAAATCTGCACAAAGAAGTAAGTGGATGCACAAGAACTCCTGTAGGTAG
This sequence comes from Petaurus breviceps papuanus, assembly GCF_028583685.1. Taxonomy (NCBI): domain Eukaryota; kingdom Metazoa; phylum Chordata; class Mammalia; order Diprotodontia; family Petauridae; genus Petaurus; species Petaurus breviceps. Next base: position 45,947,061 of record NW_027185761.1, read on the forward strand.
TCAGACTTAAGCTGAGTCATGAAAGAAGCAAAAAACATACTAGCATACTTACCACTGACTTTTATATGTTGCTTTAAAGGTTGAAAAGTCCATTACAGACATCATTTCATTTTGAATATGTATAAATTAAAACTCACAAAAGAACCAAATAACCTAAGAGACTAACCTTCAGATTTTTTTTAACCTGGACAAAGATGAATGCTACCTGAGAGTTAGACACTTATGTCCATAGAATGAAATGTCTCAGGAATCACCAACACAGAACTGAGATGAGGCATTCTGGGGGACAAAACTTTCTTACACCATGGAGACCTCATCTTCACTTCTCTCAGTTTTAGATAAAGGAGACCATTTAATCAAAAAAGTTTGGTTCCTTTCCATTGGATTATTAATGCCAACCAAAGAAGTCAACAGTGTCAAAAATAAATTTTCCTCACAAAGCAACAATGTCACTTCAGATATTTTCTCTGAAGAGCCCTAGAGTTGAAATATTTCTCTTAACTATTTCCTTTCAAAACACATACACTGGATGATTTAAGCAAGCATAATTTGTCTTTTTCTTACTTACTTTAAACACATTTTCCTAAATATATGGATTAAGCCCATTAAAATCTTATGACATAGGTCCATATGTTTTGGATTCATTGTTAAATTAGCATGTGAGATTTTGATGATCAATAAATTACGAAATGCAAAAGATCACATCCATTTCAGACCAAGGTTTAGAATATAGAATCATTGTTTCCTGTTCTAGCCCTTAACTTTATATCATCCAATCAGCTGTCTAGGTTTGCTGAAATTACCCACATTTAATCACTGGGGTCTGTCCCTTTCTCTCTCTACTTGTATGACTCCCATCACCCCTTGCCTACACTTCCTTTTTATAATCCTAATTGCCTGCTTCTAGGAAGACATATAATTCTTTGTAGTCTCCACTTCACTTTTTAAATGCTTGCCAGTCATTACTTTAAAGATCAGTTCTAGAATTTTCCCAGGAATCTAAATCAAGCTCACCAAATTATGGGTCACTGACTGTTTTTCTTTTCTTTTCTCTTCTTTGTCCCTTCCTTCCTTCTTTCCTTCCTTCCTTCCTTCCTTCCTTCCTTCCTTCCTTCCTTCCTTCCTTCCTTCCTTCCTTCCTTCCTTCCTTCCTTCCTTTCCTTTCCTTTCCTTTATTTTTTGAAGATTGGAGCAGCATTTGCACTTTTCTAGTCTTGGGATTCCTGTTGAGTTTTCCATGACTTTCCAAGGTCCCAGAGGATAGTCAGGAACAGATCTAGGATATGTAGCCAAGTCTTACGTCTCCAAATTCAATGCTATTTCCAGAATGTTCCCTTTTCTACACACTATCATTTTGGCTTTGATCCATTTTATCAAATGAGATTATATTTATAAAATGCTTAGCATAGTGCCTAGCACATAGCAAGTGGCATATAAATGCCTATCCTCTTCCCTTTTGCCCTCTTCCCTCCACCTTTTTCCTTCTCCCATTTTCTTTGTGCCATGCTGATTTTTCTGCCTGCTGACCTGGCCTGGTTGCTATTGCTAATTCATCACTGTCTGCCATGTTCAGTGGTCATCCATAACCTTGCAAGAATGGTTACTGGATGCCATTTAAGGGAAAGAGGGAGTTCAGCAAGTATACAGGGGAGGGGGAGAGGAGGGTGGATATTTCAGGCACAGAGGAGAGCAAGATCAAAACAGCAGAGGCACAAAATTACTGAATAGGTTTGAGGAGCAAAGAGATGTCCAGCTTGGCTGGAGTACAGAGTATGTGTGGGAGACTACTTTGAGATCAATCTTGAAGAGTTTTTTTCAATGTGATATTAAATGTACTCACCCAGGCCAGTATATATTGACATATCAACTGATTTTCTGCCTCTGAGTTGTCCACATTCACAGATTAAAGCCAAATAACCAACAGGTATGGACTTTCTCCTCTGTTGACTAGATGGCTTTAGCAAGTCTTGAAGACTACTTTGGATTCTCAGACCTTGTCTCTGCTTCATGTCTATTACTAATATTGTTTTATTTATTCTATTAAAGAAAGGTAAAGAACCTATCACTCTAAATGTTCACATCATACCAGAGTGGGCAGGTATGTAACTGAGCTGGGGGATGCAGTATTAGATTCAAGATTTTAGATTTTGATCAGGAAGAACTGAACAAGTGTTTTGCCATAAGCAGGAGTGCAGGGGTAGAGGTGTGTTTCTTATACAGTTTTGTTCTTCTTCCATTGCTTCTCTCCCCAAGGTAGGTCAGTTCTGTCCAACACCAGTAAGAGGTATTTTCAAAATCTCCTTTTTTATCCCCAACAACCTTAAAAATTCAATAATTTCAATTCTGTAAATATTAAGTACCTTCTAAGTGCCTTGCTAAATGTTAGGGATTTAAAGATAGTAGAATGGTATAACAGATGGGTAGGTGGCACAGTGTCTATGGTACTGGGTCTGAAAACAGGAAGACTTATCCTCTTGAATTCAAAACCAGCCTCAGACGTTTACTACCTATGTGACCCCTGGGCAAGTCACTTCACCCTGTTTGCCTCAGTCCCTCAGCTGTAAAATGAGAAGGAAATGATAAGCCACTCCAATCATCTTTCTTTTTCAAGAACCCCTGAAATGGGATCACAAAAAGTCACATGGCTGCAATGATTGGACAAAAGAGAGCTATAACAGCTACAAAGCAAATCAAAGAAAAACCAAGGAAGGAGAGAACACTAGTAATTGGGGTATGTTTGAGAATGGTAGGGGGGAGACAGAGGCTAAGAGGAAAAAAACAAGAGGAAAGGAGAAGGGAAAGAGAAATAGGGACAGGAGGGAGGGAGAGGCAGAGAGGGGGGAAGAGGAAAGATGGAGAGACAGAGATATGCAGATGGACTGAAAGAGAGACAGGAGGACAAAGGAAGAGAAAGCATTTCTGAAATGCTTACCATTTATAAGAACGATGCTGTGATAAGTGGTGATGTGAATATAAACAAGCAAGACAATCTCTGCCCTCAAGAAGCATACATTCTAGAAGGAGAATAAATAAATCTCCTGATTGGGAAGGGGAGAGCGATTGTACCAGGCACATAGTTTGTAGCCAAAAGGTGGACAGCAAGGTGACAAATTGATTCCACAAAAGGTAAGGTGAAAGCTCCCTTAGCATAGCCCAGGGTGACATCCTGTAGATTCCAAATTTCTGGTGGTGAAGTGGTAACAAGTGGAATGGAAGCAGCATAATTTATAGACTAGATTTCTGGAAAGGAAGAGGTAAAGATAATGGCCAGAGTGAAAATAGATTTTTGGAGCCGGTGAACAGGAAAAGTTCAGATGACTTCAGTGAATGCTTGAAGGTGTGTGTGGGAGATGGTAGGTCGACTTGAAACGAAAGGTGTGACTAGGTGGCACAGTGTTGGACCTGAAGTAGGCAAGGTTGCCAGCCTCCTGGAGTTGGTGAAGGAAGATTAGTATGGAGATAAGGTTAGAAAAATTGTTTGTTGGGGCGGCTAGGTTGTACAGTAAATAGAACACTGACCCTGGAGACAGTAAGACCTGAGTTGAAATGTGGTCTCAGACACTTAACACTTACTAGCTGTGTGATCTTGGGCAAGTCACTTAACCCCAATTGCGCTGCTTTCTGCCTCCAGAAAGAAAAAAAAAACTAGTTTCTCAACAAATTATGGAGGACTTCAAATGCCATAAAAAGTTAAAAAAAAAAGATTTTATTACAGAGGTAATGGTTATGCCTGAAAAAAAGTGTGGGTCAAACCTGTGACTTCAATTTTCTGACAGCTGTGTGCAAGGAAGAGCTTAGAAACAGAGAAGGCAGTGAGGAGGCAATGATTTCAGCCTTGTCCCACAAGTGAAGTTGGTTCCTTTATGTAAGTATCACATACTGTGACTACACTTTAGAAAATTACACAAACACCTACCAAAGTTACTGGTTACTTCTTGTCTACTTGAATCCATGCCATCTGAGAAACACTATCTTTCTGCAGATCTTATAATCTTTTTTTCTTTTTTAAATTAAATTTTACGTTTATTTTTAGTTTACATCATTCATTTTCACAATATTTTGAGTTACAAATTTTCTCCCCATCTTTACCCTACCCACTACCCCAAAACAGTGATCCCACTGTATACCCCCTCCCCAATCTGCTCTCTCCTATTTCTTCCCCCCATACCTCCTCTGACTTTCCAGGAGGGCAAAATGGATCTCCATACCCCTATGAATGAATATCTTATTACCCAGTTGCATGTAAAAAAATAATGATTATATATACATATATATGTATATATTCAACATTGATTTTAAATCTTTGAATTCCAGATTCTTTTTCTACCTCCCTCATCACCCATCCTTACTGAGAAGATAAGTGTTCAATATAGGTTGTACATGTGCAGCCACGCAAAACATTTCCATAGTGGATATATTGTGAAAGGCTGACTATATTTCCCTCCATCCTATCCTGCCCCCCCACTTGTTCTATTGTCTGCTTTGACCCATTCCCTTTTCAAAAGTGTGTGTTTCTAAATCTCTCCCCCTCAGCCTGCCCTCCACTCCATCCTTCCCCCCTATTCTCATATAGGGCAAGATTTCTTATTTAGTGTGTATGTCATTCCCTCTCTAAGCCAAATTTAATGAGAGTAAGGTTGACCCATTCCCTTTTGCCTTCCTGTTCTTCTCCTCCATTGTAACAGTTTTCCCTTGCCTCTTCTATATGAGATAATTTACCCCATTCTGTCTCTCCCCATATCCTCTCATTATATTCCTCTCTCACCTCTCAGTTTTAACTTTTAAGTATCATACCTTACTATTCAATTGGTCCTGTGCTCTCTGTCTATGTATACTTGTACACATATATACACACACTCACATATATAGACATATATATATATGTATGTATACATATATATATGTGTATATATATAAATTTATATTCCCTTCAAATATTCTCATACTGAGAAAAGTTTCATAAGTTACAATTATCATTTTTTCTTTGAACTAAAGTTCTTTTCTAGAACTTTGATAAGTTCCTTATGATTTCTTTTCCCTGTTTACCTTCTTATGCTTATTGTATTTGAATGTAAAATTTTCTATTCAACTATGGTTTTTTCATCAAGAGAGCTTGAAAGTCCTGTATTTCAGGGGAGGCTAGGTGGCACAGTAAGTAAAGCACTAGCCATGGAGTCAGAAGGACCCAAGTTCGGTTCTGGCCTCAGACGCTTAACACCCACACACATACCCCCCCCATACACACACCCACACACAGACACACCCACACAACCACACACACCCATACACACACAGACACACACACACACACACACACACACACTAGCCGTGTAACCTTGGGCAAGTTACTTAACCCCAATTGCCCTCCAAAAAGGCAAAAAAAAAAAAAAAGAGTCCTCTATTTCATTGAATGACCATATTTTCCCCTGAAACATGATACTCAGTTTTGCTGGGTAGGTCATTCTTGGTTTTAATCCCAGCTCCTTTGACCTCTGGATTATCATATTCCAAGCCCTTTGGTCCCTCAATGTAGAAGCTTCCAGGTCCTGTGTTATGCTGATTGTGTTTCCACAATGTTGAAATTGTTTCTTCTTAGCTGCTTGTCCTTGATCTGGTAACTCTGGAACCCAGCTATAATATTAGTTTTCTTTTGGGGTTCTTTTTCAGGATGTGATCAGTGGACTCTTTCAACCTCCATTTTGCCCTCTGTTTCTAAAACTTCAATTTAATAATCATCAATTATCATTCAATTAATCATCAATAAAACATTAATTTAATAAAACATCAAGGGCAATTTTCCTTGAGAATTTCTTGAATGATGATTTCTAGGTTCTTTTTTTTGATCATGGCTTTCAGGTAGTCCAATAATTTTTAAAATATCTTTTCTGGATCTATTTTCCAGGTCAGTGATTTTTCCAATGAGATATTTCACATTGCCTTCTATTTTTTCCTCTGTTTGGATCTGTTTAATAGTATCTTGATTTCTCATAAAGTCACTAGCTTCCATTTTCTCCAATCTAATTCTGAAGGAATGATTCTCTTCAGTGAGCTTTTGAGATTATTTTTCCATCAGGCAAATTCAGCTTTTTAAGGCATTCTTCTCCTCATTGGCTTTTGAGCCTCTTTTGCCATTTGAATTAGTTTATTTTTTAGGGTGTTGATTTTTTTTTCAGTCAGGTTGTTGACTCTCTTTTCATGATTTTCTTACATCATTTTCATTTCTCTTCCCAATTTTTCCTCCACTTCTCTTATTTGGTTTTCAAAAACCTTCTTAAGCTCTTTCATGGCCTGTAACCAATTCAGAGTTTTCTTGGAAGCTTTTCGTGCAGGAGTTCTGACTTCAATGTCTTCCTGCCATTTCATGCTTTGATCCTTTTTGTCCCCTAAAAATGGAATCCAAAGTTGGATTGCTGTGTTTGCTTTGCTTCTGAGTTGCCATTCAATTACTTGACTTTTGAGCTTTTTGGCATAGCACAACTCTAATTCCAAAGAGGAGAGCTTTGTCCCAAATTGCTGACATTTTCTCAGCTGCTGGAGCTCTTAGTAGGCTGCCCTCTCTGAATGCTCCATATGCTCTGTCACCTGGTCACACACCCCAGGACCTTCACCCTAGACAGTGATCCAGATACAAACAGGTAAAAGCAAAAGTTATTTAGCCCTCAGACTGGTTGCTTAGTCCCATTAATATCTGCAGGTCAGGAGCTCTGAAGCAGCCAAGAGGCTGCTGCCACCAGGCAGGCCTCAGCCACTTCTCCCTCTAGGAGCAGAGGCCAGACCACACTCCCAGACCCCTGTTCCTAAAGTCCACAGTGACCTTTCACTTTATCTTTGGCATTTATGGTTTAATAATTCTGGAAACAGTCACAGCTGCTGGTGATCCACTCTCCCAAAGTCCCTCCATTGGAATCTGGTTGTGGCTGCCCTAGGGTCAAAACCAGGGGCTTGGGGCTGGACTCTGCTCCCAATGTGCTGTGATGGACCATTCCTCTCCACTTGCCAAGCTGCCTTCAGCAGAAGATTTGTTTCTCTCTGTCACTTGGTGGGTTCTGTAGCTCTAAAGTTTGTTTAGAGTAATATTTTATAGGTATATCAGGTAGTTATGGGGGGGGAGCTCATGGAGCTTTCTGCTTCTAAGCAGCCATATTGGCTCCACCCAGATCTTATAACCTTGTAGCTATCTACCTCTCACCGCATGAGAAGGCAAGGAGTAAATTGCCATTTGTGGATAGGGAGCAAGAGAGAGACCAAAGGAACTAGGATATACAATTGAATTAAATCAGCTTGCATTGATTAGGTGCCTCAAAGAGCTTACACACTGAGGAGAGGAATTTAAAAAGGATGGCTAATTGGCACAGTGGATAGAGTGTTGGTCCTGAAGTCAGGAAGACTCATCTCATTGAGTTCAAATCTGGCCTCAGACACTTACTAGGTATGTGACCCTGGGCAAGTCACTTTATCCTGTTTGTTTCACTTTCCTTATCACTAAAATGGAGATAGAAATGGCAAACCATCCCACTAAATTTGTCAAGAAAACCCTAAATGAGGTGACAGTCATACACAATTAAAATGCCTGAACAACAATCAGATTCAATCTGACAAGCTTTTGTTAAACACCTAGGTTTGCTTGTGATCTGCCTTATTGGAGGAACTCCTGAATCACTGAGATAGATCCCAGATTCATGAGAGTATCTGAGTCACATAGAAGGAAATGTGATGAATACTAAGGGTTGAAGATTAAGACAAAATGGTAACATTATAGAATCAGACCTGGAAGGGACTTTAGAAATCACCAAATATAAAAATTTTATAGATGAGGCAGGTGAGGCCCAAGAAGCCTAATTAACTTGCCCTAGGTAGTATAAGAAGTAAATGGCAGTCAATAAACATTTATTAAGTCCCTACCAAGTGCCAGGCACTGCGCTAAGCTCTTGGGATACAAAGAGATAAAAGGTAATCATTACTCTTAGAGTTCACAGCCTGGGGAAGACAAAAGGAAAACAGTAATGTACAAACAAGACAGAGCATAGGATAAATTGGAAATATTGAATGAAGGGAAGAGTCAGGGTTTGGGGGAGACAATAAAGAAACAACTATGTGAACTATGTGCAAAACAGATATATGCAGACTAAATTGGAAATATTCAGCAGAGGAAGAGCTAGGGTTTGACTGGTTCTATCCAGTGTATCATTTCACCCCCAATGTAGGGCAGTGAGAAATCGATATTCTGCTATAGATAAGATCATATTCAACAATTTGATGAAGTAGAAACTAATAACTGAGGGGGCAAGAAAAAGTAGGAGGTGGCCCCTGAAAGAGGAAAGCCTTGAAGAAAACAAAAATTCTAATTAGAGGAGAGGAGAGGAGGGGAGGGGAAGGAGGGGAGGGGAGGGAACAGAGTATGTTCCTTTACAAAGGCATGGAAGTTAGAAATGTCAAATTTGGACAATAGTAAGCCAGTCTGGCAAGAACATAAAGTGAATGAAATAATATCCATAGGAGATCGAGGCTGTTTTTCTTGGGCATATTGTAATCATCTCTAGAACACATAAAGGCAGATAGTTGGATGCTTCTATTTTTTTTTTCTATTTGATTCAACTTAAGAATTTTTAAAGCACCTACTATGTACAAGGCTCGAAGAATGCAGGGCCAACATGAAAACTATTTCTTGCCCCAAGGGAGCTTGCATTTGATGGGGAGATTAGCATTAGCACAGGTAATTAAGTAAAATGATCAACAGGGGTTTATTAAGAGCCTACTATGTGCCAGGCTCTGAGTTAATGCTAGAGATCCAAAGGCAAGAAAGAAATATCCCTGACCTCAGGGAGCTTCCCATCTTATAGCATATGTTCTGATAAAGTAGCATGTACTCTCCTGTCCCTTAGGAGAAAGCTGGCTGATATATTTAGAGAGAAAGTGGGAGCAGGAGGAATAAAGGGAGAAGAAAAGAGCCTGAGTCCTTCTGGGATGGGCAACATGTTTGATCACAGGGAAAAAAGCAATATTTTATGTAACCATAAAATGTTAACCTGTGTAAAATATTAATACAGTGTTTATATCCTGCCTTCTTCCAGGAACTGAAAGAATTTAATAGAGCTCATTAATTCTTTGACTGTTTCTGTAGGGGAGAGAGCCAGCACCATCATCCTTGTTTTAAATGTAAGGAAATGCAAACAGAGCCCAAGTAGAAAAGCTGATCAGGATCAGAGTGGAAGTCCTGCTGCCAGACCCTACCCAAGGCACATCTGCTATAGCTTTAAGAAGAATTTCTTTAGGATGTCTAACCTAACTCGGGTCATCTGTGTGAGACTTAGACTTCTGTAGGCCTAAAGCTGGAAAGGATATTAGGGGTCATTTAGCCCAACCTCCTCATTTTACAGATCAGAAAACAGAAGCCCAGAGACCTAAGTGGCTAGCTTAAAGTCAGGACTGAAATAAATGGTAGAATGTGCTTCCAAATTGATGTCATAGGATTATAGATTTAGGGCTAGAAGGGGCCTCAGAGACTATCTAGTCCAGTCCCCTTTCTTTTACTTGTAAGGAAATCCTGGTCCAGGGAATTCCAATGCCTTGCCCCATGCCAGGCAGGTGAAAAGCATCAGGTATAGCACTTGTACCTAGGTCCTCTGACTTTATTGCCACTGCACTTCTCACTGTACCCCATTTTTTTGTTAATTTGCTACTTAATATTTGGAAAGCTATCAAAGTGTCTCTGCTCTAGAAAAAAAAAAGGTCTTTAAAAAACATGCTACGTTTTGTTATGAAGTAACCAGCTAGATTTTAAGTGAAGTGTGTTGCAGTCTGGGAGAGAAGAAAAATGACCTTTGAAAATCAGTCTGGATGGCTCAGTAGACAGAGTGTGGGCCTGAAGTCAGGAAGACCTGAGTTCAAATCTAGCCTCAGATACTTACTAGCTGTGTGACCCTGGGCTTGTCACTCAACCTCAGTTTGCCTTAATCTACTGGAGAAGGAAAGGGCAAACCACTCCAATATATTTGCCAAGAAAACCCCATGGGGATCAGAGTCAAGATGGCTGAGTAAAAGCAGGACCTCCCCGTGGCTCTGGCTTCCACCTCCCCCAATCCATGTAAAAGGGGACTCTAAACAAACTTTGGAGCTGCAGAACCCACAATATGACACAGAGAAGCAAACCTTCTGCTGAGGACAGCCGGGCAGGCCAGCAGGAATCGGCCAGCTTAGTGCTCTGGGAGCCAAGCTCAGCCCCACCCAGAGGCTTTAGCCTCAAGGGGGTCCTGACCAGCTGCTGGCCAGAGGAACCCCAGATCAGCAGGAGCTGTGGCCTTTTACATATTTATCAACACGTAGATGCGAAGGACAAAGTGAGAGGTCAGTGCAGTCTGGACTTTGGGACCCAGTAAGTGGGAGTACCTGGCTTTTCCCCTGGGGTGACAAGCTGCTGAAACCCAGCCAGTGGCACGTGGCAGCTTCAGCTCCTGGCCTGCAGAGTGCAGGGGGAACAAACACCAGTCTGGGGGTAATCGCTCTTCCTTTAACCTTCTTGGATCTGGATTGCAATCTAGGGTGGAGATCCTGGGGTGTGTATGCAGCTTGCCAGAATGTGTGGAGACCTCAGAGAGAGCACCCATCTAATACCTCTGGCAGCTGAGAAAACCCCAGCATTTGGGAAGAAAGCTCCCCTGGCTGGTGGCAGAATCCTACTGTGGCAAAAAGCACAGGGGTCAAGTGACTGAGGGGCAACATGATCAGGCAAAGGAAACAAAGCAGACCAAAGATTCCAACATTAGACTCCTATTTTGGGGACAAAAAGGAGCAAATCATGGAACAGGAGGAAGAAAGTGAAGTCAGAACTCCTGCACCAAAAGATTCCAAGGAAAATACAAGCTGGTTACAGGCCATAGAGGACCTTAAGAAGCAGATAAGAGAAGTGGAGGAAAAATTGAGAAGATAAATGAGAACAATGAAAGAAAATTATGAAATGAGAGTCAACAGCCTGACTGAGGAAAATAACACCTTAAAAAGTAGACTAATTCAAATGGCAAAAGAGGCTCAAAAAGGCAGTGAGAAGAATACCTTAAAAAGCCAAATTTGCCAGATGGAGAAAGAATCTCAATACTTCAATGAGGAAAATCATTGCTTCAGAATTAGATTGGAGCAAATGGAAGCTAATGACTTTATGAGAAATCAAGATGCTGTCAAGCAGATCCAAACAAATGAAAGAATAGAAGGCAATGTGAAATATCTTTTTTTGTTTTTTTTTATATTTTATTTTTTTTAAAGCAATCGGGGTTAAGTAACTTGCTCAAGGTTACATGGCCAGTTATTTCTGGGTGTGGTGCTGAGTATCTGAGCCCAGATTTGATCCCCAGGTCATCCCAACACTGGAGCCAGTGCTCTTACTCGCTGAGCCACATGGCCGCCCCTAAGCAATTGGGGTTAAGTAACTTGCTCAAGGTTACATGGCCAGGTGTTTCTGGGTGGGTGCTAAGGTTCTGAGCCCAGGATTCAATCCACATGTCATTCCGACACTGGAGCCAGTGCTCTTACTTGCTGTGCTACCTGGCCACCCGGGCAATACCATTTTTATAGAGAAGAAAACTGAGGCCCAGAGCGGCAAGGCTCATAGAATCACAGGCTCATAAACTTAGGGCTAGCAGGAACCGTTAGGGTCTTGTAGTCCAATCACTTCATATGATATGTGAAAACTAAGACTAGGGATGGAAGTGATTAGTTCAGCATCATCCAGATAATAGATGAAAGAGGAAGGGTTTGAACCCTGATTCTCTGGTTCCAAATTCAATACTCTGTCCACTCTCCCACATTGGCTTTATGGTTCTTTTCCCTGCTGAAGTGGACCACCATCCTTTTGGAACAAAGTATTATTGCTCTAGTGTTGGAAGTGAACTCAGAGGTCATCTATTCCAACCCCCCAAATTTAGTAGGGGACCATGCATGATAAATAACTTGTCCAAGGCCACACAGGTAAGTATCAGAGATAATATTTGAACCCAAGCCCTCTGATTCCAGGATTAGGACTCTTTTCCCTTTATAGAGGTGAAGGCTGGATTAACATGATTTCTTTCAACCAGCTCATGTATTTTCTCCATTCATATGCTAAACAATGTCTAATGCTTCCTGATATATTTAAGGATGATGGGCTTTACTCCTAACAATATTTTCTCATGGCTACTTTTCCAAGGATATTTTGTGTAGCTCAGATCATGGATTATTCTTTTTAAGACCTGTAGTGGTCCACTGCAGAAACAACCTAGAAGAATGAATTAACTGGTACATGTATTACTGTGTTTATCTTAGTACTTTACATGCATTATCTGATTAGGGCTTCACAACTACCCCAAAAGGTAAATACTACAGATGTTATAGAGCTCCTATTATTCTAATAAAATTTAACCACATCACCCTTGACCCCCAACATGAAACTCCAGTGACTTCTTGTCACCTCTATGATCAAATATAAACTCTTCTGTTTTCAACATTTAAGCTCTTCCTATTCTGTCTTTTCCTACCTTTTCAGTCCTCTTACATTTGACTATTTTCCATATTTTCTCTGATCCAAGACTATGCACTGGTCTTCGAACACAGCCTGGCATCTCTTGGTTCTTTGCCTTTGTCCTTGCTGTCCTTCATATCTGCAATGGTGACCCTTCTCATCTTCAACTTGTAAGATCTGTGACTTCCTTGAAGACTCAACTCCAATACCTCTTCTTCAGGACAGATGCTACAATTATCCCCTCTAATATTAGCTTCCTCTCCTTGATATATGCCATATCCTGTATATACAGAGATCTAAATATGTATGCAATTTATAATAGTATTGCAAGATGTCTCCAAAGTCTTAACACAGATATAAATTTTGCACACACGCATTTATGTGTGTATACGTGTATGTATATGTGTGTATAAACAATGTGGATGGGTGGATTTCTTCCTATATTTATAGATATACACATTTCATACAATTTATTTATGGGTAGATCATCTCTCCCATTAGAATATAAACTCCTTAAGGCAGAGTTTGTTTTTAAGTCCTCAGAGCTTATCAGAGGGCTTAAGAGCATATTCTAAGTGTATATACAGCAATCAAACATTCGATACATACTTATTAAGCAGCTAGTATGTTTCAGATACTATACAAAACACTGCAGATTAAAAAAGAGGCAAAAACAGTACCTTATCCTCACGGACCCTACAATCTAATGGTGGAGACAACATGTATACTATACATATATATACATATGTACATTTGTATGCATGTATGCATATGTATACACATATGTACATATATGTGTGTGATAAATAGGAAATCATTAGAGAAAAAATTAAATTATTGGGGAAGGCTTCCAATAAAAGGTGGGATTTTAGTTGAGACTTAAAGGAATCCAGGAGGGCCAGCAGTCAGCAAGGAGGAGGGAGAGTCTTCCAGTCATGAAAGTTAGACAGAGGAAATGCCTGGAGACAACTAACTGCCTTACAGATGAGGAAACTGAGACTTTTCCAAGTCCATACATCTAGCAAGCATGCAATTATTTAACTCATATTTAGTAATCAACTAGGGTGTGTGAGACTCTGGCGAATACATTAGGCTCTGGTTAGCATCTGAGCAGATATGAACCTAGTTCATATTATACCTCCTATTATACCTGCTGCCTCTCAGTAGATATTTCAATAGAACTTTGGGATTTTTTATTATTAAAAAAATGAAACGATTATCACAATATCCCAACTTCAGCTGGAACATGCCCTGCTCTTGGTAGGTTACTCCCCCTCCCCCTCAGGATAAATACACATTCCTTTCCTAATAACTGTGGCACAGCTTCAATTTCACAACCCAGTAGCCCGCACACCTCCTGCATTCTAAGAGAGAATTGAATAATTGATCCAATGTAATGAGTGGAGACAGAGAGCTAGATAAAGCCAGTAGCATGATACCACTTAAACAAGCATCATTGGGGTGACCAAGGATGTATGCTTGGTATATGATTAAAAATTCATTTGGAGACAGCCTTAACTAGCTCTGCTTTTATATTCTGAATTCTTGGAGAGCAGATCACCTTACAGTCACCATCGCTGTGTGCGTGCTAAGTATTGTTTCTAATTCAATTCAATTGGATCAACATTTATTAAGCTTTTGCTATGTGTAAGGCATAGAAGAGACAGAGACAAAAATGAAATAGTTTCTGACCTCAAGTGGTTTACATTCAATTGAAAATTGCATTCTAATTAGTTAGGTAGGGATAAATTTGATGAAACTCTTTAGGCTAATGTTCATTCTGACAGTTTCAAAGCTACGCTGGATCTGAGAAAAAATTGAATGGTGAAGTATACAGCAACGAAGATCAGAATGGATCAGGACACACTGGAAGGTGAATGGGGAGAACAGGGGACTGGTTGGGTCACATTATGCTAGCATTCATGTTACTGACAACCTTGGCACTAAATTATCCGTAACTTGCAATTTTGGTGCCCAGGACAGGAATCCTCGAATCCACTTGCTAATTCATGCTGAGAGTATACAAAGAACGAATTTTTAAAAAATTCAGCTGAGCAGGAAGGGAGACCCTGGCACAGCAAGAAGCCATTTTGGGTAGAGCCATCCCATGGAAGAGGATCAGGGAAGAGAAAGCGGGACAGGTGGTAATCTCCTATTTTAACAAATTATTCTTGCTAACTAGGGACTCAGCTCAGCTGTTTCTATGCTGCTCAATGAAGGGCAGGTTTTTGCTAATATGTAAATGTACCAAATGGTTAAATTACAGTGTTTAAAAATCATTATTTTAAATTTTGTGCCCTCTAAATGTCAGTGCCCTGAAGGCAATCGCCCATTACTCCAATCTAGTTATAGTTCTGGAAACTTGAAGATACACATCAAGATTCTGACTGATAATGCCATTTATGTTTGCAAATGAAACTATCTATCTATCATCTATCTGTCTGTCTTTCAATCTGTGTTTATCTATCTATCATCTATCTATATATCCATCTATTCATAGATCCACTTATGCATATACTTAGAGATACACATATGTGCATGTGTATTATACAGATTATATATATATATATATATATATATATATATATATATATGTGTGTGTGTACACATATACACATGGCAAGAGAGAGAGATAGGGGATGAAGGAGAGGGGAGAGAGAGAGACAGACAGACAGACAGAGACAGAGAGAAACATAGAGAGAGAGAGAGAGAAACATAGAGAGAGACAGAGACAGAGAGAGACAGAGGAAGAGACAGAGAGAAAACCTTCATTATTTGCAATTACCTGGGGAGACCAATGTAATTTCCTGTATCCAGCAGAAGTCAGTGACAGAAACCTAAAATTAGGGGGGAAACACAATTCTAACTGTAGTTGAATTCCTTTCAGCAAACTTTTCAAGTGCTCCCTTGCTTCTTTTCCCCAAGTAAGTGATACCTTACACCAAGCTAAAAACAAAGAATATTGGTTCAATTCTTTCCATTCTTTATGGGTTGCCCAAAGTGAGAGGTAGCTAGGAGAAAAAATGGGTGTAGTTGATAAATGTTCAATCCCTTAATGCTATTTTAATTTTAATTTTTAAGTCCAACGTTGGTCTTGTGTTTAATGAGAAAAGGTTTGTGTGTGTGTGTGTGTGTGTGTGTGTGTTTGTGCGCGCATGCAAATTAAATGATTACAGCTCTGAAAGGAATCTCCCAACATTCTCTTCTGGGACATTTCCAAGTGATGCTGTCTATACTCTACCCTCCTCTTCTTCCCATGGGTAGACTTCCACTCCTGGGTGGCTGGGATCTCGTTAGCAAACTTTCCTTTCTTCTCCCTAGTTCCAGGCCTGACATAACCATTTCCCAGATACCTTTGAGCATCAAAATCTTGTTTTTCCCATTTTCCCTACACTAGTTTATCTAGTAGTGTTATTTTCCCCCATCAAACTCGCTGAAGGAAGGAGCTGTCATGTTCATTTTTGTTGCTGTTTGTTTGTTTTTTGGTATCCCTGCCACTTAGCACAGTGTCTGATCCATAATAAATGCTTAATGTGGGCATTTTTCATTTATTTGTCTGGCTATTCATTGACTAAGATTTCTTCTCTTCTCTAGAATTTTCTTTACTTAGTGACTACTTGAGGTCATGTCCTCTGCAACCAATACACTGATTCTCTCCTGAAAATAGTGAAATGGAAAGTTCTTTGAAATGGTCTTTATTTTGGCCACCTATAGGTTTTCCTGACACTTCCATCTAAGCTGCAACAACCTTGTCCTAGTATCATTTTTCATGGAATTGAGAAGCTTGGGGACATATAGTACAGAAGCAAAATGAATTTCAATGTTTGTTCAAGAAATCTTGAAAAGACATCTCAGAGATATTAACTGATTTTTCTGAAAACATGAAAAGCATAAACATTCATGAATAAAACAAAGTTCAAACTTCAGCATGTATTGTTATACTACACTTGAAAGATGACCATTTGAACCAATTGGGTTGCCAATACTGCAAAGTAAGCAAATTGCATCCCCCAAGCCCCCTATTTCCTTTTCAGCATTCGCCCCTATTGTGGAGGTCCTCCTCCATACATTAAATGAAGGTAGATATAGAAGCCACTCCCTACTTTAATCGAAGAGAGGAAGAGAATCTGTTTGTGTTTTCTCTTTCACTTCCCAATGGAATGTAAGATTCCATGAATATAGAGACTGTTCCTTTTTTGTCTTAGTATTTTTCGAAGTCTTTCACAGAGTAGATTAAAGGTGCATAAGGTTTTCTTTTGAGGAAATCTGGGTTAAATGACTTGGCCAGGGTCACACAGCTACTTAATGTCAAATTTGAACTCAGGTCCCGCTGAGTCCATGGCTAGTGCTCTATCCACTCCACCACCTAGTTGCCCCAGCAATTAATAAACTTTTCGTGTGTCATGGCCTCCTTTGAAAATCTGGGACACTATAGAATCATTCTTAAGATAATTTTTGAGGTTAATAACTGAAAGACATACTAAATTTCAGTCAGAATTTAGTGAAAATATAGACACAACTTTTTTTTTCCATTCAAGTTAATGTAACCCCTGAAATTGGTTCATAGTACCAAGGATAACAATTCTCTGTAATAGCTACTTAATAAATGCTTGTTAATTGATTAAATTCAAATTAGCTCTACTATTTGGAGAGAGAAGAGCCATAATTTAAACTAAGGAGATAGTAGCTGTTAACAATTTAATAGGCTATCCCATCCAAGGATAGTGACATTTCAATAGTAAGCCTTTGACTGAAAAGTGATGGAGTTTTGATGATAGCAGTATGGGCATCTGCCATAGGATGGTGCGAAGACTCTTGGAGGAGAGGCCAAATCAGAAAATCCTTTGAAAAACCATTCATACCAACCCACATAGGCCACTGAATTTGGAAAGTAATCCTCAGGGACACAATCTGGAATCTCTCATTTTTTTCTCCCTAAATTGAAGAAGCATGAACAGTCTCTGCTTGACTGGAGTCTATCTTCCCTAAGAACATAGCTTTCCAAGAAGGACTTAAAATATCATTTCACTCCCTCAACTCAGGTTTTTAATCCATTTAGGAAATGTAATAATTCTTTAAACTCTCCTATCAAAAATTCTTAAGGCTTCAATTGAATGGAATTCCTCAGTCTATCTCATTCGTGTTGCTTTTGGCCATTTGTGCTGTGCATGGCGGCCATCTGAGATAAGCACCATGGCCAAGTGTGGAGCGGATGTGTGTCCGGAAATATTGGAAGGAGTTTCGGTTGTTGTTTTTGTTGTTTAACTCTGTAAAGACTTTGCAATGGCTAAGGATTCCTGAGACATAGCTGCTGTGCATTCTCCAAGGACTTGTGCTTAAAGGTTACCCAAATGCCTCCTTAAATGAAGCAGAAGGTTGCAGCTGGTTCAGCAAAGAAGTTGGTCTTGCATTTGACAATCTTGAGTCTCAGAGAAGTAATCCATTCATTAGATTTTCAATGTAGATCATATGCCATTCACATTCCTGTCTCCCAGGGGGAAAATGAGCTATTATGTCCAAAAAGTTAGGGCTGGCTCATCTGACTGAATGTAGGCCAAGGATTAATCAAAGTTTTTTTTTTCTTCCCTGAGCCCATGACACTTTATTAAAGGGTCCATGTTCCCTTCTAATGAAGTGGACCTCATTTCTTTATGATCTAAGATGCCACTTTCTTCCGGGACATCATGTTTATAGAGTTTGATACCCAAATATGCAAAAGAAGCGTGGTAAAATAAAGAATCCCTTTGGTTGACATATAACACGTAAGTTAAAATAAGCAAATGCTCTATCAGCAGGGTCATGAGATTGACTATAAAATGGATGGACTACTCCTTAGCTTAGGCTGGAGGAGATGTCACAGACTATACTTATGCTCCAAGAATATGTTGGGGGGGCACCTTTCCATACCATTTCAGCACCCATACTTGGTACGGTCATGGAATCTGAGCAAAATAGGTTGGAGATATCTTTGTCAGAATTCTTGTGGTTTCACAAGTGAGTTCCATAGCTGGTAAATAAGTAATGAATATTATATTAAAGTTTGAGGCCTATTTTAAGTCCCTCCAATTAGAATTTATATTCCTGTGTAACTTATACAAAGTATGAATTGATACATTGTTTATTCTTATGCCTATTATTAATTGATTGACTAGATATGCATTACTAGATGGAAATATTAAAATAATTACTAACCATCATTGCTCATTCTAAAATCATAAGGAACTAATGCCAATTAGATTTTGAGTAGGGGTCCTCAACGAATCATTTCTCTCATTCCTCCCTTCAAACCACAGAAAGAACCCAGTCTTTCTTTGGATCATTACAATCTAAATGCATGGAGTGCAGTCCTACATGGGCGACACAAGACAAGCGGGGGCAGTCCCCTCACTGAGTCACAAAGGTTACATTAGAGAAGAGGGAAATCAGTGCAACTTATTACATACTGATCATATTCCATTTGACTAAACAATAACTCAACAAATATTGGAGGTGACTCTCAATGACCAAGAATCATGAGGGATAGGCACCTCCTAGCAAAACATGCCCTACAAAATATGAAAGTTGGGGGACCAGAGAGCATTTGTCCAAGCACAGCAGTGCAAGCATTGTCTGTCCTGCATGTGGGTTCTGGAAATCTTTTGAGTTTATGAAAACAATTTAAGACATCTTAACAAACAACCACCCCATTATGATGATGAGAGGTAACATCCCTGAAGACAACTCAGATAGCTCAAGATGGCTAGAGCATAGGGAGTCGAGGAAAGTAAGGAACAGGTTGAGTTTTATGACCAACTAACCATAGTTTATAAGGAAAACATTAGTAGCTGATACTAACAGGAATGGCAGTGATTTATGGAGGATGAGGCAACATTTCCTGGTGGTATGATTTGGGGCAAATGACCTAATCTCTATGAACCTCAGTTTCCTCATTCACAAAATATAAATTCTACTTCTATTTCCTCCCTCCTTGGGTCAAAATAAAGATCAAATGTACATATATGCATGTACATAGACATACACATATGTGATAAGTAAAAGCTTGTGTCATTTAAAGTGATTTACAAATAAGGGATTGTAATCATTATTAGCTATAATTATTATGTCTTTGATCTATTGAGAGTCTTTGAATAAAATATTCCCAACTACTCTAGAATACTTTTGATCTTTCATTCACTCATTTACTTAATTTTCCCTTCAGAACTTGTATTTATGCTAGGGTTTGTTTCTTACCCTTTCATAAAAGTCTTCCTTTAATGCTTTATCATGGCATGAAAATGATCCTGAGTTCCCAAAGTTTATGCTGACAGAATTCTAACTGGCAGGGTCTACCATGTTGGAAAGGCTTTAAATATAATCCCAGTGGTAAATGACTCCTGCTTTCTGAGGGGAGGAAACAGTTCCAGTGGAAATGTTGCTGGATTTGGAGTCAGAGGATCTGGGTCCAAATGTTAGCCCTGCCACTTTTTACCTATGTGACCTTGAGCAAGTCACTTAACTTGTCTTGACTGCAATATTCACATCTGAAAAATAAAAGAATTGCACAATACTATGTTTGGGGTCTCTGCCATTTCTAAATCTCACATCAATACTAAGCACAAAGTGATTATACTTCACCATCACTTGCATGACAGACATTAGGTGATGAAATCCTTGGCTATTAAGATCCATACAATAAAGAAAAACTCAAAGCTCCTGATAGTCTTGTCTTATCGCTACCTACTTTTGCAGTAGATATGACAAAGTGAAAGCAAGGAAGCTGAAAATTCTAAACATCATGTACATCAATGCTTGAGAGCAATTAATCTGATGACATTGTACAGGATAGACTAAAAATGTAGGGAGGAGTTGGAGGCAAAGAGTCCAGGTAAGAAGCCTTTGTAGTAGCCCAGGAATGAGGTGGTGAGGACCTGAATGAGGGTGGCAATAGTAGGAATGGAACATCAGGGACTGAGTAATTTTGAACTTAAACAGGAAATCAATGAAGTTGAATAAATGTAAACAGAGAAGTAAATAGAATACCAACATAACCACTTTGAAAGAATGAAGATAGTATACCATAGAACTTATCCTGGAAAAGATGTCAAGTCACTACATTAAACAGGTGCCATGGAGGAACGTCTGACCTAAAAACGTCAAGAGTAACACGAGCAGACAGAGTCAATCAAAACATACGACCCCAAGTTCCACTGGGAGATAATTAGGATAAGAATACTAGCTAAGAATAAACAAGCATCTGCATATACTCAGCCCTTCAGATCAGCCTTAATAAATCTAAATTTAAAGAGATCTTGTCTTCTGGTCCAGAGGTATTGTTCAAAATGCTACCGAACATCTGTCTTCATCCTTTTAAAAAAAAGCTATTTTTATGTCAAAAGAAAAGGACAATTTTGAAGTTAATGAATGATTGTGATTTGTGTTTTCTTGTACTTTTCTGTTCAAAACCCCTTATTGGCTCCTTTTTGCCTCCGAGATAAATTCCAACCGCCAATGTTGATCTTTAAAGCCATTTGCAATATGGCTCAAACCTACCTTTATAGTTTCATTTCATGTTGTTATTTTTCCGTCATTTCAGTTGTGTCTGATTCTTCATTACCCCATTGGGAGTTTTCTTGGCAAAGATACTAGCTTGAGTTGCCATTTCCCTCTCCAGTTTATTTTTACAAATAAGGAAATGAAGGCAAGTGATAAGTAACTTGCCCAGGGTCATACAGTTAGTGTCTGAGGTCAGATTTGAACTCAGGAAAATCAGTCTTCTTGATTTTAAGCCCAGGGCTATCTACTGGTCACCTAGCTGGCCATAGCTCTCCATCTGTCCACGCACTCTCCATCCTAGGCATGCCAGACAGCCCATATGTCATTCCCCAAATTCATCTGACAGTAACCTTTATTAGCTCACATGGGTATAATTATCATGTATTGATGACTCTCAGATCTATATCCATTCCTAGTCTCTCCTACCCTCCAGTTCTACATCATGAGTTTCCTATTAAACATTTTGAACTGAGTGTTCTATGGGCATCTTAAGCACAATATAGCCAGTTTTGGATTTCCTTTTATGGATCCACCCCCAAACCACTGCTTCTTCTACATCTCCCTAATTCTGTTGAAGGCACCACAATCATTCCTTGAAAACTGAAGTTTTCCAAGTTCAGTGTCATTCTCAAAATTTTGTGCTCATTCAATTCATATATCCAATTACTTGCCTAATATTGTTACTTTTACTTCAATAACATCTCTCCTATCTGTCCTCTTCTCCCCCACTGACCTGGCCATCACTCTATTCTGGGTGTTCATCATCTCTTGACTAGGTTATTATAGAAGCCTCCTAATTGATCTTTCCACCAAAAATCCCCCCCATTACAATTCACCCTCATATTGCCATCAAAGAAATGTTCCTATAACACTGGTTTGACCACCTACTTAGTAAATTTTAACAGGTCCTTTTTATCTCCAAGATCAAATATGACACCTCTTTTGGCATTGAAAGTCCTTTCCAACTTAGCCCCAACCTACCTGTCCAACCTTATCACATATTAGTCATTTTCATGCTCATAATAACCCAACCAAATAGGCCCTCTCTCCTCTTCACAGACAAATCCAAGCCTTTGTCCTGGCCCCTCTAACTTGAACGAGCTGCTTCCTCACTGTCACTTCTGAAAATACCTACTTTCCTCCAGAGTTTGTTTCCTGATCTTTTAAGATGCTAGCGCCTTCAAAATTACATTTTATGCATTTTATATGTCTGTGCTTGATGAATGTTTGGTAATTGGCTGATTGACTCTCATGCCACCTCATGCCTCCATATCTTTTCATAGATCTATGAAATTCAATGAGCCCAACATTCCCTCCCAATGTGTCTCTGAACCTCTATCTCCCCTAAAGACATAGCTTATTTGCCATCTACTTCAGAAAGCTTCTCCTTATCCCATTAGCAGCTATTTCTCTTCCTCCCCAAACAATAGTGGATATACATTAGGAACTTTTCTGCTTCTATGTTGCATAGTCCAGTAGAATGTAAGTCCCCGGAGGTATTTTTTCATATTCTCTCTTATTCTCAACATGTAGTACATTAAGTATTTAATGAATTCTTGTTGGACTTGATTGGATGCTATATCATCCTGCTCCATTCCAGAGCTAATATCAAACATTCTTATTGTAAAAAAATAGCTTATTTCTGTTGCACAGAACACAAAGATGAATGCATTACTATGATAGTGCAGTTGGATTTCTGTGTAGTAATATTAGAAAGAAACCTAGTGGAATGAACAGAGTGAATCAGAATGTTCATGTGGAAGAAGCTGGGAAACCTGCTTCTGAGAGAGGAGTGATTAATGTGGCATGGAAGTTCCTTGGAGAGCCTTTGGACATGTGTAGATATTACCTGAAGTTTTCAAGTTCAATGTCATTCTCAAAATTTTGTGCTCATTCAACTCACATAGCCAATCACTTGCCTAATATTCCACATTGGGAATAGTTTCGTTGCCTGGCTGAACTTATGGATCTGGGACTCGGGGGTGTACCCAAAGAGCCGGAATTTGGGGTTGCCTCTTTCTTTTCTTTACCTCTCTCATAGTTGAATTTCTTATCTCAGTTTGGAACCCCCACTGGTAGTGTCCAATGAGAACAATGTCATGAGTGAAAAGACTTTGGCCCTTCTCCCTGTGCTTCTCTTACCATTTCTTCCTTCATTTCAGGTGAAGGGAGCAAAAGATCTGGAGAGCCAACCACCCGAGGTTCTGGAATTCAGGAGCTGAGTCCATTCTGGATTTTTAAGCCAGCCTAGCATGGATTCTCCAAGGAGCAAGGATTGACTCTTGGCACCCAAACCAAGAGTTACGGAGGTAAGGAATGATCAAGCAGCGATACCTCATTTGAAAGTGAGCTTGGTGCGACCGATGCAATATAGAAATTTCATTACATCTGAGCCTACACTTCCACTGGCTAAAATGGAGAGCATACCCCCAAAGAATTTGGAGGCAATGTTTGCATTTCTTTTTGTGGTCTATCTTCAAAGTAAATATCCTTTTGTAAAAACTAATTGATGTTCATTGGAACTGGAGCACTACTGACTAGTGGCTGACAGTGAAAGGAACACATTTAGACTGGGGACTCAAACCAGTGACATTAGATAAGAGATACTCCAAGAGCCTCAGAGGCAGTTAAGTAGCACAGTGGATAGAGGGCCAGGCCGAGAGTCATGAAGACTTGAGTTAAAATCTAACCCTAGACACTTACTTGCTGTGTGACCCTGAACAAATCTTTTAACCTCCATTTGCCTCAATGTCATCATCTGTAAAATGGAGATAATAATAACACTTGCCTCCCCAGATTGTTGTGAAGATCAAATGAGATAATAATTGCAAAGCATTTAACACAATGTCTGGCCCACAGTAAGTGCTCTGTAAATGTTAGATGTGGTTGTTGTTGTTACCTCAGGGACCATGAGGGGGCGATGTTGAAGCCTAACTCTAGGAGAATGAGTCTAGTACATACTTGCCACACTGCCACGATACAGTTAGTAGGGAGTAGGAGCCTTGCTTGCAGTAGTCAGGGTTGTGCTTTCCCCCTTTGTGCCTCTGCAACTCCATATCATACCACAACCAATGCACCTCATTGCACTGGTTTATCTTCAATAAGTTATCCCTCACCCCCCCCCCGAAAATACTGAAATGTGGTACAAATAATCTTTTGATTCAGTCTTAAGTAGAAATACTAATAAATCTCACTTGTTTGATGGTTAGGTCTAGAGAAGGATTTGGTGTAGAAAGAGAATGATCCCTAAAGATATTTCCCTTAGTAGGAAAGACAGTTCCCTTAGTTGGGTTGTTAAAAGGCAAAGGTATCTCCAGGATTTCAATGATATCCATAAGAAGAAGGAGAATAGGATTTTGATTCTAAGCAATTCTGCCTCAGTTTACCAGGATTTAGGAACTATGTGGGTCAAGCAGTTAGGGAATCAAATTAGGGAATGATGTAGAATTGGAATTGAGTACAAAACCAAAATGAGAAATGCCAAAATCAAGCTAAAGTGAAGAAGAGGGAACCAACAGAAAATCGGATATGAAATCCCTCAACTCAAAATCAGGAGGGAAGAGGTCATGGGACAAGGCTCTATCAGGACTGGACCAGAGAAAGAGGTACCTGAGAGCCTGAAAATGACTACCTTCATCCCCATGTATCTCATCTTTTCTCTGCCCCACCTCAAAGGTGAATTCCTATGGTTATCAAACACAGGGATGTTGTGTAAAAGAAAAGATAATTACTAAAGATGGAGATGCCATTATTCAACTCTCCTTGTAGTGATATTGATATTCCCATCTTGGCCAGGTGTCAATTGTCAATACACGAGCACTCTAGCAATTAAAGGCAACTTTTGCCATTGTTCAGCTTGGAAAATGATCCTCATTTCTCTCTTGAAAATGGCACCCCAGTGAAGTCTATTCATGCTATTATTTTATTCCTGTCTACAGAAAAGCTGAGACACATAGTAGGTACTTAATTGAATACAACTAAATGAAACTGATAGAAAAAATGTGCAATTAGCATGATGTGATTGTGATAAAATAAAGAAAAATAGTTGTCAGATTAGTTGACTTCGAGATTTATTGCTTGGTCCCAGTGTACAAGCTGGATTTTTCCCAATAAGATTTTAATCACCTCATGGTATGCATTATGAATAAAGTGTGCTAATTAAGTATGATGGAAGTTTCAGAAATGCATAGGCACGTTCCTTGCCCATGAGAAGATTATACTCTAATTTGGGAGACAAAGCTTATGCATAAGAAAAAAAAATCTAGGAAATATATACATTAAATACTCCAGGGGTTCAGAGAAGAAAGAGATCACTGTGGGAAGGGATGGCCAAAAAAGTCTTCAAAAATAAAAATGGCCTTGAAAGATGATTCAGAAAGAGTCAGATGTTATCTCATTAAATTGTATGTTTTCTCCAATAGTGCTGATCATAACCCATCTATGCCAGCCCATCCTATAACATTCTTGTTCATGTCTGCCTATATACTCTTTATAGGCTATCTACCAATCTACCCAGTGTTTTAGAGGCCTTCCTCTCTTTCTCTTGATATTGAGAGCATACCACTCAAATCCTTGAGCTTTCCACTTGCTATGCTTTGCCTTGTCCACATGACCAGTGTGGACTTCTATCATTTGCATACAATTTCCTGATATCTTTATTCCTGTTGTTCTTTGGAGGTCTTCAGTGGTTATATATTGAATCTGTGCATAGGCATCATGAGCCTCTTCATTGCCCTATATGCCCTATATGATATTCATTTTCAATTTTCAGAAACTATTATTCTCCATGCCTCAGTTATTCAGGTATATCAGTACAATATTAGTGTCAAAAAAAAATTGGTCTTGGCTTCCCGGAGGAGTGTGGGGCTATAAAAGGGGTTTTGTGGTTTCCTTAAGGAGATCTAGATTTTTCTCTATCTGTTTAATTCTGGGTCCAACTGGGTGTCCTTTTGGTCTCTGTACCCTAGGCATAAATAATAATGGGTTAGTTCTAAAGTTTGCCTAGTCAGCTGCATGTTAATGTCTGGGAAGTAGACATTTTTCATCTACTTGGTCTTTCTTGTGTAGGATATCAGCACAACTTCTGCTGGATGGTTATTTATGTCTTCCATGGGTCTATGCAACGTTAAAGGGCTTGATGCAACCAGCACAAGGTGATTTGCAACCACGAGCTTCTGGGTGACTCCACTGCCAACCGAGAATACCTCTCCAACTTAAATGTTGAGTTGGATTTTCTCTGTCGCAATGACGAATAACTTCATCATGCACACATATCAGTACTTTATTCCTTGTCTGATGTTTATGGTCAGAGGGTACTTAACAGGTTATTGTCATTTTTAGAGGCAACAGGACATAATGGATGGAGATATACCTTTGAAATCAAGATGACCTGAGCTCACATCATACTTCTATCAAATGTTGTCTGTGTTACCCTGGTCATCACATAATCCCTGAGTGCCATAGGCAAATTGCTGAGATTATAAATCACACCTGTATGAATAGAGGGAGTTTACTTACCTGAGAATTCTATTTTTTGTCTTTATTAATTTGTTTAATTTTAGTTTACAAGATTCAGTTTCACAGTCCCTATAGCTTCCAATTTTCTTCCCCTTCCTCTCATCCCCCCCCCTCCACCTCACCCTAGTGGCATGCAATCAAGTATAGGATCTGAAAATACTTCCACTTTAGACATTAGTCAGGTTATAAAAAGAAGGATTGTAACAGATGGAATCAGCAATGGGAAAGAGGAAACAAAACCAAACAAGAAAAAGATAAGGTGATTTGCTTCAATCTGCATTCAAATTCTGTTCTTTCTAGTTCTTTCTCTGAATGTAGACATCTCTTTCCATCATAGATCTTTTGGAGTTGTCTTATAACCTTGCCTTGCTGAGAAGAGTCCAGTCTAGCAAAGTTGGTCATTGTCAAACGTAAATTGTGTCTGTAATTGTGTACAGATTTCTCCTGGTTTGGCTCATCACTCAGCATCAGTTTGTATAAGCCTCTCCAGGTAAATATGAAGTCCATCTGCTCCTCATTTCTTATAGCACAATAGTAGTCCATTACATTCATATACCACAACTTGTTTAGTCATTCCCCAATTGATGGGTATCCCCTTAATTTCCAATTATTTGCCACCACAAAAAAGAGCTGCTATAAACATTTTTTTTTTACATATGGGACTTTCTCCCACTTCTATGGTCTCTTTAAGATACAACCCTAGAAGTGGTATTGCTGGGTGTATGAAATTATTTATCACTCTTTGGACATAGCTCCAGATTGCTCTCTAAAACAGTTGGATCAGTTCACAATTCCACCAGCAATGAATACATTAGTGTTCTAATTTTTCCACATCCTCTCCAGCATTTGTCATTTTCCTATTTTTACATCTTAGCCAATCTGACCAGTGAGATGTGGTACCTCAGAGTTGTTTTGATTTGCATTTCTCTAATCAACAGTGATTTAGAGTATTTTTCAAATGCTTATAGATATCTTTAATTTCCTCCTCTGATAACTGCCTGTTCATATCCTTTGACCATTTATCAATTGGGGAATGACTTGTATTTTTTTATATTTCACACAATTCTCTGTATATTTTAGAAATAAGGCCTTTAAGGGGTGGCCAGGTGGCTCAGCAAGTAAGAGCACCAGCCCCAGTGTCGGGATGACCTGGGGATCGAATCCAGGCTCAGATACTTAGCACCACACCCAGAAATAACTGGCCGTGTCACCTTGAGCAAGTTACTTAACCCCAATTGCTTAAAAAAATAAAAATAAAAAAAAGAAATAAGGCGTTTGTCAAAGATATTGGTTGTAAAAATTCTTTCCCAATTTTCCACTTTCCTCTTAATCTTGGTTACATTGGCTTTGTTTGTACAGAAACTTTTCAATTTAATGTATCCATTTTGCATTTTATAATGATATCTATTTCTTATTTGGTCATAAAATCTTCCCCTCTCCATAAATCTGATAGTCAAACTGTCCCTTGCTTTCCCAGATTGCTTACAGTATCAGCCTTTATACCTAGATCATACACCAATTTAGACTTGATTTTGGTATGCAGTGTTAGATAATGGTCTCTGCCCAGTTTCTGCCTTAACATATTCCAGTTTTCCCAGTAGTTTTTGTTAAATAGTGAGTTCTTATTCCAAAAACTGGGGCCTTTGGGTTTATCAGACAGTAGATTACTATAGTAGTTGATTGCTGAGTCTCATGTACCCAATGTATTCCATTGATCCACTATTCTATTCCTCAGCCAGTACCAAGTAGTTTTGATAACTGCTGGTTTATAATACAGATTAAAATCTGGTATGGGTAGGCCACCTTCCCTAGCATTTCTTTTCATTAATTCCGTTGATATTCTGGACCTTTTGTTCTTCCAAATGAATTTTGCTACCATTTTTTCTAGCTCTATAAAGTAATTTTTGGTAGATTGATTGGTTTGGCAATAAATACATAATTTAATTTAGGTGAAATTGTCATTTTTATTATATTAGCTCAACCCAGCCTCAAGCAAGTGATGCTTTTCCAATTAGTTAGATCTGACTTTATTTGTGTGAAAAGTGTTTTGTAGTTGTGTTCATATAGGTCCTGGGCTTGTTTTGGCAGGTAGATTCCCAAATATTTTATAATGTCTACAGTAATTTTAAATAGGATTTCACTTTCTATCATCTGCTGTTGGATTTCATTAGAAATATATAGGAAAGCTGGGATTTCTGTGGGTTTATTTTATATCCTCCAACTTTGCCAAATTAATTTATTGTCTCAAGTAGTTTTTTACTTGATTCTCTAGGATTCTCTAAGCATATGATCATATCATCTGCAAAGAGTGATAGCTTAGTCTCCTCTTTGCCTAATTTGATTCCTTTGATTTGTTTTTCTTCTCTAATTGCTACTGCTAACATTTCTAGTACCAGATTGAAAAAGGGGTGATACTGGACATCCTTGTTTCAACCCTAATCTTTTCAGAAATGCTTCTAGCTTATCCCCATTACATATAACACTTTCTGATGGCTTTAAATGGATGCTACCTATTATTTTAAGGAAGATGCCATTTATTCCTATATTTTCTAGTGTTTTTAATAGTAATAGATGTTGCATTTTGTCAAAAGTCTTTTCTGCATCTATTGAGATAATCATGTGGTTTCTTCTAGTTTATTGTTGATATGATCAATTCTACTGATGGTTTTTCTAATATTAAACCATCCTTGCATTCCTGGAATAATTCTTACTTGATCAAAGTGTATTATTCTTCTGATAAGTTGCTGTATTTTTTTTTGCTAATATTTTATTTAATTTATTTTTTGCATTTCTATTCATGAGGGAAATTGGTTTATAATTTTCTTTCTCCATTTTATCTCTTCCAGATTTAGGTATAAGTACCATATTTGTGTCATAAAAAGAATTTGGTAGGACTTCTTCTTCACTAATTTTCCCAAATAGTTTGTAGAGTATTGGAATCATTTTTTCTTTAAATGTTTTATAGAATTCGATAGTAAATCCATCTGGCCTGGGAGATTTTTTTCCTATGGAGTTCGCAGATATCTTGTTTTATTTCTTTTTCTGAGATGGGGTTAAGTTAATAAATTCTTCAGCCAATCTGGGCAATTTATATTTTGTAAATATTCATCCATTTAACTAAGATTGTCAAACTTATGTGCAAACAATTTGGCAAAATAATTCCTAATTATTATTTTCATTTCCTCTTTATTGGAGGTAGCTTCACCCTTTTCATTTTTGATACTCATAATCTGGCTTTCTTCTTTCTTTTTTAATTATGTTGAATAAGGGTCAATCAATTTTATTGTTTTTTTTCCATAAAACCTGATCTTAGTTTTATTAATTCAATAGTTTTCTTAATCTCAATTTTATTAATCTCTCCTTTGGTTTTCATTATTTCTAACTTAGTATTTAATTGGGGATTTTTAATTTGTTCTTTTTCTAGCCTTTTCAATTGCATGCCCAATTCATTGGCCTCCATTTTCTCCAATTTATTCATGTATGCACTCAGGGATATAAAATGTGCCCTAAGAACTGCCTTTGCTGCATCCCACAAGTTTTGGTATGTTGTCTCATTATTGTCTTTCTCTTGAATGAAGTTACTGATTGTTTCTATAATTTCTTGTTTGACCCACTCATTCTTTAGGATTAAATTATTTAGTATCCAATTAGTTTTAAGTCTATCCTTCCATGGCCCTTTATTGCATATGATTTTTATTGCATCATGATGTGAGAATGATGCATTTAATATTTCTGCCTTTCTGCAGTGAATTGTTAGGTTTTTATGTCCTAGTATATTGTCAATTTTTGTGTATGTGCCATATACCACTGAGAAGAAAGTATATTCTTTTTTATCCCCATTCAGTTTTCTCCAGAGATCTATCAAATCTACCCTCTGTAAAATTCTATTAACCTCCTTAACTTCTTTTGTGTTTATTTGGAGATTAGATTTTTTCAAGTTCAGAGAGGAGGTGATTAAGGTCCTCCTCTAGTATAGTTTTGTTATCTATTTCTTCCTCTAATTCCCTTAACTTCTCCTCTATGAATTTGGATGCTATACCACTTGGTGAATATATAGCTGAGTAATGATATTGCCTCATTCTTGGTCGTGTCTTTTAGCAGGCTTTGGTTCCCTCCTTATCTTTTAATTGGATCTATTTTGCTTTTGCTTTATTTGAGACAAAGATTGCTACCCCTGCTGTTTTGTTCTTTTTTTTTTTTTACTTTAGCTGAAGCATAATATATTCTACTCCAGCCTTATACCTTTAGCCTCTATGTATCCCCTTGTTTCAAATGTGTTTCTTGTAGACAGCATATTGTAGGATTGTGGTTTTTAATCCATTCTGCTATCTGCTTCCGTTTTATGGGAGAATTCATCCCATTCACATTCACAGTTATGATTGGTATCTGTGTCTTTCCCTCCATCTTATTCCCTCCCCTGTTTACGTTTTTGTTTCTTCCTTCTCTCTTTCCCTCCTTGAGAGTTTTCCTTTTGACCAATACCTCCCCCAGTATTCTCTCCCTGTGACCCCCCCATTTACCTACCCTTTCCCTTTACTACTATTTCCCTCCCTTCTAACCCATCCCCCTTACTATCCCCCCTTACCCCTCCTACTACCTATAGGGCACAATGGATTTTTATACTTATCAGAGTATGTTATTCCCTCTTTGACTCAAAACCAATGAGAGTAAATTTCATACCGTGCTCCTCTCCCTCCCTCTTTTCCCTCTATTATAATGAGTTTTTGTGATTTTTCATATTAGAATCTTAAACTTAACTGATTATGTTGATCCCTGTTTTAACCAGAAGCAATGAGAATAAAGTTCAATATGATGTCCATCTTCCTCCCTCCTTCTCTACTTGAGTATGTTTTTATGCCTCTCCATGTGGCATAATTTACCTTTTTCTGCCTTATCCTTTCCTTTTCTCCAATTACAACCCCTTTGAACCCCTTAATAAGGTTTTTTTTAATCATCAGATTAGTTAATTTATACCCATGCTCTCTCTCTCTCTCTCTCTATCTATCTCTCTCTCTCTCTCTCTCTATC
>NW_027185761.1:45978657-45984597 GCF_028583685.1 Petaurus breviceps papuanus
AGATCTGTCCCTTTTAAAGGTCACAATAATCATATCAATTTCAGTATTGACAGGTATCAGTTTCTCATATAGTGATATAAACACTTTACTCTTATTGAATCCTAAGTTATGTGCATGTGTGTGTGTGAGTGTGTGTTTTCCTTGTTTACTTTTTTATGTCTTTCTTGAGTCATGTAATTGGAGATCAAATTTTCCATTAAGCTCTGGCTTTTTCATCAGGAAAGTCTGGAAGTCCTTTATTTAATTAAATGGCCATCTCTTTGCCTGAAAGGTAATGCTCAGTTTTGCCAGATAGTTGATCCTTGGTTGCAGTCCTAGCTCTTTTGCCTTACAAAACATAAAATTCCAATCCTTCCGATCTTTTAATGTAGAAGCTGCTAGGTCCTGTGTAATCCTGACTGTAGTTCCACAATACTTGAATTGTTTCTTTTTGGCTGCTTGCAGTATTTTCTCCTTGACCTTGTAGCTGTGAAATTTGGCTACTATATTTCTTGGAGTTTTCCATTTGAGATCTCTTTTAGGAGGAGTCCAGTGAATTCTTTAGATAACTATTTTACCCTCTGATTCTCAGACTCAGCACAGTTTTCTTTGACAATCTCTTGGAGGATGTTGTCCAGGCTGCTTTTTTCATCATGGCTTTCTGGTAGACCAATAATTCTTAGGTTATCTCTCCTGGATCTGTTCTCCAGGTCAGTTGTCTTTCCAGCGATATATTTTACACTTTCTTCTAATTTTCAACCTTTATGTTTTGTTTGACTGACTCTTGATGCATTATAGAGTCCTTCGCTTCGATTAACCTGATTTTAATTTTTAGTGAATTATTTTTCTTGGTTAGTTTTTGAAGCTCCTTTTCCATATGTTTAGTTCTCATTTTTAGGGAGATATTTTCTTGAGTTAGATTTTGAACCTCCCATCCCAGTTCACCATTTTACTTTTTAAGGATTTGTTTTCTTCAGTGAGATTTTTTTCCTAATTTGGTCACTGTAGATTTAAATTTATCTTCTACCTCTCTAATTTGGCTTTTAAAATATTTCTTGAGTTCCTCCAAGAATGCTTTTTTGGGCTTGAGGCCAGTTCATATTTCCTCCTGTGGTCTCCAGTGTGAGTATAGAGTCCATGTTGTCCTCTGAATTTGGTTGTTCTTGCTCCCTATAGAAGGATTACATAGATCTAGATTTCAGAGATTCTTTCTTGCCCACTGTGATTGCCTATGTCCTGAATATTTAGAGTGGATATCTGCTTCTAGGGTACAGATGTATTACATTTCTCAGGCTGGGAGGTAGGGTTGTTAACTTTGTGTCCTGTAGCCTCTAAGTATCTAAACTGAGGCCAAGGCCAGGACTCTCAGTGTTTCACCTGAGTTACCCTGATGTCCACAGAGTAATTTGAGGGGGAGGGGTGGTCTGGACACTTCAGGTTTCTACCTCTGTGGCCCTGGGCTACAGCTCAGGCAGCCTCAGCAGTGGGCAGCCTGTAGCCCTGGTATCTGCAGATTCCCCTGGTGGTGCTAAGGCACACATGGGCTTGTGTTGTGAGAGTTTGCTGGCTCCACCCCCCTGGACTTCCAGAGCTTCTTCTGGTCAGCTGAGGTGGGGCTTGTTAGGATGACTCCCTTCTTCACTTCAGACTCCTTACTGCCTCAGTTTCACCCTCTCTCAGTGACTTCTAAACCTGAGCCTATTTCCACTATTTCAGGATTTTACTGTGTGTGGGACATTTATCTTTGGGTTTTCTGGGTCAGGGAGGGGGAATCAGAGCAGCTAGGATTTATTCTGCTATATTGCCTCCTGGAAGATCAAGTATGTGATTGTTAAAATCCAGGCTGTGGGCTGGTAGCCCCAGGAGAAGCTGCTGTACCTGTTGTGGGCCCTGTTCTATCTGTTACCCAGCTCTGACCAATCCTCCATCCTGTTGTGAGACAGCTATGAATCGCCCTCAGGGTGGATGAGTCCACTGGCTGGGGCTCCTTCTCACTCAGCTGTAGTCTGCTTTCAGGTCTGTGCTGATGCAGCCCCCACATGCTCCATGCTCCCCCTGCCCAGACCTACCAGAATTTCCTGGGCTGGGATTCTGCCATGCTCCATCTCCCAATGGATTCTGTTACTCTAAAATCCATTCAGGGTCACTCTTTAAAGTTTAGTGACTGGATTCATGGAAGAGCTTGGAAAAGTTAATGCTTCCGTTCTGCCATGTTGGCTCCCTAGCAATTCTTTATAATAATTAGATCATAGTTCCAGTCTCTATCCCTCTATCTTTTAAGAAATGTTGAAAAACTTCTCAGAGTATATTCAATAAGTAGAAAAATAATGAAGATATTATGGTCGTGTTTGATCAGGGTAGGGAGGTGGATGTGAATTGAAATCTAAGTGACTGGTGTCAAAACTCACTTGTGAGAATTTACAAGGCATGTTCATAGATGGTGACAATCCAGTGACATCTGTCTTTGCTACTATTTTATCTTCTAGCTACAGAAAAAATATTGAGACACAGTATGTGCTTAATAAATATGAATTGAATTGGAGACTGGATTTTTAAAAAATGTGGATAGCATGCCAAGGGATAGTGATAAAATCAGAAAAAAAATACTCACTTCTCAGATAACTAGGTTCATTCAACCATGTTGATTCCCTTTACAAGATGCTCTCGAGTCTGGCTCCCAATCACCTCCATGATAAAATACACACTTGTCTTTTTGACATTTAAAGCCTTACACAATCTGGTCTCTATCTACCTCTCTGGGTTTATTGCACACCCCTTCCCTTCATGTGCTCAATTATAGCCAAACTGGTCATCTTGTTGTTCCTTGGGCATAGCATTGCATCTCTGGTCTGCATGATTATATAGGCTCGCTCCTGTGCCTGGAATGTGCTTTCTCATCATCTCCACATATTTAGCTTTTAGCTTAAATGTCATCTCCTTTCATAAGCTAAAACGATCTTGCTATAATGTCTCCATTTGCCAGTTTCTCTTTGTTCTGCCCCATTGCTTTGTCTATGTTTCATGTATTACTTCATATTTACGTATATATCTTATATGTCACATGTATCTTTGGGGACAAAGATTGTTACATTTTCCTCTTTACTTATCTGGCACTATAACTGTTAAAGTTTTGAATCAAGTAAGCCGCTAGTTGATTAGAATACTGCTTATGTAATTTGGGGTTAGATCATAAAGAACACAACAGTGCAGGCATCAGGGAATAGATGTGGGATTCACAGAAGGAAAGAGAGAAACCATGAAGAATCATGAGTGTTTTGTGACTATGCACATGGGAGTCAAGACAGCTGAGTCAGAGATAGCAATAGGGTCTTGCTATTGGTGACTTAGAGAATGACACTGGTAATGTAAGAGAAGAATAGGAAGAAGAGGTAGAAGAGGAAAAAGAAGAGGAAGAGGAAAAGGAGGAGTAAAAGGAAAAGGAGGAGGAGGGAAGAAAAAGAAGAAGAATTTATGTAGTGCTTTAAGGTTTGTAAAGCATTTGCAAATTTTATTTTTTTATCCTCATAACAATCCTATAAGGAAGGTACCATACCAGGGAGCTAGGTGGCACAGTGGATAGAAGACTGGGCTTGGAGTCAGGAAGACCCCACTTCCTGAGTTCAAATCTGGCATCAGACACTTACTACCTGTATGACTCCAGGCAAGTCACTTAACCCTATTTGCCTCAGATCCCTCACCATAAAAATGAAGATAATCTGGTATCTTTGCCAAAGAAAACCCCAAATAGGGTAACAAAGAGTCAGACATGACTGAACAACAACATTCATGCCCATATTTTACAAGTAAAAAACTGAGGCTGAGAGGTTTAGTGAATTGCCCGGGGTGATACAGAAATTAAATGTCTGAGACAGATTCAAAATGTTAAGTAGGAGAGGATTGTGGTTTGCAAGTTTGATGAAGATGATGATGATGAATTTGGCTTTAGACATATTGCATGTGGGTTGACAGAGGGATATTTGGATAGAAACATTCAGTGAGCAGTATGAGTTGAGTGGTGCTTAGGAAAGGAATCAGAGCTACATACATACATATATACATACATATACACATATATATACATTCATATAGGTATATATTCATTCATATGTGTGTATACATATGCATACATGCATATCTATACACACATATATACCTATATTCAGAAGGGGTTTTTTTTGCAGAAACAAATTGAAATAAATTAGAGTAGAGGAAATTCATATGGGCTTCACATTTATAATGTCCTCCATCCATTTTCTTTAAAAAAAATTCTTTAAGGTCATTCCTGGTTTTGTTTTTTTATTATGCTTATTTTTGGTCTTGCTTTGCCTTCATGCAATTATTAATGAATTTGAATAGTTACAGTCAATGACTCCTAGTCTGAAAAATTGGGATGTTTCCCCTGTTTGATTTTTACTGGACAGATTGATAGATAGGGCCGTTCTTCTAAACTATTGGGGATCTTTCTGAAGTGTGAGTGAATGAGCAAGTGAATGAATGAATGAATGAATGAATGTAGGAAAAATTATTTATTAGGCACTTAATATGTGCCAGTAACTCTGCTATGTGTGAAGGATGCAAGTACAAATGCTCAACAGGTATTCCCTCAAAGAATTTACATTGCACTAGGGGAAACAATATTTATAAGAGAATGTAACTAGGGAAGGGTGCTTTGCTTTGGAAAATTTTGAGGATGGGGCCTAGAAAAATTGCACTCTGTTGACATACCACATCTAGAAGCATTGATCATTTGAATGTGATGAGAGATGCCACAGAAATTAGAGTTCGTACATCGATAGTGTTCTGTTTATTAACATGGTTGTCTCATAATTTTAGATAGAATGTGTTGGGAGGGGCAATCCAGAAACACTAGTTTTCTAGAATGTAGACCTTGGCCAGCCTTAGGTTCCAATTATAGGTAGTTGTGTACCCTATTCCCACGTAAGGCCAACAGCAAGGGAGATTTCCAAAACCCAGAGCATTCAGTTTTCCTTCATCTGTCTCTTTAAACAGCTCCATCTCAGAACAATACAAAACTCTTGGCCCTGAGGATGGTGTCAATGAGTTTTTAGCCATCTCTCTGCTGTAGGTCTCTGAGAGCTGTCAGAAAGCATGATTTTTTTCTCTTGATCTTTGCATAAATCTTCTCCTCCTTTGAATCTTGCCTCTCCCCAAAATTCAGTTGTCCAGGGGAGTGAAGTTTCCTACATTTCACTCCTTCCTCATCTCAGATTACTCTGTTATCTGCCTCCTCCCTCCCCCATCTGCTTTGATTGGAAGCTCATGTATAGACTCAATATAAATCAATGCCCAGGTGTTCTGAGGCCCCTGCTGAGATTAAGTATCTTAGATCACAGAGCTGCCCAACTCGCTAGGGGATAAAAGGCCACATTTCACCTGTGTTCACAGGGTTTCTTGTTTTACTTTAATGTGATGAGTTATACCCTTCCCAAAAGAGGGACCTACTTTTGGCTTTGGAGATATCTTCAAGCACGTTGTACAGTTGAGAATACTCTTTCCATTGTGGTACGCAAAATGCTCATTGGAGAAGATTGAACTACAGCCTAGAGTAGTATGTACAGCAAACTTAAGAGTGTGTTAAAATATAATCGTTTTGAGAGCGCAAATGGGTCTGTGATGTCATTTATAGACAGACTTCCCAGGGAAGTAACTTCCTCTCCCAATACACATTCTCTGGAAAGAGAAATAAAGGTGCTTTCTTCAGGATACAAAGTCACTACAAGTCTAATGAAAGGGGGGAGGGGTTTGCGCTCTCAAAACGATTATATTTTAACACACTCTTAAGTTTACTGTACATACTACTCTAGGCTGTAGTTCAATCTTCTCCAATGAGCATTTTGCGTACCACAATGGAAAGAGTATTCTCAACTGTACAACGTGCTTGAAGATATCTCCAAAGCCAAAAGTAGGTCCCTCTTTTGGGAAGGGTATAACTCATCACAT
>NW_027185761.1:45984697-45985727 GCF_028583685.1 Petaurus breviceps papuanus
GGGGAGGGGAGGGATGAGGGGGAGTGGAGAGAGAAGCAAAGAGCAAGGGTATTCATATCGTCAGACATTCGTTTATTAAATTTTTACTTCATTTAGACCCAGTGCTTAAGTGCTAGGGATACAACCAAAGGCAAAATCAGTCCCTGCCCTAAAGGATCTGAGAAAGCTGATTCATTGAAGATCTCCTACTCTATTCCAACCAATATCAAGCAACTTGAAATGATTATAAGTTAAGTATATTTGGCCCCAAAGCTGCGAGCCGCAGATGGTAAGATCACTTATTTTTCTTTGTCATGGTGACCAAGCCCAGTGTTGTGGAGGTGACTCAGCTACATGGAAAGTACCCCCCTCCCAATAATTTTGTACCTCAATGAACAGGTATGGCTATCTCTGACCACCTAGTCAGTGAAGATATTCCTTGCTTTGCCCAACTCGTGATTCTGTTGATATATTCTTTTGCTTATTTTAGTCTATGGGTCATATGTCAACCAATGAAATGATTCTGTGTCTGGTATAATTGTTCTTAAATGTTTACAGCTCTGACCCTATAAAAATAAGGCCCGAGAAGGAGGGGAACATCTCAGATAGTGAGAAAGATCTGAGGTCCACTTCATGGACAATTTAACAAAGTGCCATTAGCTTGGAGTTCTTCCTCAGTTTCTCTTACTGTAGGTTGGATCGTTTTTATCCCCACAGATCTCACAATCTAATTATATAATGCAGCCATGTGTCACTGGGCCTGGAGTCAGAAAGACCTGAGTTCAAATCTAGTCTCAGATACCTACTAGCTGTGTGACCCTGGGTAAATCACTTCACTTAGGTCTACCTCAGTTTCCTCAACTTTATCTTCATATATCCATCAATATCAACTTCATATAAAATGGAAATGATAATTGCAGCTACTGATGGCTATTGTAAAGATAACATGAGGTAATGTTTATAAATATTACCTGGAACATGGTAAATGCTTAATGAAAGTTTATTTCCTTCCTTCCTTCCTTCCTTCCTTCCTTCCTTCCTTCCTTCCTTC
>NW_027185761.1:45985737-46036046 GCF_028583685.1 Petaurus breviceps papuanus
CTTCCTTCCTTCCTTCCTTCCTTCCTTCCTTCCAGTTGTTTGAGATCTGGTGCTACAGATACAAACACAGTGCCCCCAAAACTCTTAGTACAATTTAAAGCTATTAAAGCTTAAAACCACTAAAATTTTTAGGATGCCTTCTGCACGTGAGTGTGTATGTGCATCAGAGGTTGAATTTGATATCTGGTCTTTATGAATTCATGTCCCATACTGTCCTCTTCCCCCTTTCTTCTCTCCTCTCCTCTTTTCTTTTCTCTCCATCTCTCCTCTCCTGTCTTCTTCTCTCTGTGTGTCATTTAAAGACATAGATGAATTGAAAACTGGATTCTCTGGGTTCTCTAGAGAGAAAGCAAGGGAAAGAGAAGATGTGAGGGAGGGGGTGGGCTACATGGCATATGAACTCTGAAAGACCAAAGATAAAGTCCTATCTCTGATTCCTACAAGCTCTGACTTTGGGGAAGCAGAAATGAGGGGAAGGGAAGTAGGATATCGGGGGAAATGGTGGCAGGTAAAGCAAAAAGCACAAGCAGAACTTTAGAAAATAAAGACTTGATGAATGATGTGAAAGAATTGTGTATACACTACACAGAGTTGAACCCAAGGTTCCAAACCAGGCCGAAGCACAGTAGACCTATAAGTCATCCCTTGTACTTGATGCTAGTTAAAATTAGGATCAGGATAACTACCTCCTTGTGTTCTCTTGTAAACTCATGGTAGGGAAGCTTCTAAAATGGCAACAGAATGATGCTCAGTCACACATTAAAGGTCTAGCAGACGGCTTCTCCTGTGCCCATTTCATCTACCTTAGGAGGTCCACGGAGGTGTGGCTGCAAAAGCCGTACATGATATATTTCTGCCTTCGTGTCTGCCCATCAGGACATCACCCTTAATTCTGCAAGGGTAGCTCAAGTGGAGTGATTGAAGATCACCAAATGCATCCACTTCATTTTTCTCTGATCCAACATTCCTGTGACCAGAACCTTTAAAACGGTTACATGGTGGCAGCTACTGACTACAACATATTCCTTGAGGGTAGTGAGGGCGCTCAGACATCATCAGAAGATGGAAACCCCTCAGTAGGTCATTCGGAAACCTCTGTCTGTTATTCATGGCTAGTTTCACAACAATGGTGATGTTAGCCAAGCCTTTCTGAGAAATGAGCCTCAGTTCTGGGCAAATACACTGTAAATTGTAGGAACTCAGCTCAGTGGTAACAGAAGATGTTTACTAGGCCTGGGAAAAGAGCTTGATTTCTGGGGAAATATAAATTATATGAATGTTAAACAAGCTTCCAATGCACATACCAAATCCACCTAAGGAAGACTGTTGAATCACTGAGGGAAAAAAAAATCTCCCTGACATCAGATTGCTGTCTAGAGGAAAGGCCACCTGCTGAGAATAAACCATTTGTCGATTGTCTTTCTGAATTTATTCCAGTAGTCTTAGTAAATAACAAGCCTAGATATTTGTGCCTTGCTGAATGTTAACATGTCCAAATTCTTCTCAAAATATGATAATGGACCTGACATCACCTGGCTGATTCCACCCCTCCTCTCTCCTCCCAAATATACCAAAACAAAAAGAAGAATGAGCTCTCCAGATAATTTTGAGCTCTCCAGATAATTTCTCAGTGACTAGAGCAAATATTCCCTATATGCACAACTGAATTTAGTACCCACAGATTGAGGTTTCAATTTGCCTATCACACAGAGTCATGAAATATCTGTTGTTTCTCCTTTGTTTTAGAAGAAGGTCAATAATATCATGGAATGATGTCTTGCTTTTCACACAAATTGGATTCAAGCGGGGCAAAATCACACAAAGTCATCAGTCTCTCTCTTCCAGAGTCATCAAAGCCTAGTGGCAAGACAAAAGTTAAGACTGCTGGAGAGGGCCTGGGATGCAGTGGATGACCTCAACATCTCCGATGTCCAATCAAGCTCTCAGCACTCCATAGGGCCTGCTTCAGCCCCCTTCATGGCTATTTAAACAATTTGTTTTCATCTGCCCATTCCATTGGGGGAAATCTTCACATATTTAAGATAGACATCCCCCTAACTCACTGACTGCTGGTCACCTTCAACCTGGTTTAGAGCATCTACCTTGACAGTTTACAGGGGTGTGGCCACTTTGCCTGCTACAGCTTCTTGGAGCCATGGGTGACAGTTGGGTGAAGATAGACACCAAAAGCATCCCTACATAGGGCTTGACAAACCCTCACTGCAGAGCTGCTAGTCATCCCTGAATACCTCACATACTGCAATGGCATAGCTAGAGTTGGAAAGGACTTCAGAAGTCATCTAACCAACTTCTCATTTGACAGATGAAGAGACAGAGGTCCAGAGATTCAGTGACTTGACCAAGTTCACAAAGGCAACAAACAATGGAACCAGAATTCGAACCCAAATCTTCTGATTTCAAAGTCACACAAGATAATTATCTTGTAGCGTTGCTTTGCAAATGGACATAATTGCTGTTCAGCTTCTAATTAATTATCCCTGTCCCATACCCACCAATGATGAGGGAAAGACCTCAAAGGGTCCTATGATATCCAAGACATTTCCAGTGCTATTCAAATTATAGGATTATTGATTCCTAACAGGAAGGGAGCTCACAGGTCATCAAGTACAGCATCTGCATTTATAAATAAGAAAATGGAGGTCTAGGAAGGTCAAGTGTCTTGCCCAAAGGTAGGATGGCGACCTAGGCCTTCCTGTTTCCAAGTCCAATGCCCGCTCCACAGTCGATTTCTGTCCTATCAGTAGGGAGGGGAAGGAAATACTGATATATATATATATGCAGACTGTCGTATCAGTAGGGAGGGGAAGGAAGGACTCATACAACATATCTACAGATTAAGCAAATGAAAAACAGTTTCTCGAGGGAGAGATCACTAGCTCTTGACTGGAGGCATGGGAGATGTTAACCAGTGTCCATCTTGATATCTTTGTTCCGGCTGTCCACCAGGTACAGAAGACTCTTCCTTCTTATATTGGCCTCTTAGATTTTCTTAATTTCTTTGACTTAGCTCAAATATTACCTTAAATGATAACTCTCTGGTATCTTAGTTGTCAGTGTTCCCACCACTAAATGTCTATCTATTTTGTATATACTTATAATGAATATGTTGTCTCCCCAATAAAATGTAGTCATTGTGAAGTCAGGGACTTACATATTTGAGTGCCTAGAACAGTGCCAAGCACATAGTAAGAATCAATACATGCTTGTTGATTTATTAACTAGTAAAAGTTCCCTGCTTGCAAAACATTGTGATGGGTTCCAGAAACATAGAGAGAAAGACAAAACAGTCCCCACCTTCAAGGGGTTTATATTCTACTAGACACAAGGTTCCCTGCCTCAACAGGTGTGTATAGTGACTATGAGATCTCATTATCATGACCTTATATCAACTAGTCATATTTGAAAAGCCAAAATCCCTTAAAGAAGTCCAAGTCAAACTTGTAGGATTATGTCTGCTCAAAGGCCATTTGAGAAATAAAAATGAGAGAAAAAGGATCTTTGGGAGTTAAATGCCATCAAATGACAACAATGCTGCTGTTAAGATTTGTCATTTAATGGATCCAAAGCACTTATATTAAGTCCTTAAATAATCATTGGCTCACTCACACATACACACACACACATCTTTTCAGAGCTACTGTGAATGATGCATATGGAATGAGAGTTATAAGAAAAAAAAACCTGTGTCTCTAATTACTTTATAAGTGGTTTGGTACAATGATGAGCTAGATTTTTAAAAAATAAGTACAAACCAACATTAGCAATATGTGCTGAATAATCTCAATAAACAAACTAAGTAGAGCTTTCAACTATTAGAAGGAGACTTAGATTTTTGTTCTTTCTTTGGAACTGTATCAACAATATGGGGGACAATGTCATTATTTTGTCATTAAAGAAACAAGTAGTAGAGGGGGGACCCAAAATAAATGGGGGAAGCATTTTAGATAGAAAAAGGCTCAGAGTCTTTCTAATAGATTACAAGAAAGGGATGGCGGTATAGATAAAGAAAGCAGCCATAACTGACAAAGGAGGAAGGTGAATGCCTGGAAGGCTTGGGATGGAAACAGCAAGGAAGTCTTTAGGAGTCATCCATAAAATCTATCATTGCTGAGGGGAAAGATAAGATTCAAAGGAAGGGAAACCTTTTCAAAATGAACTAGGCTATGAAGTCAGCCAAGAAAGGCTTATGCTCCCCTGGAATAACTGGGAAAACAGAGGACAGTAAGATGAAGGATCTGCAAAAAGCATTTGTTAAGTTTCTACAATTGTATTGAGATGGAAGACACATATAAAGACAGCCAGTCTCTGCCTTCAAGGAGCATATGTACTAATAGGGAAAGACAACACACAAAAGGGACATACCAGTGGATAAGGAGATGCATTTGATTTGGAAAGTGAAGGGATGGTGAGTAGAGTCATAGCAGCAGGGAAATTGACATATCTTTTCCAGTAGCAATGACAACATTGATTTATAGTTCCAGAACTGTACATTGAGATACAAGTGACAGAGGACTGCAACAGAGTAGTTGCCAAAAGGATGACCATAGCCTGAGGTGAAGCATAGCTAAACTATCTAGGTATAGGGGACCATATAGGGCACTTACTGGTCACAACATTGGGGTCCAGGACTAGAGCTCCATCGCTGAATGGGTTCTGCCCTTCAGGGCATCTAGTAAAAGGTTCAGAAACTGGTTGATTTATCTCTTCTAGTTCTAAATCTATGACCATAAGAAATAAAATGCCTTCTTTCATGGAGATGGCATTGTGAAAGGGAATTATGCGTAATCTTTGGACACAGAATTTTTTTAAAGCAATTGGGGTTAAGTAACTTGCTCAAGGTTACACAGCCAGGTGTTTCTAGGTGGGTGCTAAGTGTCTGAGCCCAGATTCAATCCCAGGTCATCCCGACTCTGGGGCCTGTGGTCTTACTTACTGTGCTACCTGGCCTGCCCTGGACATGGAAAATTTTGAATGGGGGTGAAGGGACTTGCTCCTAAAGTGGGATTTTCGTGAGTTGATGCTTTGGAATCTATTTCAGAAGTCCAGGTGGTAGCATGGATAAAGCAAGAGACATAGAGCCAGGGAACGTGGGTTCAAATCCCACTTTTGCCACTGACTGTTTGGCCTTAAATGACTTTATTTCTCTTGTGCTCAGACTCCTTATTTATAAAGTAAGAGGGATAAACTCAGTTATTATCTCTCAGGTCCTTTCTAGCTCTACTTACGATCCTATGGTTTCTACAAACAGTAAGCACCGACACACAAAGCTGCAACTGGTCTCAACTACAGTGTAGTTTAACCATTAAAAGGGGTGGGGGGATCAGCTCCTTTCACCCACCATTCATTGTGTCATTGAATACCAACCCTAGCACCTTGATGAAAAATTACTTAAAGCTTAGGTTTGGCGAATTTCTGTACACTGTGAAGCA
Organism: Petaurus breviceps papuanus; assembly: GCF_028583685.1. Lineage (NCBI taxonomy): Eukaryota > Metazoa > Chordata > Mammalia > Diprotodontia > Petauridae > Petaurus > Petaurus breviceps. The sequence goes on from NW_027185761.1 coordinate 45,991,188, forward strand.
GGTATGGGACAGTTACTTATCACCTTAAAAAACTAAAAAGGACTGCTTAAAAACACCACCAAATGCACACTGACATAGAAGTTTGAAAGAAGGTAAAGTATAAAAGAAAATAAACAACAACTCATAATTACAGTTATACTTACCCATGAGGTTGAGATCCAACATACAGCATTTGGAGGCACTGCTAAATAAACATATTTACATTTCACTTCTGCTCTTGAACATCCAAACAACTCTCCAAAGGTCTATGTCTTCTGGGAAGCAATGTCAGAGTTTGGACCCATCTCCTTTTTGGTAGTCATTTTCTCCCTGCAGAAACTCCCTTTACTCTCAACCAGCTCTAAATGATGGACTTGGGATCTCCAGTATCATTCTTATGCTCAGGAATTTGCCTACAAATGAGGACATATCCATCTCAAGTTTGGAATTCAGTCAGGGAAGGAACACAAAGCAGAAGGGGCATCCAGGGTCTCTAAGGTGTAATGGTAAGGGAATTTGAAGGTCTTCCCTGCCCCTTAAAAGGACTAGGAAATTTGAAGATCTTCCCTACTTCTTAATGGGCCTCACTTGGAGTCCAACAAGAGAAACTTGCTTAGGGGAGGCTTGTTTTTCAGGAAGGTCCACACCTTTTGTTACTCTGTAATTAGGCTGTGGGTCACACTGGTTGTGATGTTCTCTTAGCCTGGAAGAGACTGTATATACCTCTGAGGTGAGGTTTTGCTTTGGGGTTATCTCATGGGAAGAGTTGTGTGATTTGGTCAGATGAGTCTCTGAGCAGGTGTTGAGCCTCACAGCTTTGAAAACCCAGATGTTGGTGCTTCTCTCTCTGGTAACTAACCATAGGTATGTGACAGTCAGCCAGCTAGAAGTCCTGTCTGATGAATAGTGTTATTATCTCTGTCTGTATTTTTTGTTTGCTTGTAATTTCTGTTTGTATTTTCTCTGAAGTTCAGTATGCTGACTTTTTCCCCTGAACTAGGTAAATGGTATATGTTTGGTTAAACCAAGATTGTTAACCCCTTTTGAGTTGCTTTTCTTTAGAAAAGCAGATCAAAGTTGGGGTGTGTAGGTGGTGGATGGTGCAGTGAATAGAGCACCAGCCCTGGAGTCAGGAGGACCTAAGTTCAAATCTGGCCTCAGACACTTAACACTTACTAGCCAGGTGACCTTGGGCAAGTCACTTAACCCCAAATGCCCGGCCTTCCCTCTTCCAAAAAGCAAAAAAAAAAAAAAAAAAGCAGATCAAATAACCTGTGCTAGCAGCCGTCCTGGGTATGCTAGGGTGTTTGCTGTTACACAAAGCCCAGGCTTATCTCATTTAACCAAAGTCATGCTCTAGCTCTGAGAAGTTGCCTCATGACTGTAGTAAAGGGGAAAGGCTACTTCTAGTTAACCCCTGTGGTATGACTAATCCCAATCCAATGCATAGCCAAGCAACTGAGAGCAGGTGTACTCCTTTCTAAGGGACCACTAAATAAGCTACTCTTTGTGCTGCTATGATCAATAAGGGGGTCACTTTATCATTTCAAATCGCCCAAGTCCTTCACTAGTGCCATGAATCAGCTCGTTCTCTCTGGTCCCTGTTACACTCTATTCTTATATGGAAAGCAGGTATCAAAGCAGGTATCTATGCCATAAGAACAGAGTTGCAGCTAAAGCTGTTTCCTATGCCAAAGAGAAAGGATCCAGAAGGAAGATGAAAGAATTAAAAAAAAAAACTCAGCCATATTTCCATTTGCTGTCAGTGTATCACTCAGATAACAATCTGTCAAGCTTAGTTGAGCCATGCTGGGTTTGGAATAGTATCGTAAAGCCACAGGGGCTAAGATTTTGGCCTCCTACTAGCCTGGCATTCTGTATTTGTTTTAACTTGTATGCTGCTGTATTGTGAGCACCCAAACACAAATACATACACACATGCATGCATACACCCTTCCTCCACCTTTCCCCTCCAGCCCCCCTACTGCTGTTCAATGCTGAGTCACTGTTAGGCAGAAATGTGACATGAAACTCAAATATTTTTGAATGAGGAGGTTCTCCCCAAGCAGCACAAGGGGAAACTGATAGGCTGAAAGAAAAGCAAACTTTAGGAGGTGAGCTTGCATAAGATGTCAAAAAAGAGAGATCAGGGGAAGGAATTGAGATTTCTAAAGCAAGCAAGCTAACTGGAGAGAGGGATTTGAAAGCTCTTCTTCTGTTGGTAAAAATGTCATCTTTTTGCATTTAGAAGGAAGTGAAGTCTTTTCCATGTTCTTGATTCAGACTTTTTTCTCCTCGTGGGCAGGAAAATGCAAAGCTGTTTTGACAAGCAAAAACCCAACAGTTCCACCAAAAGGGCAAACTGCTTTTTGAGAGAGCATCACTAACCTGACCCTGGTGTAACTGGAGAAGGAATGCACCTAACAAGGCAGCACATTTTCTGATCATCTGATTTTGCAAATATTCCTGACAATAGATCTTGAGTTGGCCAATGCATATTCATGAAATGCAAACAAGTTAGAAGAAGCTCTGGGGCCTGAAAGCAGATGGGGGCTTGAGGGTAGGACCCTCCAGGCTGGGGGAAAACATGATCCAGTAGGAGAAAGCAAAGGTGGGGAGGTAGTGAAATAAACCAATGTAGGTCTGAGGGGAGGAGGAAGAAAGCAAGCACAGATGTTCTCAGTGCTGATATACTTGGGGGAAAACTCAGCTCTTCTGCATTTCAGATATTGTAATATCTATTTGAGAACAAGGGGAAAAAAACCCAGCCGCCTGACCCAGATGGTGCAGTCTCTCAACTCTGCCAGTGCAGAAAGGTCTATGTGAATGTAAAACGGGCTAGGATGAAAGCCAGGGGAGATGGAAGCGGTGCTGGGACGAAAGACAAAAGCCTGCCGAATCTCCTTAATTGGAGTACCTTTTCCCACTGATGCAGTTCAGTCCTCTAGAGAGTGGGCAGAAGCCTGCTGGGCAAAGTTGTTTTTGCCATTTTCAGATGCAGTTTTGGAGGGGAAGGGTAAAAAAGAGAGGTGAGATATGTCCTACCACAGAAATTGAAGCCAGGAAAGGAATTCCATGAAAGAAAGGATGCTGGTGGCAACTACGAAGTCTCTAGAGAAAGTTATTTTAACGGGGTCCATGAACTTGTGAAAATATTTTGATAAATGAGTTTCAATGATATGGTTTCCTTTACAATAATATACATTATATTTTATGCATTTAAAAAACCTTATTCTGAGAAAGTGTTCCTATACTTCTTCATGGGATTGATCTATTCCAGTGGAAATTTTTGTTTCTCAACTGTCCCTTATGGCAACTGTAATATTAACTATCTAAGCCAGAAATGGCAGGGTTGATTTACCTAATCTCTAGAGCATAGTAGAGTAGGGCTCCTGGGTTTTTATCACAGAACACTGACATCTGATGGGAGAGTATTTCACCCACGTGCTACCAGCTCTCCCATAAACATGGGGCCACCTTTGAAAGTCCCACGTTTCCTACCATGGTGTCCTTCAGTCTCTTCTCAGGAAGCAGAGAGGATTGGGGTGGGGTCACCAGCTATCTCAGTTCCTGGAATCCCTACACATAACCAGAATAGACTGCATAGTCCCATGTGAATTTTTCCCAGGTATTGGAATTTCTAGTTATGATTCTGATAGTCACTGAGAGACCTTCCAAATTGTTGTTGCTGTTGTTGATAATCATTAGTAGCAGCACTTATATATCACTCTAAGGTTTCCAGATCACTTTGCATAGTTTATCTTATTTGATCTTCATCATTCCACAAGGTAGGAGCTATTATTATCTTTTTTTATAAATGAATAACCTGATTCTTAGTAAGGTTAGCTAGCATCTGAAGTAAGCTTCAAACTCAACTTTTCAAGACTCAAGTGCAGCATTCTAACCATTCAATCATACTGCCTCAAATTATGAGATGTTTCACTTCTGTTAACCCTCAAGGAAATGGTATATTTTAAGGAATTGTATCTAGATTCCAAATCATAAAAATACAGGGAGCTGTGGAAGCAGGCCATCACTTCCAGTTTATGGGGGAAAACAAATAAGAAGCTTTATATATGCAGAAAATAATCAACAGAGATAATAGATATAAAGCACTTTGCAAAACTTAAATCAAAACGTGCATGCTATTTTGTTGCAATCATTATGACATTTGCTGTTGCTGTTCAGTCATGTCTGAATTTTTGTGCCCCTATTTGGGTTTTTCTTGGCAAAGATAATGGGGTGGTTTTCCATTTCCTTTTCCAGCTTAATTTGCTGATGAGAAAACTGAGGCAAACAGGGATAAGTGACTTGCCCAGAGTCACATAGGTAGTGTCTGAGGCTAGGATTTGAACTTAGGAAAATGAGTCTTCTGGGCTTTGGGCCTGGTACTCTATCCATCTAACTGCCCCCTCATTATGGCATTATCATAGTATAAGTATAGCATTTATGGGTACAGTAAGGTTTACAAAATGCCTTACATAATTTATAAATATTATCTTATTATATTCTCACAATGAACTTGGGAGTTAGGTGCTGTTATTATTTCCATTTTACAAGTGAGCAAACATGGGGGACATCACGTGACATATTCCTAGAGTTGCACATTTAGTAAGTTTCCAACACCAGATATGAACTCATGTTTTACTTTCTGGGTCCAGCAGTGTTCTATCCACTGTATTGCCTAGCTTCCCCTCCTCCTGCTTTTCCTCTTCCTCCCCCCTCTTCCCCCTCCTCCCCTCTCTTCCCCTCCCATATCTCCTCCTTTCTCTTCTTCCTTTTCTTCTCTTTCAACATCATCATCATCATCATCATCATCATCATCACTACTACCATACATGGAGAATTCCATGTAGGGAGTTAAATTGTTCTGCTGTTACCTTGCCTTCTCCAAATTTTCATTGATTCCTCTTCTAAAACTCTTTGGTTTGTTACCTTTGGCTCATATTTCCAGAAACCCCCTCTGCTTTTGCATATAGAGTCCAAGTCATGGTACAGTAGATGCAAAGTCTAATGATACCACTGGTAGGCCCATCGATCAAGCAGGGGAATATCAAAACACAGAAGCACCTAAAGTGACATCTTCAAAGCTGGACTGAGAGGTAAGCATTCTGATCTGCTTGCCTTTGATTATCTGTATTTATCTTTTCATGGACTTTGTCCACATTGATCATGTAGAGTGTCATTTCCTCTCTCCATGCAGTAATGTAAAAATCAATGGGCATGCAAATACACTCATCCTTTTCAATAATGGCTCCAAATCCTAAGGCTTTACTTTCAACTCCTTGGTGTTTTCCTGTTTTAGAGGCTCAGAGAAACAAAAAAATAATAATAAAACATAAATTTAGGTGGGGAGGGAAAAAAATGAAAGTCTGAATTTTCTTTAAATCTCCTTCAAGGTAATAGATATCAAATGACTCATTTTATCTTCTGTCCTTACATTACAAGACAATGATTATAAGCAAATGAATTTTTCACAATCTAACCAGGAACATTTGTTTCTGAAAGGCACTAAAAGAAACTTTTGGAAAGGTCATTACTTGATTATCGAAACTTTTAAACAAAAATATAAAAAAAATTGAATTTGGAAAGTACCCTTCAATGTTTTAGGTCATTAGATTAACCAAATAAATATATGCATAAATAAAAAATAATACAAGTCAATATCTGATGCTTTTCAGCTATTTCATATCAAAGGATGTGACAAATGTGGCAATATCACTTTTTGCTTTGGTACCAAAAAATATTATACTCAGTAGACGTTGCAGCATAAAACAAAAATGCTTTTATTACCAGTAGCAATGATGTGACAAGGCTGATAAATGCCATGTTAAGATTCCTTTGGGTGCCAGCATCCCCTTCACACTTATTTTCAAGTTACTAATAGATTCTGGGGGTTTGACTGGCCATCATTTAGGAGTGTCATTTACTTTGAAATGACAGCAAAGTAAAATGTTCTTAAATGTCCAATTTTTCTCTTTCCCCTGACTGAGAAGCTAATGACTAAGAGTAATATCTTTTATTCATGTTGTCTAGGTGATGAAACAGTCATTGCCCAATGATGAATATCAAGTAATGATATTTTCCTTCAACACTGTTTAAAGGGAGAAAAAACCTAAATCCACCATGAATCTTTTGTAGTCCTAGGTGTAGCTGTGGTTTAGTTTGCTTGTTTGTTTTAAGAGAGGAAAGCAGGCCTTGAATGGCAGGAAAGCCCTTATAGATTGAGTCTTAAAAAGAGAACCCTTGAACCCAAACTCAGTGACTTTTATAGAATCTGATTTGAAATGGGATCCCCTAGATATTAAAAAAATCCAAGCTGCCTTGAGAGGGCATAGGCCTCCCCTTCACTTGAGATCAGAAAGAAAAGGTGAGATAAGCTATTTGTTAATTATGGTGTTGGAGGCATTCTACTCTTGGTAAGAGTTGTACTAGATGACCTCTCAGAGCTGTCTCAACTCAGAGAAATGTTGTGATGGTGTCATCCGATAGCAGAGAAATATGCCTTCCTTTTCTTTAAACAAACAAGTAAGAGTCTCCAAATGGTGACAGCCCTCAGTCATTGACAATTCATAAGAAAGCAATCAGGTTAGAAAACAGAATTCTGTATGAAATCCATGTTACCATATTTGAAATGCCTCAGGGGAGAAAGATATTAGGGAAGTATGGATTGGATGAAATGTGTTTTGGCAAGTATAAACATGACCGAATATCTCCGACTTTGAGTTTGGAAATGAACCCCTATGCATTTTGAATTCAGATTGTTTCACATTTGGCAAAATGTAGCATTCTGTTTTTAATAAGGAAAGATAATAAGGAATTCTTGAGCCTCCAAAATCTCCTGAAAATTGGAGTTTTTCTTCTTCCTTTGGTACACAAGGTGTCAGTCTTCTTCTTGTACCAATTTGGTCTTCTGCTTTTTTCTCTACATTTTCTCTCTTGGAGATTTTTCTGCTCTCCCATGGTGTCAAGTACAACCTTTCTGGACATATCTACTAGTCTTGTCTTCAACCTCATTTCAGTCTCCCATTCCCAAATGCCTCTACAATAGCCTTGGCTGGCTACCTTATTTGCATGTCAAACCTAGACATTTCCAAAACTAAATTCATCACCTTTCCTTTTGTTTTTTTTAACTTCCCTTTTTATGTTAATATCACCACTTTTCTCACCAATACCCCTAGACACAATATGGCACCTGGGGGAAAAAAGCATTGGTCAGATTCTGAGATTTTAAATTATCACTCCTATGTTTATTACTTTTGTGGTCATGGACAAGGCACTCCATTTTGGGTTAAATGTTGTGATCTTTTATAACATGGACTCCTTGTGAGTAGAGATATTTTTATTTGTTTCAGCAGTAGGCAGTGAATATTTAATTGAATGATTGAAGTTGAACAGGTCCTATCCAGACCTAGAGGTATGATCCTATGATGATGGAGTACCCTCAGCTTCCTCCCTCTGTTTCATGCTCTTCCCACAGCCTATGAGGTGACAAGTCCTGGTAACTTCACTTCTGTGAAGTTACCTCATCTTCTCATTTCTACTGCCTAGTTCATGCACTCATCTGGAGGGCTACTGCAATAGACTCTTAAAGTATATAATCTTTTTGCTCCAATCCATTGTATATAATATTAACAAAATAATTATTTTAATAGACAGCTTTTATTATATCACACTTCCCCTTTAAAATACTTTCATCACCATAGGTGGCAGGCTCTAAAAGTCGGGTTCTAATTATATAAAAATGAGTGAGATCACAGAAGGAATTCAATGCCAGAATGAAAACTTTGGAAATCATCCAATAGGCAATGGGGCACCATGACAGGGCTGTTGAGTAGGGGAACAGCAAGGCTGAGTAGAGTTGATGTCAATGAAAGGTGAGATTTGAACCGGACCTTGAAAAATAGGTATAATTTGGGTGAAGAGAGAATCCAAACAACTTTTGAAGTCATCTAGGACAAGTCCCTCTTCTGATAAATGATAAATCTGGGGTACTGAAAAGGAGCATGGATTAACCAAGTTCATATAGCAACTTACTGACAAGGTCTCCTGACTATATTGGTAAGGTTTTTTTGTTGTGTTTTTTTTTTCCACTAAAAGGCATTCCAGATGGAGGAAACATGGAACAATGATGCCTCAGGAAAAAGACAAAAGGTATATATGGACCTGTAGGTATTCAGGGTCTATAGACAAAAGACAAAAGGTATGTATGGACTGATAGGTATTCAGGGTCATCACCAATGTTAAAGGCCTAAGTTGGGGAGGAATTGGAAATAGAATTGTATAAGTAAGATGGAAGGAGTTTGCCAAAGGATTTGAATGCCAGGCTAAGGAGTTTGGGTTTCACCTAATAGGCAATAGGGAACTAGTATAAATTGTTACATAGGAGAGTTGTGTGATGAAAGGAATCATTTTTGAAGATTCTTCTGACAGAAGTATTTACATGTAATAGCAAGCACCCTAGCACACCCAGGAGAGCCTGCTAGCACAGGTTTTTTGATCTGCTGTTCTTGAAGGTAAGCAGCTTCTAAAGGGGTAAAAAATCTTCTTTAATTACATTCACTAGTTCAGGGAAAAGCTCAGCACCATGAAAGTGGAGAAAATACAGACATAGAAAAAAACAAGCAGAGAAATTAGTGCAAAGATCAAGACAGGTCTCCAACTGTCTGAGTAAAGCAAAACTGCTATACACTTTACATACATTACTGGATCAAGGAAGCACAAAAAACATCTGATTAGTCAGGGGGCTCCTAAGAAAGAGCTATTCAGGGGGTGGAGCCAAGATGGTGGCACAGAAGCAGGAAAATTCCCTGTACTCCCCCGCCCCCAACCACCTCAAACACCTATAAATAAAGGACTCTAAACAAACTTCAGAGCTACAGAACCCACAAAGAGACAGAGGAAAGTAAATCTCCCACTGAAGACAGACAAGCAGGTGGACAGAAATGGTTCATCACAGCCTGCTGGGAGAAGAGCCCAGTCCTGCGTTAGCCCATGGTTTTAGCCTCAGCGCGGCCCGACTAGCCATGGCTAGAGAGACATCAGGGGAGTAGATCATGAGGAGCTGTGGCAGTTTCCAGGATTATAAACCCATAAAAGCCAAAGAAAAAGTGAGAGGTCAGTGTAGACTTTGGGATCAGAGAGCCTGGGAGTGCAGTCCAGCCTCTGCCCCTGGAGGGAGAAGTGGCTGAGGTGCAGCATTGGCAGCAATGTGACTGCTTCAAAGCTCCTGGCCTGCAGATTGCAGGGGACCAAGAAACCATTCTTAGGGGTAATTACTACTGCTTTAACCTGCTTGGATCAGGATTGCTGTCTAGGGTGGAAGTCCTGGGGTGTGTGACCAGGTGCCAGAGCCAGTGGAGGCTTCAGAGAGGGCAGCCAACTAATAGCTCTGGCAGCTGAGAAAACCCCAGCAATTTGGAACAAATATCTCCTCTCTGGAAGCAGAGTAATACTGTGTCAAAAAACTCAAAAGTTAAGTAATTGAGTGACAACATGAGCAAGCACAAGAAGCAAAGCAAGCACAGCAAACCAACTTTGGAATAATCCTTTTTTTTATCAAATGTTTTATTGACTTCTAGTTTACATCATTCATTTCCTTAAGATTTTGAGTTACAAATTTTCTTCCCATGTTCCCCCTACCAACCACCCCAAAATAGTGATCCCACTGGATATCCCCTCTCTCCCATATATTCTCCCATACCACCTCCAATGTTCCAGTAGGGTATGGTGGATCTTTATGGCCCAGTGCCTGTATTTCTTATTTCCCAACGGTGTATAAAATATTAATAATATATAAACATTTAATTTTAAAGCTTTAAATTCCATATTCATTCCCTTCCTCCTTTGTCACCCACCCTTACTGGGAAGATAAGCAATTCAGTATAGGTTGTACACGTGTAGCTATGCAAAACATTTCCATAGTGGATATTTTGTAAAAGACTGACTATAATTCCCTCCCTCCTATCCCACCTCTCACTTGTTCTTTTCTCTGCTTTGATCGAGTCCCTTTTCAAAAGTGGGTGCTTCCAACTTCCCTCCCCCCCACCAGCCTGCTCTCCCTTCTATCATCTCCCATCTCATCTCCTTCCCCACCTACTCTCCTGTAGGGTGAGATACCCTATTTAGTATGTATGTCATTCCCTCCCTAAGCCAAATTCAATGAGAATAAGGTCAACCCATTCCCTTTTACCTTCCTTTTCTTCCCCTCCATTGTGACCATTTCCTTTGCCTCTTCTATAGATGATAGTTCACCCCATTCCTCTCCCACCTCTTAATTTCACCTTTTAAGTATCATCCGTTTCTATTAAATTGGTCCTCTGCCCTCTATCTATGTATACCTGTACACATATATGCACACATTCACATATGTATTCATATGCCCATATATCCTCCTATATAGACATATATATGTATGTATGTGTGTGTGTGTCTGTATACACACATTTCTATTCCTTTCAATTTCTCATACTGAGAATAGTTTCATCAATTACAATTATAGTTTTTCCATGTAGGGATATAAGTAGTTCAACTTTGATAAGTTCCTTATGATTTCTTTTGTCTGTTTACCTTCTCATGATTCTCTTACTTCTTGTATCAGAATGTCAAATTTTCTATTCAACTCAGGTTTTTTCATCAAGAATGCTTGAAAGTCCTCTATTCCACTGAATGACCATATTTTCCCTGGAAACATGATACTCAGTTTTGCTGCATAGGTGATTCTTGATTTTAATTCCAGTTCCATTTACCTCTGGAATATCATATTCCAAGCCCTTCGAAACCTCAGTGTAGAAGCTGCCATATCCTGTATTATCCTGATCGCGTTTACACAATATTCAAATTGTTTCTTATTGGCTGCTTGTAATATTTTCTCCTTGACCTGGGAATTCTGAAACCTGGGCATAATATTCCTTGGAGTTTTCATTTTGGGATCTTTTTCAGGAGGTGATCAGTGGATTCTTTCAACCTCTATTTTGCACTCTGGTTTAAAAACATCAGGGCAATTTTCCTTGAGAATTTCTTGAAGGATGATTTCTAGGTCCTTTTTTCTAGTCCATGGCTCTCAGGTAGTCCTATAATTTTTAAATTATCTCTCCTGGATCTATTTTCCAGGTCAGTGGTTTTCCCAATGAGATATTTCACATTGCTTTCTATTTTTTTCATGTTTGGATCTGTTTGATAATATCTTGATTTCCCATAAAGTCACTAACTTCCATTTGTTCCAATCTAATTCAGAAGGAATGATTCCCTTCAGTGAGCTTTTGAGATTCTTTTTCCATCAGCGAAATTTGTTTTTTTTTAAGGAATTCTTCTCCTGATTGCCTTTTTGAGCCTCTTTTGCCATTTGAGTCAGTCTATTTTTTAAGGTATTATTTTCTTCAGTCAGGTTGTTGACTCTCATTTCATAATTTTCTTGTATGTATTGTTCTCATTTCTCTTCTCAATTTTCTTCCATTTCTCTTATTTTGTTTTCAAAATGCTTCTTAAAGTCCTCTATGACCTGTAACAAGCTCGTATTTTTCTTGGAAGCTTTTGGTGTAGGAGTTCTGAATTTGCTGTCTTCCTCCTGTTCCATGTTTGATCCTTTTTGTCCCCATAATAGGAGTGTAAAGTTGGATTGCTCCGTTTGCTTTGCTTCCCTCATTTGTTCATGTTGCCACTCAATTACTTGACTTTTGGGCTTTTTGCAACAGTTGGACACTGCTACCAGACAGGAAAGTTTCTTACCAAATGCTGGGGTTTTCTCAACTGCCAAAGGTATTAGTTGGGTGCCCTCTCTGAAGCCTCCGCATGCTCTGGCAAGTTGGTCACATACCCCAGGACCTCCACCCTAGACTGTAATCCGGATCTAAGCAGGTTAAAGCAAGAGTGATTACCCCTCAGACTGGTTGCTTGTTCCCTCTACAATCTGTAGGCCAGAAGCTGAAGCTGCCATGTGGTGGCAGCTGCGTGGCCATGGGGCCACAGCTGCTTCTCCCTCTAGGAAATAAAGGCTGACCACACTCCCAACTACCAGAACCCAAAGTCCACACTGCACTGACCTCTCACTTTGTCATTAGCATCTATGGATTGATAAATCTAGAAACTGCCACAGCTGTTGGTGATCTGAAGTCTCTCCAGTTGGCGACTGGTCAGACCCACCCTGAGGCTAAACATGTGGGCTCATACTGGGCTAGTTTTAGCTCCCAGAGTGCTGAGCTGGCTGCTACCTGCCAGTCTGCTGGGATGTCCTCAGTGGGAGCTTAGCTTCTCTGTGTCATTTTGTGGGTTCTATAGCTCCAAGGTTTGTTCAGAGTCACCTTTTACATGAATTGGAGGAGGTGGGAGCCAGAGCCCCAAGGTAGTCCTGTTTCCACTATGCCATCTTGACTCTGCACCGCTGGACTCCTTTTTTAGGGACAAAAAGGATCAAACCATGTAATGGCAAGAAGACAACGAAGTCAGAACTCCTGCACCAAAAGCTTGCAAGGAAAATTTGAACTAGTAACTGGACATAGAGGAGCTTAAGAAGGGTTATTAAAACAAAATAAGGGAAGTGGAAGAAAAATTGGGAAGAGAAATGAGAACAATGCAAAAAAATTATGAAATGAGAGTCAACAACCTAACTGAATAAAATAACAACTTAAAAAATAGACTGACTCAAATGGCAAAAGAGGCTCCAAAAAGGCAATGAGGAGAAGAATTCCTTAAAAAGCCAAATTTACCTGATGGAAAAAGAATCCCAAAAGCTCACTGAAGAGAATCATTCCTTCAGAATTAGATTGGAACAAATGGAAGCTAGTGACTTTATGAGAAATCAAAATACTATAAAACAGATCCAAAAAAATGAAAAAAAAAATAGAAGGCAATGTGAAACATCTCATTGGGAAAACCACTGACCTGGAAAATAGATCCAGGAGAGATAATTTAAAAATTATTGGACTACCTGAAAGCCATGACCAAAAAAAGAACCTAGAAAGCATCTTTCAAGAAATTCTCAAGGAAATTTACCCTGATGTTTAAGAACCAGAGGGAAAAAAAAAAAGTTTGAAAGAATCCACTGATCAACTCTTGAAAAAGATCCCCCCCCAAAAAAAAACAAAACAAGTCCTAGGAATATTATAGCCAGGTTTCAGAATTCCCAGATCAAGGAGAAAATATTACAAGCAGCCAATAAGAAACAATTTGAATATTGCACAAACAGAATCAGTATAACACAGGATCTGGCAGCTTCTTCACTGAGGGATCGAAGGTCTTGGAATATGATATTCTGGAAATCAAAGGAGCTGAGATTAAAACCAAGAATTGCCTACCAGCAAAACTCAGTATAATGTTTCATGGGAAAATATGGTAATTCAGTGTAATAGAGGACTTTCAAGCATTCTTTTTTTTTTTTTTTGCTTTTTCAGAGGGCAATTGGGGTTAAGTAACTTGCTCAAGGATACACAGCTAGTTTTTAGTGTGGCTGTTAAGTGTCTGAGGCCAGAACTGAAGTCAGGTTCTCCCGACTCTGGGGCCAGCGCTTTACTTACTGCACCACCTAGCCACCCCCACTTTCAAGCGTTCTTGATAAAAAAATAAAAACAGAGTTGAATAGAAAAACTGATAGTCAGATACAAGAAGCAAGATAAGCATGAAAAGGTAAACAGGTAGAAGAAATCATAAGGAGCTTATCAAAGTTGAACTATTTACATTCCTATATGGAAAAAATGATAATTGGATCTCATGAAATTTTTCTCAGTATGAGAACTGTTGAAGGGAATATAAATGTATGTGTCGATAGATAGATAGATAGATAGATAGATATAGGTCTATATAGGATGGTATATAGGCATATCAATACATATGTGAGTGTTTGTATATATGTGTACAGGTATACATAGACAGAGGATACAGGACCAATTAAATAGGAAAGGATGATACTTAAAAGTGAAATTGAGAGGTGTGAGAGGAATAAAATGAGAGGAGATGGGGAGAGACAGAATGGGACAAAATATCTCATATAGAAGAGGTAAAGGAAAACTGTAACAAGGGAGGGGGAGAGCAGGAAGGCAAAAGGGAATGGGTCAACATTACTCTCATTGAATTTGGCTTAGGAGGGGAATGACATACACACTAAATAAGGTATCTCACCCTACAGGAGAGTAGGGGGCAAGAAGATGATAGGGGGATTATAGAGGGGAACGCAGGTTGGGGGGGAGGGAAGTTAGAAGCACACAGTTTTGAAATGGACAGGGTCAAAGTAGAGAATAGAACAAGTGGGGGGCAGGATAGGATGGAGGGAAATATAGTCAGTCTTTCCTAATATATCCACTATGGAAATGTCTTGCATAGCTACACATGTACAACCTATATTGAATTGCCTATCTTCTCAGTAAGGGTGGGTGATGAGGGTAGAAGGGAAAGAATCTGCAATTCAAGATTTTAAAATGAAAGGTTATACACACACACACACACACACACACACACACACACACATATATATATATATATATATATATATATATATATATATGTACAATTTTTTGTACATGCAACTGGTAAATAAGATGTACAGGCACTAGGGCAGAGAGATCCCTCTTGCCCTACTGGAAAGTCAGAAGCTGGTGGGGGAGGATATAGGAGAGAGCAAATTGGGGTAGGGGGTATATAATGGGATCACTGTTTTGGTGTGGTGAGTAGAGGAAAGACAGGGAGAAAATTTACAACTCAAAATCTTGTGGAAATAAGGGATGTAAACTCAAAATAAACATAAAATTTAATTTAAAAAACAACCACAAAAAACAGGGCTACTCAGAGTTTTGACCAGGAATTCAAAAGATCCTTCTCATGAGCAAACCCCCAAAGCAAAATGCCACTTTCCCAGAATATATAATAAAGCCTCAGCCCCTGATTGGCTCAGAGCCAGTTTGCATGAAACTTATGTGACTCACCACAGCTATGAATTATAAAGGTTCAAAGGAGTTCAATCCTTCAAATGTTCACAATTAAGCCTGAGCCTGGGAAAATGAAGTCAAAAGGAAAACAACAAAAATTCCATCTTGCTTGTACTTACATCAAGTTGATTCATAGAGAAAAAAATGAAGGCTGGAAATAAAAATTTCTCTAAATTTCAGAGCTGAAATGGACCTCCAAAACCATTCAATTCAAATCCATTTTTACATTTGGGGAAAATGGTAGCCCAGATAGGTGATGTAATTTTTCCAAGGTCACAGAGTTAGTTAGTGGAGGCACCAGGACTAGAGTCTAAATTTCTTGACTATGGATCGAATAATTTTTCCACCATTGAGTAACATTCCACCAGAGATCAGCTCTTTGATCTGATCAATTACATTTTGTGCTGAGATATTGACTGAATATTCACTATCCTATTCAGATAAATTAGATAGATAGATAGATAGATAGATAGATAGATAGATAGATAGACAGACAGACAGACAGATTGAGAGATAGAATATTTATAAGGAGCTTATTGTATACCAAGGACTAGGGTAAACACTAGTGATATAAAAATAAGACAAGATGTACTCTCAGGAGTTTATATTTTAAAAGGGAAGATAAACCATAAAGAAGAGATAGGGAGGGGTGGAGAAGACTGAAAAGTGAGCAGGAAATGAAGTTAATAGTTACTGGGGTGCTTCAAGATGTGGACTTCTGGGTTAGAAATCCACCAATTAGTTAGGATCACTCTGGGTGTAATCATCCTAGGTAATGTACTTGAATTATAACAGAGGATATCAATATCTCAACCCCTCAAAAAAAAGTAAAAGGAAAAATATTTTGGTATGGATATCTTTTCTACACCCCACAAATTACATCAAGTGTTACTAATTTTGCTTATACATAAGGCCTACTCTGTCAAGATCTGTCCTGAGAGGAAGGGTAGGGTCCCATTCTTTCATGCACAGTAGCTGGCTGAAAATACTAGGCACATTTCATATAGTTAGAGTGTAAGATATCAAGTTTGCAGCTAGCTTGCTCTATTTTCTTGGAAATCAACTCATTTTTATTGGCTTGAAAATAGGGAAGTAAGATTGAATTTTCTTTACTGCATACTTCTATGGATAAATTCCAATTTCATCAACCTGAAAACAACAGAACTACATATTGCTACCATACTCCTGATATGCCCAAGTTTCTATGTCTTTCCTGTAAGAAGATGCAAGAAATTAATCCAGGAGCATCTTAAGAAAAAATAAAGCATTTTGGGTACCAAAAAAAGATTATGGTGAGTTTTGTAATATATACTCTGAAGAACACAAATTCCCTTTCAGAGTTTCCTATTGCTGAATTACAGATCATGTTGTCACTCTGCCTCAACCTTGATAATATGCAGGGAATACAAAATCAAAATATCAGATGATGGTTACAATTTTATATCAGTTTGAAAGTACAGTTTCTGTTACTAAAAGAAAAAAATATATCACTTGAATTTTACATACATTATTTTCTCCAAAAGAACTGAAAGGAAATTATTTTTCCTAGTCCTCAACTCAAAAACATAGAATGGCTCCCTATTGCCTACTGTGCCAACTGCCAACAAACTCCCACACACAGAGCAGGGAAGCCAATTTGCTGAAGCAACAAGGCATCCTGAGGGAGAGACAGAAGGAAATTGTGCCAGGCTAGTCAAAGCACACCCACTACCTTGACTACTATATCCCCTGAGTCGCAGTGAATGTGGCCCAGAGCCCTGAACCCAAGAGTCTTCAGATAAGGAAGTTTTTGTCCCATTGCCTAAAGCCACCATCCCGACAAGCAGCCTCTGCGGAGAAGTAGACTGGTAGCTTCCCCTGCAGATGCTATAGCCACATCAATAGAAGACCTAGAGAAGGAAATTCTTGCCACCAACATTTTTGGCACTGTCAGATCATTTAGCATCAGTCAGTCACTGTGTTAAGCCTTGGGGATACAAAGAAAGATAAAAGATGGACCCTGCTCTCGAGGAACTCACAGTTGAATGGGAGAGCTCAAAATCTATTATGAGAAGCTTACATGATTTTAGCAGCATAAATGGCATTAAGTGGAGTCATTTCCATCTATTTCACCATTATACTCTCATAACCATGGAACCTTTCCATCTGATTTGCTGCTGAAATCTTCCATGCATGTTGTCTCACCCATCAGAATGTGAGTTGCCCATGAGCAGGGACTGCCTTAATTTTCTCTTTGCACATGCTTACAATGTACATAATAATCAATTAATACATGCTTCATTCATTCATTCACCCACTCATTAAATCAAGTTCATGAAATTCTTCTTTTAAATTCTTACACCATCCATATGTAACATTCATCCTACTTTTTGATAGTTATATTATCTTCTCTCTAGATTAGAAGGTCCAAAAGGGTAGCAACTTCATTTTATTTCTTTGGATTTACCCATGGCATCAAGAATCCTAGGAATTGGGACCAAAGGGAATCTTTGTTATAATTTAGTCTAATCTCCTCATTTTACAGACAAGGAAATGGAATTCCAGAGGGGTTTGGATACTTATCTTGGTCATACAGAAGCCAACCTGGGGTTCAAATTCAGGTCATTCCCTTCCATATTGAATTGTTTTTCCACTATATTGCTTGAAATTTCAGGCTCACCTAGCACAAGTTAAGGTTTTCCAAACTATTTGTTGATTGTATAGAAACATTTTGTGGCTTTCAAGTCCCTTTATAATCTGACTCTGTGCTCCCTGTTCATTTTTTTTCTGCTACTCTTTTCCTGATATTTTCTACTCCATTTAGACCAGTCTCCTCCCTCCTGTATCTACCATGCTTATATCTACCTTTACATCTATATCTGTAATGATGCTATTTCCACCCAGAATATCTTCCACACTATTTTCCAAATATTCATGTCTTACTCATTTTTAATCTCTAACCCAATTCTATTTTCTCCACCAAGTGTTTTTCAGACCCTTCTATGCCATTTCTGATACTACCCATTCTAAGGATCAAACAGAAACCTGATTCCCAAACAGGCTCCAACCTGCCTTTCCAGCCTTATCATACATTATTCCCCTTTTTGCAATCAATGGTTCAGCCATATTGGTCTTCATGGCATCCCTGATCTGAATTCAATCTCTTACTTCCATTTCATGTCTTTGCTTAGTGCATTCCCTGTGCCTGGAATGGTCTCCCTCCTCACATTTTCTCTTTAGAATCCTTAGTGTTCTTCCAAGCTTTGCTCAAGTACCACCTTCAATGTGAAAAGCTCTTAAGTATTTTTTTGTGTTTTGTACACCCCCCCCCCCCCGCCCCGGGCTTCTGCCACCTATGATTTGACAGTTTGGTGAAGCCTGTGGATCCCTTCTCAGAATAATGGTTTCTAATGCATAAAACAAAATATATAGGATTAAAAAGAAAACAAATTCAATTTAAATATTTTTTAAGAGTTCACAGACCCACTAGATCAAATCTCCGTGGTTAACACAAAACCTTTCATCCCTTCAGGTGCCTTAAAAATAAATTTGCATTCATTTTGCATATAATTATACATACTTATATAGGAATATGTTGCCTCCACCAATTGAATACATGCTTTGTGAGGTTGAAGGCTATTTTAGTTTAGTCTCTGTACCTACTAGAAGATAGTAGATGTTTTGAAAATACTTATTGAATTCCTAAAGTCCTAGGACTCTGTGTTCCATAATTTAGCATCAAATCACATACCATCATATTTTCTCATTTTTATGTGTTTTATCTTCATGACTATATTGTAAACATATATAAGTTAAGGACTATGTTATTCTCATTGTGTTCAACTGTGGTGGCCCATGGGAAAAAAAAAAAAACAGTCTTCATTTTTTTGGTCCTAGACCAAAACTGGCAACACTTAATCTATACTTTGCAGGGTTGTCTCCCCCCCCCCCCCCCCCCCCCCCCCCCCCCCCCCCAGCCTGGTACCCGACCTTGCTCTTTCCCTAGAGCCCTTCATATCTGGAATCTTTCTTGCAGCCTCCCTAACTGCTGCATCCTTCCTGTGGTACCAGTGATAGGAGTTCCTTAGTGAATGGCCACCCATTCCTATAATTTGTTGCAGCAAAAGCTTAAACCTGAGAAAAATGGACACAAGCTTTATTTACACTTCTGATTTTAACAGCAACTCCAAATATTGTCCTTTGAAGGCTTCATAATAAACGAGCTTGAGAAAACTTTCCAGGAAAAGTTCGAATAATCCATTTGCATGTGTATGGGGATCCTATTTCACCAAAAGGTCACAATTCTCCCTAAAGAGAAAAAAAATGCTGAGCTAATTGACTTCTTTCTCAGGGACAGGAATAATACTGACCACAAATAACAGTGGGTTTTTTGTGCCTCTTAGCTAGGCTTAGATGCTTCGTGGGAAGCAAACAAACTGTGCAGGTAAGGGCCTGAATAGTATACAGATGAGAAATCCCCTTGTTTTGGAAGACTTTGGTTACTATGAGGGTTTTATAATTTTAAAATATCATAGCAACAATTGACAAAGCCAACTTTGCCTGAGTCCCTCAAATAGTATGAGAAGCCTATGTGAGGGGAAAAAAAAACAAAACTTGAGAGAAGGAATCCTGAATGTTGAAGACTGGAAGACAGAAAAGAAGATACAGCATAGGATAGATCTGCTCCTAATATTCAAGGCCATCCGCAATCTGATTCCAACTATACTTTCCAGATTTTTCTTATACTAGTCCCTTTCATATTCTCTCTGGACTCTGTTTTCTCTAATTATTCTCTTTTCCTCCTCTCTTTTCCCCCTGTCCTTTTGGTCATGTCAACCTCACATGAGAAAAGGATGCTTTTACTCTCATTTCCAACTTTTGGATTTCCTCAGGGTCTTCTAAGCCTATTTTGTGGGTTGAACAAAGATGGTGACTTTGCACAGCCCTCCCTCACATAAATCCAACTTACTTGCATGTCATGGCATCACTCCCTGACATCATGGTCCTTTTCCAGAACAAAGGACAAACAACAACATTGACACAGGATGCATTCTCCGGGAAACCTTCGCTCATTCCGCTATGGGAAAGTGATTCCTGCCTCAAAACTTTTAAAGCACTTTGTGTGAATTTCTCTTTTGTACTCCTAGCACTTTTCTTTGCATTATCAGCAGGTAGCGGTTTTCCCCTCATTAAAAGTTCTTGAATCATAAGGCCATAGATTTTACAGATGAGAGGGACCATTGAATCAAGTCATTTTACAGTTCCTTGAGGTCAGGTTATATGTCATATCTATTTACGTCTCTTCACTGCCTCACACATGTCCCTCTATATCATAAGCACTTAACATTGTTTTGTTACTGTTCTTAAAATGAAAGAATGCTTGTTGAAGGATGTCAAGGGGGACAGATTTTTTAGGATTACAAATTTTAGTAATATAGAAAGAATCAGAAAGGAGCTTAGTGGTAATCTAGTTCATGTATTTTACAGATAAGGAAAATGAGACCAAGACAGATTAAGTGACTTTCCCAAGGTGACACGGTTAGAAAGTACAGAGTCAAAATTAAGACCTAGTTCAACTGATTCCAAATCCACCATGTTTTCCATCATTCTTCCTCCCATTTATTTCCATTAAACTCCTATGAATTTTAGCTCTCCCAAAATAGAGGTCTTCACCAGAGGCTGGATTACTGGAAATGCTGTAGGGGGATTCATGCTTCAGGTGGGAATTTGAATAGAATATCTCTTCTCATTACATCCTCTTTGTCTCTGTCTCAGAGCATTCAAAACTTCCTTCAAAGCATAAAATCCCACTTCCTGTCTTGATTTTCTTAGTTATTATCACTCTCCCTCTTGAAATCACTTGGTCTTGCTTTGAAAATGCATGTTGCATCCTCCTCTCCCCCAACCCCACCAAGTAGAATGTAATTTCGTTGGGGGCAGGGACTGTCTCATAAATGCCTTTGTATCCTTGTACAATGCTCTGACCAAAGAAAGTACTTAACAAATGTTTGTTGAATTGAACTGTAATTTATTTAATTCTAACTGTAAGATTGAGTAATTCTTTAAAGTAAACCACACTTTCAACCTGTTTGGGGGGCTGATTTCGTTGCTATTCTATTTGCTACTCTGTCTACATTTATTGGACTTCATTGATTTCCTGTTTAACTTAAAAATTGTTTCACTTTTACATCAAATTAATTCATTTAACAAGCAAATAGTTCAAGAGTTCAAGACTAGAAATCATTCAAATGTGTGGGTTGGGTCACCATATTTTTTGCAAATGTTCAGATCTTCAAAGCACGCTAAGCCATCAAATTCACACCGTTTTTCTTCAAGGACAATCCCTTTGGCTTGGATTGGTTTGTTTTCTTTTGCTTTTTGCTAGGTCAGAAACATCTTTATTACTTTGATGCATCTGTCTCTTCACTCAGAGTATTTCAGTACTTCCAATGTGTTTGGTCTATGTTGGTCTTAGAGAAGCATTTCTTCCAAGAATTCTAGATCCCCTAAGAGTTAAGAGAAAGTTACAAATAGCTCAATGAGAATAAAATGTTTTTGTTGAGAGTAGTCATAAGATAAGGGCAGCTAGGTGGCACAGTGTCTAGAATACCAAGCCTGGAGTCAGGAAGACTTATCTTCCTAAATTCAAATCTGACCTCAGACACCTACTAGCTGTATGACCCTGGGCTAGTCACTTAGCCATGTTTACCTCAGTTTCCTCATCTGTAAAATGAGCTGCAGAAGGAAAATGGCAAGCCATTCCAGGATCTTTGCCCCAAAAGACCCAAATGGCATCATGAAGAGTTGATATGAAGGGTAATATGAAAGGAATAATCTGCTCTCCCTTTTGCCCTCCCTCCTGCCTTCCTTCCATGTTTTAAAGTCTATTACAATACAAAGATCTCTAGTTTGAGCCCCATAACATGGAATGGAATCAATAGCTGGAAATGGCAAAGAAGCAAATTCAGACTTCAGTCAGGAAAGCTTTCCTAAAAGTCAAGCTGTCCCAAAGTCCACTGGGGAGCTATAAAGAGATGATGTAGCTTCCTTCACTGAAGGTCTTCAGACAAAGACTGGATAATAAGGTCACAGACCTAAAGATAAAATGGATACCAGAGTCCAACCCTCTTGTTTTACAAAGGAGCCAACTGAGACCATGGAGGATGGTGATTTGCCCCAAGGCAGACAGGTACTATAAACATGAGAAGTGGGATTTCACTCTAAGCTCTATTTGAACTCAGGTCTTTTGATTCCAGAGACAGTGGCAATTCTTGTTCAAGTAGTTTGGAGTAGGTGGCTTCTGAAGTTTATCTCAGCTGTGAGATGGCATGATTTTTATTTAAAAAGCCGAACATTTTCTTCTTCAGTTGTTGGCCACGTCCAGCTCTTTGTAATCCCATTTGGGATTGTTTTGGAAACCATTGCCATTTCCATCTTCAGCTCATCTTACAGATGAAGAAAGTGAAGTTTAAGTGACTTGCCCAGGGTCACACAGATAGTAAGTGTCTGAGGCCAGATTTGACCTCAGGAAGATGAGTTTTCTTGACTCTAAGCCTGACACTCTAACCACTGTGCATCCTATTTACTGAATTGTAGATTCCCGTGATTTATTGAGTTCCAATAATATGTGCCTAGTACTGTGGTGGGTGCTACCATTCAGGAAAGAAAAAGCAGAGAGATTGTTCCCCTCAAAGAACTTTACAATCTAGTTAGGAAGTTAAGACATACATAATGAGGCAATTTGTGTCACAGTATGTAGTAAACTGCTAAATTGTGTGGGGCAAGCAATTAAGTGAATAAGACAGGATAGAATGAAGTGCTGATTGTGAGCTACAGACAATAAGCCCAGAAGGAGTCAGAGAAAAGACTACCGAGTCACCACAAATTGCGCCATGGGATTAGCTGCAAACCTGCCTCTAAGGGAAAGGGAGTCAGCAGCCTGAATATTTTGACTGAGGTAGGAGAAGGGAGTGAGATGTTGGGTTCATGTCTTCAATATCTCCTTTACCATCAACTCCTTCCTCTGAACATACTCAGATCTTTCTTGGACATTCACAGCAGGGTGACAAGACAGCACAAGGCTTGGAATTGAGAAAACTGGGGTTACAATCCTGCTTCTGAAATTAACTGTGTGACTATGCGTAAGTCCTAAACCTCTCTAAAGCCCAGTGTCCTTCTATCTAAATCAGGAATAGTGATACTCGTGTGCTATATCTCATGGGGGTACAAGACTCAAGTGAGACGATATGTGTACGGCACCTTGCTCATTGTGAGTACCAGGCATTATGGTTATCTTCAGAGTTCTTCTCACTCCTTCACTTTTCAATAGACCTTCTTTGACTTTGCTATGCTCCTCAAGCCATCATTCTCTTTTCTTTCCTTTACTTCATCACTTCAGTTCTAGAAAGACTCATCTACACAGGAGGAGCCAAACCAATAGCCCACAGGAGGCAGTACTGGAAAACTCCCAACTCAGTCCAGAACCAGATTAAAATATCATTGGGAAACGTTTAATAAAATAAATCCAAATACCACACAACGTAGATAATGGTTATTTGTGGTTTTCTCAGTCAATATGCTGCCAGCAGGTATTATTTCTGTTTGAGTTTAAAACAAGTAAACTACAATGCATGTCTTTATTTTTACACTTTATCCATTATATATCTTTATGTATTTATTTTTGTGGCACTAAGGGAAAAATTCTGATTTGTAGTATGAGAACTTGGGTTCAAATCCAACTTCTGTTGTTGCCTGTATAACTTTGGGAAAGCCACATTAACTCTCTGGATCGTTGTTTCCTTATCCATAAAATGGGCACGGGGGAAGTAGACTATATGATGAACCTGTATGATGGACAAAGTCCCTTTCAGCTCTAAAGAAAAGATTCTACAATCTTTACCTCCCCCCCACCCCACAACCACTGGTGATTTTGCTTTCTTCTCCCCAAATACCAAAAATAACCTTCCTCAAAAGTCCATATGGATTCTCCCATGGCCTAGAGGACAAATATAAGTTTAAGTTGGTATTTGAATTTCTCCACAATCTGGCACCCTCCTGCCTTTCCAGTCTCTTTTTATCGTATTCCTTTACTGACATTAAGATTCAACCAAACTGAACTGCTCTCTATCTCCTGAACTCAATATTCCATCTCTTGCCTCCATGCATATGACCGAGCTATTCCATCTGTCCAAAATATACTCCCTCATCATGTATGCCTCTCAAAACCCTTGTTATCATTCAAGACTCAGCTCTGGTGCCATTTCTTCTACAAAACAGGTACAGCCTTGAAAGGGCTTCTATTCCATGAGGGAAGTTACTTTCAACTTGGAGATTCTATGACTAAGTGGTGAATGAGGAAAGGACCACTGAGAGAGGAAAGGATGGAGTGATGGAATGTGAGAAGGTGACTGCCTACCTCTTCCATCTGTGCCTCATTCTTGATTCCTTATTTTCTCCCTGTCATCCTGTTAACATTTAAGTATTAAAGGAGAAGACCTCCTTTTTGTACTCACCACCTTGTGAAAAGATCATCCCAGAAAGAAAAGATCAGCAGAATATGAGTCCTGTTGATTAAGGTTCAAATCATGTCCAAGATCCATGGGGCCTTTCCAGGTCAGGGATTTTTAGCCAGATTATCTGAGACACCAAATGCATGAAGGGAAGTTATGTACAATAAGGTCAGGTCCATAAACTAGGCAGTTGTAAAAGCATGAATAGGTGAAAGCTTGGGAAGGCCTGGCAACAGGTTTCACAATCTAATGATAGGAAGACTAGAAGTTGAGAGCAGGGAACACAAACCACTGGCAGCTGGGGGTCGGAGGTAGGTAATTCAGTTACTAGGAGATATGCATGAAAAGGAGGGGTACAAAGTAGAATCTTTGTCACTTGAAAACAAAAATAATAAAGTCAGGACAGAGCCGTGGCTCTCCATCCCCCTTTTCCTCATCAATGATCCCTGAGCCTTAGTTCTTTAGTCCCTGGGAAGGGATGAATCTGAAGATGGAGAATCAAGAATGGACACCCTTGAAAGTATATGAGGGCAGGGATCCAGTCCAACTACTTTTATGACTTGTGAGACCACCATCATCTTCTCAACCAAATGACATCTGCCCCTCCCCCCACCCCACCATACTTCTTTCCTTCCAACTCAGTCTACAAATCTAGCATGGGCAATAAGGTAAATAACTCTATAGGAGAGGGCATTTTAGCAAACAGGACATTAGTTGTTGAAGAACAATAGTCCTTCAATTTCAGTTCTTCAGTATGGTTTCATGTTTTTAAGTCTTAGCAAGACCTAACTACTGGTGGTATCCTCTGCTGCTCCAGCTTTCATTACAGAGAGTTACAATTTCAGAAGTTCTGAGTTGGAATGGATGTGAGGCTACCTAGTCCAGCATATTTCTGGAAAAGAATTCCCTCTATATTCTATACCTGGTCTATTCCTGGTACAATAATTATGCCACTGGTGTCTGCTTGAATATATCCAGCAATGTGGGTGGGGTCTCAATCAGAAACTAAGCATAGACTAATTGTCCACTTGTGTGTCAGGTGCTGGCAATACATGTACAAAAGTGAGACAGCTCTAGCCTCAAGAACTTATATTTTATTGAACCTCCTCCCTCTAAGAGCAGTTCATTCCATTTTTAGATAACTAATTTCTAGGAATTTTTTTTTCTCTGAAATCAAGTCTGAATTTTTCACTTTGCAGATCCTAGACAGCTATGGACAGAATGCTAGATCTGTAGTAAGGAAGAATGGAGTTCAAATCTAGCCTCAGAATTTCTTATATGTGTGAACCTAGGCAAGTCATTTGACCTCTGCCTACCTCATAAGCAATAGCCCCTGCCTCCCGGTGGTTGTGAGGATTAAAAGCTCTCTGCGAAACTTAAAGAATACTATAAGGATATTATCATTCCCAGTTCTGCCCTCCTCAGGTCTATCTCTCTTCCTCATGATAGCTCTTCAGAAGCTGAAAGACAGCAATCATAGTGATGCCAAGTCTTTTCTATATATTCTTCTGTTTACCAATGCCCTTCCTAAAATGTGGAGCCCCAAACTGGAAAGAATATGGTAGACATACACATAAACTCAGCTGAAAACCCATCTTCTACACAAGGCTTTTCTTGATGATGCCAGCTACTTTGCATTGGCTTTGTGTATATCTTCTATATTGTTGCATATACACCTATCATTTTCCTCTATAGAATGTAGGCTCCTGGAGATTGGGGACCATTTCATCTTTTATCTTTGTGTGCTCAGTACTTAAAAGTGTCTGGCACACAGCAGGTATTTAATAAATGCTCTGATAATTGATCAATTTCCCAGAGATGAGTAGCATGAGTTTATTATCTGCTTATTCCTAGAATTTGTGCTTTCCTTAGGTTTTATTTGGCTTCCATCAGAGTACACAGCTGACTCATACTTAACTAAGAAGTTACTGAGACCTCCTAGATCTACACATTAGGGATTTTTACATGGGCAACATTGTCAGGGATGTGACTAAAGAGAGTTGGGAGGATTAACTTCCATAGACAACTAGCTCCCCATAAGGGAAGTACCAGCAAAGAAGCAAGAGATGGAAATATCAGGTGCCAGTTATTCCATGCCCAATTAGGAAAATGCAGAGTACTAATTTATTGATTCCATTTTTACCCTAATGTTAAATTCAGTGAACAATTTTTAAGTACCTACTATGTGCAGAGTACTATAATAGGTGTTTGAGCTAATCAAATTTAATATGACATAGTCCCTGACATCAGGATTTTTACATTCTCCTGGGTGGGGATTTGAGGAAAGGACACAGATAGCACAACAGAAGGTGAATTCATGAGATTATGAAAAAAGTGCTCTAAAACTTGAGGAGAGAGAGAATATTTTTATTCATGTGTAGACTTAATGGGTATAGGGGGAGGACTAGAGAATGCTTCAGGGTTAAGGAAGCATTGAAGTAAGTAGACTCTTCAAGGAAGAAAATACCAGATTTGAAACCATGAGATGTGTGTTTAAATACTGCCTCATACACTTGAAGGTTTTGGGATGATGGCAGCATGTTGTATTAAGAAACATTCTAGATCTGGAGTCAAAGAACCTGGGCTCTAACTTTGCCTCTGACACTTATGAACCTTGGTCAAATAATTTCCCTTTTCAGGGACTCAGTTTTCCTTTCTGTAAAATTAGGGAATTGAACTAGGTGACCTCTGAAGTGAGCTTTGAGTCTAAATTGATGATCTTCTGAAGTTGACTTATTAAAGCTCCAAGTTCATCAGTAGTAAAATAAGTGTGTTGAGATTGCTACTCTCTACCTCATAGGATTGTTGTTGAGGAAATGAATTGCAAACATTAAAAGGCTATAAGAATGTGAGTTGTTTTACTATTTACCATCAGCAACTAGTAGCTGCTCGGTGCCAGTCCCATACAACGCCAATCTCTCCCATTTATGTAGGGCTTTAAGGTTTGCAAAGTGTTTTTTCATATATTATCTCCTCTGCCTCTCACAAAAGCTCTGTGAGGCAAGGGATATTATTATCTATATTTTATAGAGGAAAAAAATCCTAAAATTCAGAGTTAGATGAGTTGCCCATGATCACAAAATAAGCAGTATCTAAGGTATGATTCAGACTGAGGTCTTCATTAAGTCACTCTATTTTTCCAAAGTAATGAAAAGTAGAAGAGGGTTGGCAAGTTCTCTTCTCCTGGCTAGCTTTCCCTCTCTCTTTAGCTATGGGATTTAGCTGAAAGCAAACAGGTCATACAATTTAAGAAATTTCTAAAATTATTAAAGAAATAGGTGATGTTGGGCTGGTTCATAGATTCTTAAGCATTATATGTCACAGACCTCTCTAGCAGTCTTAGTGAAGCCTATATTCCTCTTCTTTAGAGGCAAGTAGCAGTGGATTGAGCAGTTGACCTAGAGTTAATACGACCTGAGTTCATGCCCAAAGTGCTGCAAAATTGTGCATACCCTTTGATACGGCAACTTTACTATGCCATCTGCATCCCAAAGAGATCATTTAAATGGAAAAAAAAAACACACAAGTACAAAAACATTTCTAGCACCTCTTTTTCTTGTGGCATAGAATTCAAAATTGAGTGAAAGCCCTTCAATTGGGTAATGGCAGAACAAATTTGGGTATATGAAGACAATGGAATACTATTGAACTATAAGAAATGAGGAGCAGGCAGATTTCAGAAAAAACTTGAAAAGACTTATATGAATTGATGCTGAGTGAAGTGAGCAGAACCAGGAGAACATTATACACAGTAAAGGTGACACTGTATAATGATCAACTATGATAGACTTAACTCCACTCAGAAATACAGCGATCTAAAACAGTTCCAAAAGACTCATGATAGAAAGTGCTATTCACATCCAGAGAAAGAACTATGTCATCTGAATGCAGATCAAAGCAGACTATTTTGACTTTTTTTTTGTTTTTTTTCCTTTCTCCTGGTTTTTCCCTTTTGTTCTGCTTCTTCCTTCACAATGTGACAAATGTGGAAATATGTTTAATAAGATTGTACAAGTATAACCTATATCAGATTGCTTGCTCTCTTTGGAAGGAAGGGAGGAAAAAAATGAAACTCAAAATGTTATAAAAGTGAATGCTGAAAACTATATTTACAGGTAATTGGGGGAAAATATCATTAAGTGGAAAAAAGATGACCTGAGTTGAAATCTAGCCTCAGATTCTTACTAGCTTTGTGACCCTGGGCAAGGCACTTGTCATAATGGTCAAACGAGATAGTTATAAAGTGTTTGTCACAGTGCGTGGCACATAGTAGGTGTCTGACAGATGTTTATTTCCTTTCTTCTCAGAACAATGGTTCTAAATGCATGAAACACATAGTTTAGGATGAAAGCCAGTTACATTAAAATATAATCATTGACATATTTAAAAATAAATTTGCTCACAAACTTGAGGTTAAGAACTTCTATATTACATGAATTCTGAGATCACTCCCAATCTGATTTTGTGATTCACATTCTAGGGTGGGTAAGAAGAAGGGGGAGGGAAACACCATAGCCTGCTAGAAGGTATAGAAGTTCAGGAGAAGAGAGTTTGAGATTGAGAGAACAGCTGATTGGCCAAATTGAGCAGGGGGAAAGGGACCATAGAATGGATGAAGAGGAGTGATGTTAAACAAGTTTAGAAAAATAGTTCAGATCCACATTGTAGGTTTAAGATAAAGATAAGAATTATGTTTCCCCTAGAGCAATAGGGAACCACCAGTGGTTTATGAGCAAGGGAATGGGGGAGAAAGGAAAAGTAAGTGAGACCTAAAAGTTCTGACAAATGACCGCTATATTCCAGTAGGTTTTGAAATTGAAACCTAACATTCTGCATTGGCCTTATTCTGATAAAGCTATTGATTAACTTGATTTCTTCAGGAAGTGTTGTTTGATAGTAAATTATTATTAAAAATAGCACCAGAAGGTCATTTCATCACCTCCCTAATTTCATTTTACAGAATCAAAATTTCCTGGTACCTAGGTCTCTACCTCAAGCAATCAAACCTTCTGTGTGCCAGTCAGGAAAAGTAATGGATTTGTGAATATACCCTCAAGTCTGTCTGAGCTTTCAAGGTTTTGAGCCATTGGAAGCTTCAATCTACTCTTTTAATCAAAACCACCTATGGCAAAACAGGATGTGAAAGGGGTAAGGGTGGGGGCTAAGGGAGGAGTAAACCCAGCATGTTTGTTTCTTTAACATAAACTGTTAAAGAGAAATGACTCAGGCAGGTGAGAAATAAAGGTTTCATGACATAATGAGTAGAAGTCAATATGCTTAAAACTATGTGAGCATTAATTAGCCATTATACAGTGCCTCTAAATTAAAATTACAATGAAAAGATGACTTTTTTGGAAACTGGGATATTAAACCATTCAATTTAAATTATAAATTTTTATCCAAAGAGTGAATTGTCTTAAAGTCTTCTTTTTATTATTACTCAGCACTGTTTTTACTTTATGGAATATTTTGCATTATATTTTAATTAAAGTTATAATTACAGAACTAAATATAATTAGCTTCTTTCTTCCAAAGAAATTAGAAGTGAACTTACGTTATTAAATTTTCAATTTGTTTCCTGCAGTGTTACATAGTTTATTCTAATTAATTGAAGGAGAGCTCATAAATATTTGATCAACATGGGAATGTGATTAAAGACAAAGGAAATTTTCTCTCCTGATTTTAGTTCATTTTCCTCATACCCTGATATATGCATGTTGGTGTGTGCATGTTGTGTATATACATATATAGCTATAAATGTATATATACACACATGTGTACACATCTATTGACATGACCTTGATTTAATCAAAAAAGAACACAATAAGTTCCCAAGAGTGCTGGTACCTTTGGCTGCCACTTAGGCCTTCAAGTTCTCAAGTGACTGGAAGTTATCCCTTTGTTTCCTTTTCTGTTTGGATAATCCATTTCAAATACTTTTCTTTCCCCTTAGAATGAGACTGGGAAATTGACTATTAGCCACTCTCATGCGGTGCTTTAAATTTATTGCCATTTTGTGGTCTGAGAATGCTTCTTTTGCTAACCATTTGGCAGAATTGATATTTATTCAATATTAAATATCACAGGGGACTGGACCATGGAGGGCCCACTCATAGGAGCATGCTCTTGAATAGAGAACACTCCCCATCCCATTCTGGATCAGGTGGCACTTGTTGAAGTAGGATCACTTTCTATCTATCTCTATGTCTATATCTATATCTATCTATGTAATCTATATCTGTATTGTATCTGTTTCTGTATCTGTATCTATATATATCATTATATCATCTAAGACTAGACTCTTGTTGACCTGTTCTTGTTGTATTTATAAGCGTGCTAGGATCTGGGAATATACACTCAGTGAATCAACAAACATTTGTTTAGAATTTTCTTTGATTCAGGCACTGTACTGGGGATAAATAATTTTTTTCTTATTTTAAATATGATCACTGTCCTCAAGGAGCACATGTTTTCATCAGGGAGACAAAATGTAAAGACAAGGTTTATACAAAACACATAGAGACTGTGTGGAGGATAACCTGAGAGAAGAAGGCTTTAGTGGCTTAGGGGACTGGGGAAAATCCTCCTATAGAGAGTAGGGTGTGAGCTGAGACTTGTAGGAAGCCAGAGAAGCTGAAAGACAGTGGGCAGGAGTGAGAGCATCCTAGGCATGATATATATCCAATGCAAAGTCGTGGAGACATGAGTTGAGATGTTGTGTACAAGGAACAGTAAGGCCAGAGGAGCTGGTTTGTGAAGCAGAGGGAAGGGAAGGGAAGGGTGTAAAGAGACTGTAAAGGTAGAAAGGGGCCAGAGTGTGAAGGAGTTTCAGTGCCAAATGAAGGACTTCATATCTGATCCTGGATATAAGCAGAAGCAGCTTGAGATTCAGATTTCATTGGGGAAGGGGGGAAATAAGGAAAAGAGGGTCATACTTGAACTTTAACAAAATCCTCTTGGCAGCTGAGTGAAGATGGATTTGAGGGAAGAGAGATGAGGCAAGAGACCAATCAGAAGCCTATTGAAATATTCTAGGTAAGAGATGATAAGAGCCAAACAAAGCCACCCAGGTAGGGGTGGGGGTTGTGTTAGTAGAGACAAGAACTCATATACAAAAAATGCTGTGAAGAAAGAAACAAGATCTGATGACATTAGATATGTGGGAGTGGGAATGAAAAGTCAATGTTCACACTGAAATGAGCCTGTGTGATTAAGGATTGTAGTGTCTTTGAAAGTTTAAGAAAAGATGAGAAGAGAGGAAGGTTTTATGGAAAATATGAATTCTTTTTGGGACATGAGTTTGACATAAAATGTGATATATAGGTTGAAATTTCCAAAAATCTATTAATGATATGGGAGTGGAACTCAGGAGAAACATTGAGGCTAGCTATTTAGTCTGGAAATCATCTGTATGCTTGTGATAATTGAACTTATGAGATCTAATGAGATCACCAAGCAACATAGTAGAAGGGGAGGAGAAGATGACCCAGGACAGAGTTTTGAGGTTCATCCATGGTTAATAAATATTCTTTCAATCATAATATTTGATCAAATTCACAAATGAGACTAATAAGAAGTCATCAGCCAGGTACATGTATATAACCAAGAAACAGCAGTGTTGCAGTAGTTGAGAAAGAAGAAAGTATTCTAGAAGATGGGATCAACAAAGAGGTCAAGAAAGACTGAGAGGGGAAGGACCCTATGTTTGGCTGTTGAGAGATTTCTGATAACTTTGGGGAAGGTAATGTTAGTTAAGTCATGAGATCAGAATCCCGACTATGGTAAGAAGTAAGAGAAGATGTAGAGGCATGTCATGGAGATGGCCTTGAGGATTAAGTGAAGAAAGGGCAAATAAATACAGGCCAATAGCTCACTGGGATAGTGGGGCAAGATAAGAAGTTTTTGGTTTTGGTTTTTAAGGATGGGGGAGATATGACTATGTTTGTAGGAAGCCAGAAAGAATCAATCAGTGAACTAGCACTTATGAAGTGCCTACTATGTACCAAGCCCTGGGATAAATTCTAGAGATATAAAGGCAAAAAAGAAAACAAACCAATCACTGATCTCAAGGAACTTAGACAATCATGGGGGATACAGCAGCCAGTGGATATGAAAATGGAAGATTAAAGAAATTATAGGGATGACAGTGGATAGTGAAGAGTGGGGACAATCTGCTGAAAAAGATAGGAGGTGATGGGGTTATAGAGCTCAAGAGGGCATACATACAAACATACATACATAGACATAGACATCAATATAAATGTACATATATGAATTTGCTTTGATGAGGAAGAACTTCATCATTGAACAGGACTGAAGGAGGAGATAGTGGGGGAAGATGTCTGAGTAATGTCAGATGAGGAGTAGGAGGAGGGAAGAAGAGGGTCTCAAATTTGTCCGTGAAGAATGAGTTAAGGTACAAGTTAAAGTCAAAGGGCCTGGGAATGCATGTGTCATAGGGGACTTGAAGAGGATGAAAATATTTGCAAAAAAAAAAATGTAGTGGTTAGTGGAATTGTCAACTGATTAATGAGGAATAAAATATCTGCCTTGTACAGTTGAGATTATTAAACATAAATGTATAAGGGACCAAGTTGGCACAGTTTTATTATTTTCTCCAGTGCCATTCAGTGGCAAATAAATAGGATCAAAGAATAAAGATAATGAAAGTAATCCAAGGGCTGGCATTTGGCATTGTGATTATTGATAAAATAGAGGGGCAAGAAATCAGAGAGCAGAGCATAACATAGACTTGAACCGATTCATTGAGGCATGGAGAGAGGGAAGAGCTGAAAGTGGAACCAATGCAGATGCATAGTCTCAGGAAGAACTAACACACTCATAAAAACAAAACAAAACATTGTGTCTTGGTTGATAGAAATCCAATAGATAGAAAATAGTTGTTATGGTATTAAAGTAATAGAGACCGTTATGAAATGTAAAATGGATAACTTTGATTACATTAAACTCAATTTTTTTGTACAAATAAAGCCAATATAACCAAGATTAGGAGGGAAAGTGAAAATTGGGAAAGAATTTTTACAACCAGGGTCCCTGATAAAGGTCTCATTTCTTTCTTCTTCTTTTTTTTTAAGCAATCGGGGTTAAGTAACTTGCTCAAGGTTACACGGCTAGGTCGGATGGTCGTATTCCAGAGTTCCACATATTACATAATCAACTCCAAAGTTCTTAAGAGAAACCTTGGAAGTGTCCTTATATTGCTTCTTTTGACCACCTTGTGAGCCCTTGCCCTGTGGAAGAGTTTGTGATAAAAGATGTATCTGTTGTATGTTCCACATACACAGTGCCAAGATAATTATGGGAAGGTTCATAACATGTTTGGTCGATCCCTCTGAGCATGGACAATTCTCATATGAACTGGCCAATCTTAGATGTATGGTGATGCACTTAATTGGAAGGGATATTCACATCAATGAGATCAAAGATTTGTTTGAGGATTTGTGGTTTGATGATTTAAATAGATTCACTGAAAAAGACTTATAAGGTTTCTTAACACAGCCTATTTTCCCTTATCTTCCATCTTTTAAAAATCACTTTGATTGACCTCCTAAGAGAGCAGTAACTAGAGCAGGGCAATGGGGCCTTTGCCCCCAAGGATCAGAAATTTAAAAGGTGCCAAATTTTAATGCATAAAGTTGTAAGGCAATGTAGTATAGTGACAAGAGAACTAGTTTTGAATGTCAGAGGGTTTGCATTCAAATCTCACCTCTAACATTTTCTATATAATCTTAGGCCAATTAACTCCCTGGACCTCAATTTTCTCATCTTTAAAATGAGGGTTGGGTAAGATGACCTCTGAGATTCCTTTCAGCTCTAGATCTATGACTCCATGATTCTATGATTTTTTTTCTTAGTTGCTTGTATTATTTTGATCTCATGTTGATTTGATGGCAGAATTCTTGTTTCTTGCTTGCCCAAAAGGAGATTTTTTTCCTGGTTGCTCCAACTGCCAAAATTTTCGATTCTGGCTTTGCTTTCCAAATATGATAGCCTTGAATAGTGTATTACTTTAGACTTTTGGAAGCACTTTTACTTTCATTGTATCTTTTTAATCCACACCATAAATCTGAGAGGTAAAATACTTAAGACTACTTATAACTAACTAACATTTATTTAGCACTTTGGTTTTTTCAAAGCTTTTAGATGCATTATTTTGTTTGATCCTCACAACAACCTAGAGTTGCTATTGTTCAGTCATATCTGACTCTGCTACCTCACTGGGGTTTTCTTGGCAGAGATACTGGAGTGGTTTACCATTTCCTTCTCTGGGTCATTTTATAGATCAGAAAACTGAGGCAAATGAGGCTAAGTGACTTGCTCAGGGTAAGTAGCTAGTAAGTGTCTGAGATCAGATTTGAACTAAGGAAGACTTTCTGACTCCAGGTCCAGCCCTCTAGCCACTGAGTCACCTAAGTTGCTCTAACAACCCTGTGAAGTATGTGCTATTCTTATCTAACCCTTTTTATAGAAGAAGAAACTGAGATTGAGAGAAGTTCAATGACTAGGGTCACTCAATAAGAGATATCTGAGGTGTATTTAGCTCACTTCCTCTTTTTTTTTTAAAGCAATCAGGGTTAAGTAACTTGCTCAAGGTTACACGGCCAGTTAATTCTGGGTGTGGTGCTGAGTATCTGAGCCTGGATTTGATCCAGGTCATCCCGACACTGGAGCCAGTGCTCTTACTCGCTGAGCCACATGGCCGCCCCTAAGCAATTGGGGTTAAGTAACTTGCTCAAGGTTACACGGCCAGGTGTTTCTGGGTGGTTGCTAAGTGTCTGGGCCTGGGATTCAATCTCTAGGTCTTCTCAACACTGGAGCCGGTGCTCTTACTCGCTGTGCTACCTGGCTGCCCCTTCTCACTTCCTCTTGTCTCTAAGTCTAGTACTCTAATCACTATCTATACATCCCCCTCAATACCACTGTATAGATAAAGAGCAGGGGCAGAGATACATAATCCTTAGAGTTAAGGTTAACATCCACATCTGCTGACTCTGAGTCAGTTCTGGTACCATGAGCCTATCTAGTACCACTACATTCTTTCAATATCCAGGAACCAAAATGAGGCATGTTATTTCACAAAGCTGAGTCAAATGGAAGAATTATGCCTACTCTATGTATGTTAATAGCTCCCACTAGCACGAGAGCTTTGAGTGTGAGCACAGGCTTCTCCTACTGACTCACACTTGCCGTGCAATATACTACAACTTCCATGCCTTTTTCTGCCACACACATGATCACCAGTCTTTCCATATCTTGGTTCTGTATCATTTGCATTTGTCCTCATTGACTCCCATTCCATAGGAAATATTTACATATGTTTATCACTGTCACAGTTTAGCATGGCATCTGTTTGCCTGAAATGAATCAGGTCTCACTCACAGCAGCTTGAGCTGACTTGGTCTGAATTTTGAAAGAAGCAAAACAATATTGGGTTTATTCAAGCTGAGTGGAATAAGAGAATATCAGAACCACAAAGGATGATCTCACATCTCTGCTCCAGCCCCTTTTAGAGATGTAAAATAACTTGCTCAGCATCATATAACTATTCTATCTCAAAACTGGAGTGGAAATGGCAGGGTTCTCTTGATTCAACTCAACAAACATTTCATTCTATGAATAAGTCACTGTCCAAGGTACTGTGGAAAGAGTGTGGAGCTGCAGAAATAGCATTGCCCTTTGAGTCAGAGAGGAAGGATTCAAATCCTGGTTCTGCTACTTATTTATTGCCTTGTGAATTTGGGAAAGGCACAGTGCCTCTGTTTCACAATCTGTAAAATAAGAGAGAGACAGCTAAGTTTCCTCAAAGATCTAAATCTATGTCCTATGACCTTAAAATGACTTCATGAATTGCCTGACAATCAGGGTTGCTTTATATATTTTATTTTTAAAATCACATCATACTTTATTTTTTCAGACCAAATCTCTCTATCTTGCCTAGATTGGAA
This sequence comes from Petaurus breviceps papuanus, assembly GCF_028583685.1. Lineage (NCBI taxonomy): Eukaryota > Metazoa > Chordata > Mammalia > Diprotodontia > Petauridae > Petaurus > Petaurus breviceps. Next base: position 46,027,536 of record NW_027185761.1, read on the forward strand.
GCCCACAAACTCTTACAGTCAAGTTTAAATTTGTGATCTATACAAGAGACTTGACCTACTCCATTTCTGCCCTGGGCAGGTTCATGTCTCTTAAGTTACATGATGACTTGTTCCTTTCCTCAGAAATTCACCTTATTGCTGATGCTAGATTCAGTGTAAACACCTGATCTTCTTAGTGAGGTTTAGCCCAGAACTTCTGAGCTCAAACAATTCACCAAACTCAGCTTCTCCCCAAAGAGGTATTACATGCATGTGCCACTATGCCCAACACTTCATTAATTTTAAAACATTCTATATATGCTTCCACATTTGATGCTCGTAACAAACTTATGGGAGGAAGGAGGGCCAGTGTTATTACCTTCATATGGTAGAAGGGCACTGAGGTCTTGGGAAACAAGATGACTTCCTCACGGACACACCAATAATAAATGGCAAGACTGGGACCAGAAAATAGGATTCTTGACTCTGTACCTGATGCTCTATTGTCTACATCATACTAGGTAGAATAACAATATATTTAACATTATTTTCATAACAATAACAAAATGTAATAATGATTTATATTGTAGAAACAAGGTTTTTTTATTCTTCTAAGTGTGATAGAGCTAGTGCTGGAATGGGCTTCAGTGGCCATAGAGTCCAATCTTCATCTTACAGATGAACTATTCAAATAAGGAAACTGAGACTCAGGGAAAAGGGATTTTCTCAAAGACACATATTATAAGTGTAAATGTCAGGATTCAAATTCATGTCCTCTGATTCCAAACTCAGCTTTCTTTTCATTATATTATTCTGGCTCTCCCTTGTTGACTTAATGTGGGAACTGAACCTCAGGAATTTTAAGTCACCAACTAAAGGTCACATTGGCAGTATCAAGGTTAAGATTAGATCCCAGGCCTCACTAAAACCAGATACGATACTCTTTTAGAGTTTTCCTTGTATCATATTTATTTGTATTTATGCCTTCCTTACATTTTCAATTCTGAAGTTTCTTTAAGAACAGACTCAGTGTTATTTCTATCATGATATCCCTACCACCTAGAGAGTGAGTTGCACGTAGTAGGCACTTAATATGTATCTGTGGATACAAATGGAGTTTTGAAAGACTCAAGTATTTCTAAGATTAAATACACAGCCATTGGAACAACTCTTAAGACAATGACAGTGTTAAATGCCCTTTTTATGTGAACAACGGCCAAATTTCTCTTTTTCTGATATACTCAGGAAGATGAAAAGGGCAGATAGCATGTTCTGCTGTTAAACTGACAAGATTATTGATATTTTTCAAATTATTACAAGAAAGGCCAGGCATCCACATGCATTATTTAAGGCAGCTCCGGCATTGTTTGGGAATTGCATTATTTATGTCAAACGTGGTATATTGTGTGAACATTTATTAGTTACAACGAAGCAGTTTTAAGACCAAAATAAAAGATTGAAAGAAAGAGGGAAATAAACCACTGTCTTATTTTTCTGGAGTTTTCCTGTGGCATACAATGAATATCTGAGTGTACACCATAGAGGACTAAACTAGAGGTTGGAAGATTTGGATCTCCCTGGCTCTCCCACTTCTTAATACCTGTGTAACTTTGATACTTGTATAATGTTAGGCAAGCCATATGACCTCTCTAGGCCTCAGTTTCTTTTTATTTGTAAAAAAAGCTATTATACTAGATAGACTCTGATGTGTCTTCTAGTTCTAGCACTATGATCCTATGATAGTATGATCACTAAGAAGCTAAAAATGAAACAAGGTATTTGCAAAAGTGAAATATTGGGGTCAGAGTCAGAAAAAAAAAACATGGCTTCAAATCTCACCTCTGACACTCACATCTGTGTTACCTTGGCTAAGTCATTTAGCTTCTGTAAGACATCCAGGTATCTTCCTAGCATTCAGCTACTATAAGCCATAGAAGAATGGGTCTGTGTAAGCAATTCCCTAAACTGATGAAATCTCAGACCTTTCACTTATTATTATATTTACAAAGATAAGATATTAAGTGATAGATTGACACTTTCAAAAATGCTTTCTATAAATCATTCCTGTTTACTGTTCTCCCCAAATACTGAAGAAGGTAGTTCAGCATTGTGACCAGCATTAACCTGAGACTTGCATTCTACATTATTATTTACAAAGCACATTCACACACATGCCCTCAATCAATTTCCCTGACCTCTGCTATGAAGTAAGTTCTGTTATCTTCATTTTGCAGGTAAAGAGAACAAAGTTTAGGGAGGTTGGTTGGTTTACCCAATGGCACATCACTCAATCCAATTCAGTAAATATTCGTTAAGTACCTACTATATGTAAGTCACTGTTCAAGGGAATAAAGGTAAAGAGAGTTTGAAGGGCTTATCCCAGAGTATACAATTCAATGCAATGTGACAGAGTTTTATCAAGTGCCTACTATGTGCAAAGAACTGCCCTATGTATTAAGAAATGGTAGATCCAAGGAGATCCAGGTCTTCCAAGCTCTAGCTTAGTTTTCTGTGCTCTAAACTCAAATATTCATCATGTACCACAGAAAGCATCCAGAAAATAAGACAGCGGTTTATTCTTCTCTTTCCTTCAACCTTTTATTTTGGTCTTAAAACTGCTTCATTGTAACTAATGTAATGAATTATGTAATATTAAATTAAATATAAAATTAAATATGTAATAAATAATATAATTTTAAAATGTAATGTAATTAATTGTAACTAATTCATACAACATGACATATTTGACATAAATAATGCAATTCCAAAAACAATGCCAGGGCTGTCTTAAAACTGATATTTAAATAACTAAACAAAATGTAGGTAATTAACTTTGACAGAGATATGGTTTTAGGTGAGATTTGAACCCAGGTTTCCTTGAATCCCGGTTCAATGTCCTATTCACCACAATGTACTAGAGGTGAATCCAAGTCTTTTGATTCCAAATCAATTTTTTTCTACCAACCCACATTGGTTTTCCATCTGCCATCTTGCTTTTAATTGGGATGCCCCATGTTAACTTGGAATGGAACGAGGGCACATCTAAACCCATAGCATTGTTGAAGTTTTGACAAAGCAGATGAAATAGAGAGGAGAATAACTTTAGAACAGGAAACCTAGCAGTATAAATAGTGAATGGTGGCAACATTTTCGTTAACATTGCTCCTTTGCTGATGTTTTCCCTTTGTTGTAATATATGTGTGTCTAGGGTTTTGAAGTAAAAATCTCCAGTTAGTGAGGAACATTTCAGATAAGAGCTATGACAGTGATTAGCTAGCATTGAATTAAATCCCTGCTTATTTTCAATATTTCTAAGCTAGTCAGATTGAAGAGGACTCAAAGAACAAAGCTCCCACATCACTCACCCTTGAGCTGATTACAAGATTGATTGAAGAGCATGCAAAACATTATCCAAAATATATGTGCACTCTACCTCCTTACCATCCACACATTCTCAATTTGGCAAGGTTTAGCAAAATGGATCCACACATGGCAATGGCAAAACTACAGGTGACAAGCTCATCCAGGATCTCTACAGTCCCAGATGGCCCGTAGATGTTAAGGGCTATGAGTATTTACACAGAGTTAGACAAAAGATACCACCTAGAAAGGCAACATGATATAATGGATCAAATTCTGGATTTGGAGCCCATTCTCTGGCCAAATCAGAGCTATCTAACTCCCCAACATCAAATACTAAGTCATGGAAAGCAAGAATCATAGGAGAAGGTTTTGATGAAACACTGTCCTCATTTGAAAACTCGTCCCACTGAAGCCACACTCCACATAAAACTAGACTCAAAACTCAATATATAGGGGATGATCTTGTACAAATTTTGGTGGCAGAGGGGGGAAACATCATTAGTTGCATTTTGGCCCTATGGCTAGGGAAGGGAAAAGGAATAAGCAACTTATATAATGCCTGCTATGTTCCAGGTACTTTGCCATATATGTTTTACAAATATTATCTCATTTGATCCCTACAAAAACACTGGAAGGTAGATGATATTATTATCTCTACCTATTTCTCAGTTGAAGCAAACACATTCAGTGACTTTTCCAAGGTCACACAGGTAGTAACTATCTGATACCATATCTGACCGCAGGCTCAGCACTCTATCCTCTATACCATCAAATGTTTTAAGGCCTAGATGAAATAATGTTATCCTCTCATTCTTTGTGTGGATTTCTTTCCTTTTTGTGGAGAAAGGAGTTGAAAATACAGTAGAGAGAGAATATATGTTGGTATGGAGTGCTATAAACATATTGCTATGAGTCTGGAATGACAGCATAACTCACACAACAGGGGATTCCAAGTGAATTATGCAGGTCTTCCCAAAGAAGAGGCAATAAAAACATTGCAGTGCCCTCCACCATCTCACATTTCATTTGTGCCAGTTAAGTTCAACTCACAAATTTTTTCTAAAATCTAAACTTTTCATCCATTTTGAATGATCTCCTGTTTATGTTTTCTCCCTCTCTGGGAATACATAGCCAGGTTATAATTAAATATGGACACTTTCTGTTCATGTCTCCTCCAATTAAATGGTTTCTATGTATTATACAGTGTGCAGAGAAAGCAACAGGAAGTCAGAACAGATATATCTAGTTCCATGATGATGCCTAGAATGATAGATCAGCACCATGGATTGCTGGACCAAAATGTAGTGGGAAAAGACAAGGTGTGTTGTCACAATGTTTCTAATGAAAGCATAGCAACCATGGGTGATACCAACTCTCTGAAATCTTTGTGTCACCAAGTAGTCAAAGCAGATAATCTCTGCTATCCCTTCCAGTTTTAATTTTCTATAATTATACATAAAGACTTCCTACCTAACTCTGCAATGACATGAGACACCGGGGCTACCAGATGAGTCATCACCTCAGGGATAACAGATTATTTAAAGAGTAGTCCTTAATGATTTCACCTCAGCTTGGAAGAAGTATCCCCAGAGAATGGTTGTAAGTTCTGTGCCTTTTGACAATCTTTTTATCAATGACTTAGATAAAGATACAGATAGTGTTAAAAATGTGCATGTGACACAAAGCAGAGTCAGATAGTGCATACCTTTGCTGACAAAAGCAGGACCCCAAAAGATCATGACAGGCTAGAAAATTCATGTGAATCTAGTGAGATAATCACTGATAAGGATCAATATAAAGGCATTTATTTGGACTCAAGTAATCAACTTCAAAAGCACAAGATGGGAGCAATTCGATTAAGCAGAAGTTTGACAAAGATGTAATGGTTTTAGTGGATTGGAAGCTCCTTATGACGTTATCCATATGACCAAAGGTAAATTACTTAACCTTTCCAAACTTCAGTAGGAGGATGTTGTACTTACTCTGCAGGGTTGTTGTGAGGCTTAAATGCATAAGTAAAGCATCTTGTAACCTAAATTCCTATGTTGTTATTGGTTAGTTTATTCATATTGTGATATGACAACCAAAATTAATGAAGTCTCAGGCTATGTTAAGAGAATCATGGCTTCCAAGAGAATAGAGGAAAAAGTCCTTCTTGACCGTGCCATGGTGGAAAAAAAAATGTGAAGTACTGTTTTCACTTCTCATATGTCAAAGGATCATGGATATGGAGCAGGGAGTGGTCTCAGAGGCCATTAGTCCTAAGTCTCATTCTACAGATGAGGAAACTGAGGTTCAGCAAGATTGAATGACTTATCAGGGTGGCCAGGTGGCTCATCGAGTAAGAGCACCTGCTCCAGTGTCGGGATGACCTAGGGATCAAATCCGGGCTCGGATACTTAGCACCACACCCAGAAAATAACTGGCCATGTAACCTTGAGCAAGTTACTTAACCCTGACTGCTTTAAAAAAAAAAGATTGAATGACTTGCTCAAGGTTCCACAAGTAGCAAGAAGCAGAAGTTTAATTGGAACCCCAGTCTTCTGACTTCAGTAGCAGTTATCTGTCTATTAAACAACACTGGGCACCCAAATGTAGGAAGGATATTATAAGACTGAAAAGCAGTCAGAAGAATGCATGGAGGATGGGGAAAGGGACTTGAGTTCACGGCATATGAGCATATATAAGGATGGAGATGATGGCTTTCTCAAGCTCTGGAGAGGTCACTGTGCAAAGACAAGAGTGAACCATGAGTAAAGGGTAGAAGTTACAAAGAGGAAAATTTAAGATTGATTTCAGGAGAGAAAAACCTTCCTACCTATTTCAGCTTTACAAAAATGGAATGGGCTATGCGTGAGGTATTCCCTGATTCGGTAGCCTCCCACACCCAGCTAGAATTTTTGTCTACATTTTCCCCATATCCAATAGTTCATAGTTTCAATTGTTTCAAATTGGTGACAAAAATACATTAGTACATTTTGACAACATGACATAATTGAACAGCAAGGTAAGTTCCCTTCCTGCGATGGGTGGGAGGCTGAGGACATAATATGCTCCAAAAAGCCTGTGAGCACATGAGAATCATGCCTGAGCAGGCTGTTCCATTTCCAGTGAATTAGGCCCTTGATTCCTTAATCCCCATGGCTTTGTTTTTAAGCAGGGCCTTGTCTTATGAAGTTTCAACAAAGGCTTCACTGAGAATCCAAATGCATCCTCGTCTTTGCATTAGTCTTAGCCAATCTTTTCATGACTTTCGACAGAGAGGGCTAGTTATACAGGCTTTTCTGTTCTCTAAATTAGTTTTGAACATGATTATTATTTGGTGCAGTTCTGAGAATTTTTTTCATGTTGGGACTTATTTAGTCCAATTAGAATTCAGCACATAAGGTAGAAACCAAGACCTCACGGACCAGATCATGATTTACTGCAAATTTTAAGCCATCACACTAGGATGAAGGTTTAGAAAAGCTATCTTGTACCAACCAGCTTGGATATTGTCCAATATATTTATTACATAGCAGTTACCACCCATTTTCCAATTTTATATTGAGATTCCAGAGGAATGAAAGCAGAAAGGACAAAAATGCCTTTAAGGTAGACATTTGAGCATTTTGAAAAGACATGAATAATTATAATCAGAAAAGGAAGTACTACCTTCTTCCAAATTGCACAGAAACCTTCTGGCTCAATAACCCCACAGTTCATAGGTTTTATACAGAGCTAGTGTGTACATTTCATCTGGAAAATGAATTTCAAATATTGTCCCATACTGCAAAAATATTGCCAGCTTTGACCTGGCTATGATGTCCTAGGAATAAAACTTGAGATTTGGAGTCAAAAGAATTGTGCCCAGATCTTGCCTTTGTTTGCATGACCCTGGGCCATTCAGTTACCCTCTCTGGGCCTCAGTTTTACCATCTGTAAAAGAAGGGATTGGACTAGATGATGCTGAATTTCCTTTCTAGCCTTAAATCCTGTTCCTTTTTCCCTAAAGCAATAAAGTTTTTTACTTTAAGTCTCTTTACCCTTCAACAATATACTTGCCTAAAGAAAGCAGTAGGTCACCCCCCTCAGCCTTGGTCTCCACTTATGTAATATGAAGAAAGAAGAAGGCAACAGGGATTTATTAAGCAGATACAATGTACAGGCTCTGTGCTAAATGCTCTCTAATCTCATCTCATTTAATCCCCACAACAACACTAGGGGCTAAGATTATCCCCATTGTACAGTTGAGGAAACAGGAAAATAGAAGTTAAATGATTTCTTCAAGGTAGCTTGTTTCAAAGGCTACATTTAAACTCAGATCTTGCTGATTCCAGGCCCAATGCTGATTCTTGCAGTAATGACCTTTCTGGATTGGGTGACCCATGGCAGGTCATCAAATCTGAAATTCAGAGCTGGAAGGGACCTTGGGGATATCTAGCCAAGTCTTCTTATTTTATCAATAAAGAAATAGAGGGTTGGAGAAATCATTTGGCCAAGGACATACAAATGGCCCAGGGAAGATTTGAATCCAGATAATGCCAGTCATAAACATTAAGCATTTACTGTATGCCAGGCACTGTGTGAAACTCTGAGGGAACAAAGAAAGGCAAAAGATATTCTTGGTTGTGAAGGAAATTGGAATCTAATGATAGGAAGACAACATACAAGAAGGAAGAGGGAAAAAGTGGGGGGAGAGGAGGAGAAAGTACTCAGCTTGTGGCGGCGGGGTGATGTGGAGTCTTGAAGAACACAGCTGTGTGGGAAAAGGAAGAGATATCTAATGTGGGTTCCCTTCTTAAATGGAGGCTCTAGGAGGACCCTCCAATTAGAGGAATATTCAATGTATTTAACTCTAATCAACTTTGCATAAGTTGGACTTGGAACCAAGAAGAACTGAGTTTGCATCCAGTGTCAGATACATAGCAGCTATTGGACTCTAGAAAGACACAATCTTTCAAAGTCTCAGTTTTCTCATCTGCAAAACGAGATGACTGGACTTGATCCCCTCTAAGATTCTATTTATGTCAGTTATTGCTGTTCTTGTTCATAAGATAATAGAGCTGGAACTAGCAGGACCTTAAAATCATCAGGTATAGTCCTCTCATTTTTATGGATGAGGAGACTGAGGTCTTGTGAAACTAGAGAATTTGAACAAAGACATATAGGTGGTCATTGAAATAGGCA
>NW_027185761.1:46041046-46112314 GCF_028583685.1 Petaurus breviceps papuanus
CCTTCTAGTTCATCTCCCCACCTCAAATCTCTCCACTCCAGCACATCCTCCCCTCAATGGGGTAAATTGGTCTTCCTAAAGCATGGATCAGACCATATCACCCCCTCCCCATTCAATAACCTTCAGTGTTTCTACTTCCAGAATCTAGTCTATATTTTTAAAATGTAATGGTCTTCATAATGTGCCACCCCCCGACCTTTTCAGTTTTCTTACACCTTATAACCCTCCATATACCTTGACAGCCAAAAAGTCTGACCTCCTCCTTCTTCTTCCTTGCATACAACACTCCTTAGTCTGATGCCAGTCATTTTTATTAACTCTCATACCTGGAATTCTCTCCCTCCTTATCTCTGCCTCCTAGTTTCTCTGACTTTCTTCAAGTGCTAGCTAAAATTTCACCTCCTACAGTCATTCTTTTTTTTATTTCCCTTAATTTGATGGATAATCTCCAATTTATGCATATAGCTTGTTTGTACATAGTTGTTTGAATTGTTCCCCCCCCCCACCACCACCATTAGACTATGAGTTCCTTGAGGGCAGAAACTGTTTTTTGGGTTTCTTTGTATCTCCAAAACTTAGCATAGTGATTGGCACATAGTAGGCACTTAATAGATGTTTATTAATTGACTAGAATCCCATAAATACAAAATTGCAATTTGCTGAAAGGGAAATAAATGAGTGAGAGCTCCTCTGGCCACCAATCAGCAATAGAAACATGAATTTCTATTCTTATCCCAGGATACCTCTCATATTGAACATGGAAGGTGGCATTGGCATGAGAACAAGTGAAAGTGTCAGTGTCTACCCTATATTATATATTAGTAAACATTAATATTTTAGATTAAAAATCAATGAAAGCTCTAATGTTTTTCCCATACCTCAGTGATTTTTTTTGTTTTTACCAATGAGGAAACTGAGACCCACAAAATTAAGTGATTTAATAAGCATTGAACAAGTCCATGATGAGAAGAGTTTTAGAGTCAGAGTTCAAACCCAATTCCTCTGACTTCAAATCCAGCACCTTTTTCTTAACCTCTCTAAGTCTCAGTTTCCTTAGCAGTTAAATGATAATAATAATAATATTTGCTCAGGCTATGTCATAGCAACATGGTATGTAAGAACCTCCTTCTTGCATGGTATAACCCAAAGATTACTGGATTTAGAAACAAAAGATGGACATTCAAATCCTGTGACTGTCATTTCTAACTCATGTTGCACTCAACAAAAGCCTTTATAGATTGTTTCCTGACCTTTAAAATAAGGGGCTTGGACTAGATGACCTTCCAGATCTCTCCCACCTCAAAATATTTGATCCTGTGCTGATGCCTTGTTATCCATAAGGCACCATACAAATGTGGGTTGTAATCATTAACTCCCAAAAGGCAGAAGACATGGGAAGTTCTTAGTAAAACTTCTAGATGTCACATATATTTTTCCACAAAGTTTTTGATACCTCGTCTATCACGCTTGCCTTCATCATATATTTTCTTGGATGGTGATTCACCTTACTTTTCCAAGTGTAATTTAGTGTCTGCTACAACTTGGCAGCTTAAAGTCTCCAGTTTTAGTGATAAAATATCTCAGCACTACCTATTAAAGCAAGAATCCCCTGGAAAAATCAATCCCAGTGTGATTTCCATTAGGTGAGAGGGATGGAAAAGACTGTTACACTGAATATAGATGCCATGGTCTAGAGAGAAGATAGGAGAAAGTTCCAAAGAAAAAGTGGAAAATCTGTTTCTAACTCCCAGGCTAAGACAATGGAAAAGTCAAATGAAAGCCTTCTGCCTCCAGGGTTTTTCCCCAGCTATACCTCTTGACTGAGAATCTGTTTCTGTTTAACTTCAGAAATGCAGATTGAAAGAATTCATTGAAGACTAAATAATAAAAAAAAAACTTATCTTTTATTCTTTTCATGACTTAAATGCCACTCCAGTTTAAAGTTTTTGCATATTGTTTTCTGTGCATATAGAAAGTCCTTAGAGATAACTTTGTATAGTAAAAATTTAGCTTATATTGCATTTAGTTTGGTAGAAAAGAAAATAATATTATTCTCCATCTTGAGAGATGATGTTGAGATTGAAAATTCATAAAAAGAATGCATGTTAGAGGAAAAGGGGAAAAAAGGCAGAAAAGTTCAAAGGATCCTTTCAGTAAAATCCTTTAAATATTTTAAGTGTAAAGGATCTTATAGCCCATCTTATTCAACTTCCTCATTTTACAAATGCCCAAGGTCACACAGCCAAGGTGGATAGTGGAAAGAATATCTGACTTGGGGGTCTAGAAGACTTGAATTCAAATTTTGCTTCAAATACTTTCTAGCTGTATGACCCTAGGTAAGTCATTTGATCTCTCTGTCTCAGTTTCCTCATCTATAAAATAGCGACAATAATAGACACTATTTCACAGGGTCTCTTATTGTGAAGGTCAAATGGAATGACATGTAAAGTGATTACAAACCTCAATGCATTATAAAAATGCTAAATAGTAGTATTATCTAGCCAAAAGCAGAGATAGGACTAAAAAGAAAAATGATAATATGGTTAATTGGTGGTTGTCCTTTGTTTTGAGAGGACCAAAATGATATCACTATGTTGGGATCAAAATATACTATACTTTTAATAATTTTAATTATACTTATTAATTTTATGAATCCTCTTTTATTAAGGGGATTTATTCTGGGAAGTTTGGACTCAATCAAAGGGCCACACTTGAGGAAATAGAGGGCCACATGTGACCCTGAGGCTGCAGGTTCCAGACCCTCAGTATAGTTTGTTCAAATGATGGATTAGACCAATAAGAGGTCTGAATGTTCTACCAGAGGCTGGGTACAAATAGTCTCTATGAACATTCAGAGCAGTGATCTCTCTAAACTTGTGTATCACACATTTCTTTTGAACAACTGAAATTCTACTTTGCTCATAGAGCATAGTCTGTGATAAAACTGAAGTTTGTAAAGTGCTTTCAATTTTGCAAAGGGCTTTAGCAACTTTGCTTCCTTTGCATCTCACAAAATTCTATGAAGTGGGGTTATGATCATCCCTGTTTTACACACAAGGAAACTGAGATTTAGAAAGTTTGAACTACATGCCCATCATCACTAGTCAAGGATTTGATTAGATTGATTTTAACCTAGGCTTCCTAGCCATAAGGTCTGTGCTCTATCAGTTAATAAAAATAATCAAATTTAAAAGTTAGGATATACATACACACACAAACACACACACGTACACATTGGCTGTTGTCCTTCATTCTTGAGGAAGACCAAAATGACATCACTATGGTCGAGTCAAATCATACTGTGTCTGACTGTGGCTAGTCAGACCAATACAACCTCGGAAGACTCTACCACAGGTTGGGGACAAATAGCCCATGTAGACATTTGGGGTGGATTCTATAAATTTGCTCACCTTGCATTTCTTCTGAGCTACATCAAATCTGCTTTGCTCATAGAGCAAAAGCGCCTGCTCTGATGAGGGCATGCCATATTGAGTGGTCCTGTGCTAGTGTCGCCCATGTCACAATCAATTCCAAAGTTCTTAAGAAAGACCTTGAAAGTGTCTTTCTATTGCTTCTTCTTATCACCATGTAAATGCTCGTTCTGTGTGAGTTCTCCATGAATTAATGTTTTTGGCAAGTGTAAGTTTTGCATTCAAACAGCATTGCCAGCCCACTGGAGTTGCACTCTCTGAACTAGAGATTGAATGCTTTGCAATTTAGTTCGAGAAAGGACTTCAGTGTCTGGTACTTTATCCTGCCAGGTGATTTTCAGAATCTTCCTAAGACAAATGAAATACACACACACACACTCACACACACACACACACACACACATAAGGAGAGGCAGGGGAAGAGAGAGAGAAAGAGAGACAGACAGACAGACACAGACAGAGAAAGAGAGAGAGACAGAGAGAGTGAGAGAGACAGACAGACATAGAGACAGAGGGAAAGAGAGAGAGAATACTCTAGAGTTTGCAAGGTGTTTTGCATGTCTATTTAATTGGTTTAATTCCATATTTCCTCTTTTTTTTATAATGGTATTTAAATGAGCTATAGTTGAGCTTCTGAATGATACTAGAAGAATACTACAATTTCCTATAGTGGTCACCTATAGCAATAAAACTAATAACTTAAGATTCATCACATTTTTCCTTTGGTCTTTCAAAGAGATTTGTTTGAAATTGTGAAAATTTGACTTTATGGACTGTTTTTCCAGAGCTGATAATTCTTTGTGAGTTGTGACAAAATTGACAAGAAGAGGAAATGAATTTGTTGGCATTTCTATAGTAATCTATGCATATTAATGACAATAATATAATTACCTTTAGAATCAAATATCCTGTTATCCAAGGTGCTGTATGAGGAAGTAGAAGTGTAACTTCAAATGAAGTACTAAAAAGTTACTAGACCAAACCAAGTCCACACATATGAAATCCATCCTGCAGCACATATAATTTTAAATGCACTGAGAAATTTATTTTCCAGATGCTTTAAATAGGCCAAAAACTTGGCCTCATAAAGCAAGGGTTCTAAACCTTGTGTCTGTGAACATTATATGTATGTATGTATGTAGACATGTATATATGCATGCATGTATATAACTTTATTTCAATATAATCAACTTCTGGGGCAGCTAGGTGGCACAGTGAATAGAGGACCAGCCCTGGAATCAGGAGGACCTGAGTTCAAATCCAGGCTCAGACACTTAACACTTACTAGCTGTGTGACCTTGGGCAAGACACAACTCCAAATCTCCTGCCTTCCTCCCTCCAAATAAAAATGACAAAAATTTACATAATTGACTTCTTTTGTAATCATATGTATTTTATATTAAGTGTTTAAAACATAATTCTGAGGAGTCTATAGGTTTCACCTGAATATCAAAGCCTGCATTTAAGTATAATACACATGCATATTTACACATACATAAGTATATGTACACACACATGTATATAGAATTTCTTCTTTATAGTTTCAGAGCCAAATCCACACATAGGGGATAGGTCTAGGGATTAGGTATTACTCTATTTGAGTTTGATACCATTGTTGAGAGATTAAATGGCTTATCGAAGGCCACACAACTAATATGTGGCAGAGTTAAGACTTGAACCCAGACTTTCCTGGCTATTTCTTCATGTGTACACACATACACACACACACACTGTTAGCTTTTGTTACTTAATATTCATTATTATACAATTGTAATGCAATTAGATTGCATTAACTGTGAGGGACAAAATAATACCCCACTAAGGTCCACTTGTTTCCTTCCTCTTTTGCTTTATGGTGTTTGCTTTAAATGAAAAATTTTAAATTTAGTCACAATAGCCATGAGCCCCCAGTTAGGAAAAATCCCTAACATATAAACAGAATCAGAAGTTGGGCTCTCTGCCTAACCTTATACGTTTATGCATAGATACATACATGCATACATATTTATTTGTTTGTTTAATTATTCATATCAAGTTAACCCCTGGAGTCTTTGTTATTAAGGCAAAATTCTATTTTCCAGAAACAATTGAATAATAGAAGAGACTCAGTAAGTTGAGAAGTTGGGTAAAGAGCTGACCTTTTATTTTTTAGATTCCCTTCAGAGTTCCTTGCTCAGAAGACATCTGTTGAACTAGTCTTTTTCCCAGTGTTTCCCTCCTCTCCCACTGCTCAGGCCTCCTGAGCTCCCCACATAGGTGTGGTGGAATTACCATACTTACTCCAACCTCTCAAACAGAGATGCTCAGAATTTCTTTCTCCTGTCCCCAAGGGAATTTCTTGCTTTTGTACAAATTCTTAGATGATGACTTTGACCCTCACACAATGGTTTTGATTCAGAGGTATCCAGACCCTGTTCACACTCAGTTTTCTTTCTTCAATCTAATCCAAAAGTCTTCTGTACTAACAAAGGCAGTTACTTTAAGTACTCCCTTGCTTACATCCAATTCACTTGCAAGTCATGGCATCACCTCCCTGATTTCATGGTCTTCTCGGAGAATGAAGGACAAAAAATAAGAAGGTATTTTAAGTGGGTAGGATAATGTGGAACCCCACCCTTAAAGTTGTGTTTGATCCAGTAGGCAACTCTCTGAGTATCATATCATTGTGATCTCAATAATGGATATTTATATAAAGCTTGACTTACATCATCTTAGTTGATTCTCAAAACAATATAGACTTCGGGATTACCGGTGTTATTTTTTCTCCCTAATTTACAGATGAGGAAGCGGTGTCTTAGAGGTTCATGAAATCATAGCCCTAGTAGTATAATCCAATCCAATTTTCTGATTTTGCAAATGAAAAAAAATTCAAAGTGAGCCCCATGGAGGCAAATTGGCATTCAGATAGTAAGAGTCAGAGAGTGGATTTGAACCCAGCTTCCCTGACTTCAAGGTCAGTGTTCTTTTTGATGTACCATGTTGCTGCCAAGTAAAATGACTTACCAATAACCAAAAGCTTAGATTATTAAATGAGAGACTTTCCTAACTCCAAGTCAAGCACTTTTCTCTAAAACACACTGTCTCTTCAATTAGCAAATGAAAAAAAAAAACCTATAGCTCCGAGAAGCTGTATCACCCAAAGTAGGTAAGCCAGGAACCAGGACTCCAAGCCAGATCTTTTTCTCCCCTTCCAGGGTTCTTTCCATTTCACTACATTCCCTCTCAGACATTCTCTTTTTCTTCCAATTTGTTCAACATACATTTGACTTCTTGCTAGGCTTAAGGTCCCTCAGTACATATGTACAGAAGTGCAGAGAAGGAAAAAAAATGATGCCCAAACTTTAAGGGAACTTTGTTGTATGATACTTTCAAAAAGCAGAAGTCTCTTGACAAATCCTTTTGCTACAGAAAATTTCAAAACAGATGTACCTGAATTTCTAGAGTCTGTCTACAAAGTTGTGACTCGAAAATATTTTTAAATCAGATGACTTTCTAAAACACCTGGGGAGCTCACTCTTCATAGATGGTAGAGTGTGTATGAGCATTGAATTGGAATTCAAGAAAAACTGAGGTCAAATCTGGTCTGAGATACTTAATAGATCTGTGACCTTGTGTAAACCATTTAACCTTGCTCAGACTCATTTTCCTCATCTGTAAAATAGAGACAATAATAACACCAGCCTCACAGGATTGTTATAAGGGGCAAATCTGTTAATTAATGCCCAGTTCTTTGGAAACTTGTGGAAAGTATATAAATACTTGTTGTTGTGAAGATATCAATGTTTTTATAAAATGAAAATTTCTTTAGCAACAATAAGCGTCCCTCTGATTGATCTCTCTTAAAGTTTAACATCCACAAAATATCAAGAAAACGTAGAGAAGATTCCAGTGAGTAAGGGTGGTCCCATTGGTAAACATAGTAGGACAGAGGCCAGTGTTGGGCAGAATGGACAGACATGGGTAGGTGTCAGGATGCCCCCACCAAAGGGAATAACCATTGTTATTCTATTAGTCTTCCATTATTGACATGTTGTCTCATATCCCCCATTGGATGGAAACTTCTAGAGGACAGGGGCTGTTTTTGCCTTAATTTGTATTCTCTGAGTTTATCTTAGTGCCTCAGAGAGTAAGAAGTTAATAAAGGTTTATCAAGTGACTGACTGAGTGATTTTATAGAAGGGGTGTCTTTCTGTTTGGGGATCATCCTTGTGATTTGGTTGGCCTGGCTACCCACGCCTTGTACTGCTGGTTTGGCTCCTCTGCCCCCTGAAGCACAAAAGACCCAATCTGCTGGGAATTAGAGAATTGATGCTTTAGCAGTTTTAATAAAAATTCCTATTGTCTGGTGGGGACACTTTCTGACCTAGGGTGGATGCTTCCTGTGATGAATGTGGAGTCAGAAAGGAGCAACATTTATTTGAATTTAACTAGAAATTATATCTTTTTAAACAAAATTAGAAGCAAAGTTGTTTTCATTATGTTTTGTGATCCACAGGGGCCTCAGTCACTGGATTGTTCTCATCTAGGCCTGGCCTTGAATGCCTGCATTGTTCACATCATGTATTCATTGGAGTATTAAGACATTTCATATATCAAATTTTCATAATAACACCGTGAATACAGCACTTGAACATTTTATAAGCACTTTCATAAATATTCCATCCTTAAAATGACCTTGATAGGGAGAATTAATATATACTCATCCTCATTTTGTATATGACATGCATAAGGTTAAGTGTTTTGCTTAACTGACCTTCCATTTCTGGAATTTACTATCTCCTCCAATTTTCACAGAATCCCAAACTTTCTCCAAAATATAGCTCCTGGGTCACCTCTTACTCAATTATCAAAGTTCTTTCTCTAAAGTGGAGGTCTGTTCATATCATTCCTCTACTCAAGAACTTACATAAGTTCCCTATTACCCCAGGAAATAAAAACTCCTCTATTTGGCATTCAAGCCCCTTCCCAACAGATTTATGTGTCTTTATTACATATCATTCCCCTTTTCACACTCCATGACCTAGGCAAACTAGCTTTTCCTCAAACATGGCTCTCCATTTCCCATCTCCATATCTTTTCTCTAGCTCTATGCCATACCTGAAATTGTTTTCCTTCTTACCTATGCTTCTTGGATTGTCCATTTTCCTTCAATCCATAGCTCAAATGTAACCTATATGAAGTTTTTCCTAGCCATTTTAGTTGTTAGTATAGTCTCTATTTTGTCTACAATCTCTCACTGTCCTCTAGCCACTTCCCTACTGCCTACAAACATGCTCAAGTGTCCTTCATCCTCAAAAAACTCTCATTAGATTCGACTTTCCAGGCTACTTACTGCCCCATAGTTCTCTTCCCTTTTTAGGGTGAATTCCTTAAGGTGATCATTTTTAATTAGTGCCTTGATTTTTCTTCCTTTCACTCTCCTTAACTCTCAACAGTCTGCTTTCCAACTTCATCATTTAATTTAAATTGTTCTCTCCAAAGTTAATAAAGATGTCTTCCTTGACAAATCCAATGGCCTTTTCTTGATCCCCATCCTTCCTGAACTCACGACAGCCTTTAACACTGTCAATCAACTTTTATTTCTTGATAGATTTGGGGGGCACTATTTTCTCCTAATTCTCCTCCTCCAACATCTCTGATCATTCATCAGTCCCCTTTGCTGGATCTTCATTCAGATAACACCCAGTCATTGTAGGTGTCCCACAAGGCTCTCTTCTGGGGCCTCTTTTCTTCTCCTTCTTTACTATTTCTCTTGGTGAACTTATCAGTCTCAATGGATTCAATTGCCATCTCTATGCTAATGATAAAATCAAATTATTTAGTCCTATCTTCTGGTGACCAGCAGTTTCACATTTCTAATTGCCTATTGGGGTATCTTTATATATTAAGCTCAACAAGTTCAAAGCTAAACTAACTTCCCCCATCAAAAATTCACCTCTTCCTAACCTTACTACTGTGAAGGGCAGAACCATCCCCTCAGTAGCCCATATTCATAACATAGGTGTCATCCGTGATTCCTCACTCATATCCAATCTGCTGCCATGCCCAAGAGGCCATGAAAGATTTTCTTTCATAATATCTATTACATATGTTACACTGTGTTCTCTATTTTCATATCATCACTGCCCTAGTCCAGGCACTCTTCACTTTGTACCTGTATTATTGCAGTTGCCTGCTGGTTGGTCTCTCTGACACAAATATCTCCCCCCTCCAAAGTGATCTGCCTGAAGTGCTAGGCTGATAATTTCCTAACTCAGTAAAACCTAGCAGCTCCCTATTATGTATAGGATCAAATATTAGATCTTCTGTTAAGTATTCCAAGCCATTTGTGTTCTGCCCCCATATTTCAAGTCTTCTTTCACTGTACACATAAACCATCTCCATTCCCAGAATATTATATGATTCAATGGCATTGGCCACCTTTCTGTTCCTCCAAGAAGAAACTCCATATCCTGAATGGGCATTTTTAATGGTGCTCTCTCATGCCTGAAATGCTCTCCCTCCCTCATCTCTACCTCCTCATTTCCTTGGCTTGTTTCATCTCCCAACTAAAAGTCCATCTTTACCATAAATCTTTCCTAAGATCCCTTAATTCTAATGCCTTCCTGCTGTTGATTATTTCAAATTCATTCTAAATACAACTTCATCAGGAGATAACAAATGGAGAAGAGGAACTCCATGGTGGATGTGAGGGCCAGATGTGATTTATGTGAAATTGATATCTTCTGATTATCATAAATTTATTGTAAAAAGGGAATGTGCTTTATAATCATAGCAACAAAAGCTATGCTAAGTGGCTCAGGTCACTTTGCTGAAAATGAAATAAATGACTTTAATTTTAGAGAAATTTCATCACATGTGCTGTCAAAAAGTATGCAGATATTTTACCTATAGGGTTTGCTACAGGAATTCCAGAATCCCCAATTATACCTGAGATTGCATGGGAAATTCTGGCTGTGAACTTGCTGGATTCAAAAAAATAATAATAATTTAAGATGTTTGCATATTTGTATAGTTCTTGGCATGTTGTCTCCCCCTTTAGACAGTGAGTTCCTTGAGAAAAGGGACTGTGTTTTGATTTTTTTTTTGCATCCTCATTGGTAACATGATGCCTGACATATAGTAGGTACTTAATAAATTTTTATTGACTGACTGACTGGTACATCCTCCAAAACAAATCACTTTGAATCTATTTTATAAATATCTACATATGTACGTTTTCTTTCCCCTGGGAGAATGTAGCTGCCTTGAGGGAGGGATCTACTTTTCACTTCTTGTCTTTATATTATCACCACTTATCACAGTACATTTTATCATTTTTGTCTTTATATTATTTCACATTTGTCTCTATATCATCACCATTTAGCACAGTACCTGGCAAACAAAAGGAGCTTAATAAGTTCTTCTTGTCTGACCTTCTTCCACCAAAATTTTAGTAGTTCCTTCCTCTTTGAAATGCTTTGTATTTACTTTCTTGCATACTTATATGATCTTCAATATAGTGCTGAAATAAGAAAGCAAACAAGCATATAATAGCATCTACTATGTGTCAGACATTGTGCTGTTTTTTTTATGAATACTATCTCATTTGATCTTCACCATAGTCCTGAGGGAGAGAAGATAGGTGCTGTTGTTATCCCCATTTATCATTAAGGAGATTGAGTTTATAGAGACTTATATAGCCTTTAAGTGTATGAGGCTGGATTTGTAATAATTTTTTTATTCTTTAATTTATTAATTTGTTTGTTTCCTTTTAGTTTACAGGATTCAATTACACAATTCCTTGAATTTCAGATTTTGTCTCCCTCCCTCCCCTCCCCCCACCCATGGCGTCTTATAATCAAGTATAAGATCTGTAGATACTTTCACATTATACAATGGTCAGGTTATAAGGATGGATTGTACCAGCTGGGATGAAAAATGATGAGGCTGGATTTGAACCCAGGTCTTTCTGATTACAGGCTCAGTGCTCTATCTACCACACCACCTAACTTCATCTGCGTGAAAGAGACTACAAAGATAATCTGGTTGAACCTCATAAGGATGAAAGAACTGAGAAATTAATTACCCATGTCATTTAAATGACTTGATTAAAGTCATCCAGCAAGTGACAGTGTTGAGATCTTACCCCAGGTCCTCTTATTCTAAATCTCATATACTTTTTTTTTAAGCAATCAGGGTTAAGTAACCTGCTCAAGGTTACACGGCCAGGTGTTTCTGGGTGGGTGCTAAGTGTCTGAGCCCGGGATTCGATCTCCAGGTCTTCTCAACACTGGAGCCGGTGCTCTTACTTGCTGTGCTACCTAGCCGCCCCTCTCATATACTCTCCATGTGCCTCTTCTCTTTGTGTTGACTCCCAGAAGAATGACAGCTTGATTGTACGATCATAGATCTATAGCCAGAAAGAACCTCAAAGGCCTTCTGGCCCTTTTACAAGTAAGGAAACTGACTCCAAAAAGGTTAAGTGCCTTGTGCAAGAGTACACTAGTTAATAAACTGACTCGCTCCAAAACCATCACCCATGTCACTGTACTTCCTGTCTTTCCTTTCAAAGTCAAGTAGGGAGGAAAGACTGATTATTTCATTTGCCTTTAGTTAAAAATCTTGGAAAAAAAGTAACCTGACAGAAAGCTTGTAATTCATTACCCAGAGTATTTCTCTTCTAGAAAAATGTTTGCTCTGAGGACAGAGGAAGAACACTATCAAATGTGCTCTCTTATAAAAGTGAACAAGAAAACTTTTGACAACTGATACTTGATGCATGCTCTCTTTTATCTAGATACAAATTAATGGGGATTGCAATAAGATCTGAATAACTGTTCACTAGCGTGCCCCTTTTCC
Organism: Petaurus breviceps papuanus; assembly: GCF_028583685.1. Classification (NCBI taxonomy): domain Eukaryota; kingdom Metazoa; phylum Chordata; class Mammalia; order Diprotodontia; family Petauridae; genus Petaurus; species Petaurus breviceps. The sequence goes on from NW_027185761.1 coordinate 46,053,319, forward strand.
CAAGCAATTTATCTGCTATTTGCATGTTGATGTCAATGAACCCATTCTAATTATACTGTATTTGGAAGGAAGGAGGCTTCTTCAAATCCTCTTCAATTCAAGTGTTCTTTTTTCATTAGAGCCAAAATCTGAGGCTTAAAGGGTTAATAGCTTAAGCCTCCACACAGGCAGTGTGTATCCAGTGTTTAGGAACAACCTTCATAAAGAGGTGCTCATCACACTGGAAACAGAATCGGGGTGAAACTTTGAAAAGTCAAGTGTGGCTTCAGAAACTTTAATCAGCTTCCCTATGCATTACTCTGTCTTACTGCATACCAAGGTTCATTTCAAGTCCCCCCCCTCAAAGTCTGCACAATTCACAAACTAGACCCTAGTCTAGATTAAATGCTGGTTTAGTCTCCTATATTTGCAGGCAACATTTCATACATAATTCTTATCTTGAATGAATTATTTCAAAGCCATGACTTCATTTCCAGGTGAAATAAGTGTCTAGAACAGTCTGAGTTTCGCCCCTTACTTTCTCCCCACCCCAAATGGAAAATGATACTCTGAGTCTTGTTCACAATTTATGGCATGATACAGCCAATGTTAAAAGTGTTCTGCAGGCAAACCTGCGGTGTTTATGGAGTGAAAGGGCAGACAAGAGCTGAAGGTCCCTGTTAGAAAAGCCTACAGTAGCTACTTTAGCAAGAACACTGGGTGTCATCTATAATTCATGCAAGTATATTGAAGTTTTCTACTGCCATCCAAGAAAGATGGCTTCAAAGCTGTAGAGCACAATAAGCCAATATTCTTGTAAAGCCTTCCATATATTTCCAAAAGACTTTAAGCAAAATCATTTCCCTCCTCTGTTCCTCACTGTATACTTCAATGCTTTTAGAAACCATAGATTTTCATCTTGTATTAGGCATTTGGCAACATGAGCAATCTTATCAGTGAAGTCACCAGCTCTTTTGACTTTAATGATAACCCCCTAATAAGATTTTATATATATATATATATGTGTGTGTGTGTGTGTGTGTGTGTGTATACATGTATAAATATACACACATATATATAGTATGCATATGTATGCATGTGAGTATATGGATATGGATATGTGTATGTGTGTGGTGTGTGTGAATATGCCTCATCTCTCACCTGAGATAAGTCTGTCATAATCAACTGTATATTCAGCATTTCCAGCTGGTTAACTGGATGTCCCATAATCATCTCAGAATCACTGAATATGAGATATGGAAGGAGCATTAGTGGTCATTTAGTCCAACCTACACATGAAAGAAGACTCCACTAAAGTACCTGTTGTGTACATCTAACCTCTGCTGTAAGACTTCTAAGAAGAGGAGTCCCCACTATCTCTTGAAATGGTTCATCCCATTTTTAGCTGTCTCTAATAGTTAGGAATGTTTTCTTAAATATATCTGATATTTAACAATATTCAAAACATTCTAATGTCTATATGCAAATCCATTCCTCTTCCCAACTTCTCTATCTGTAAAGGGCATTACCATCCTTTCAAGTGCCCAGCATCATAACTATGAAATCATTCTCAGTTCTCATTTTGCCTAACCATATACAATCAACTGGAAAATTTCATGAATTCTTTGTGATATATCTTGTATACTTTCCATTCTTAACATTCGCAGTGACCATTCTCTTCTGTGGCCTTATCAACTCTTATTTGGACAATTTGCATAACCTCCTAATTGTTATCCCTGATTCCAGACTCTACTCACTCCAATCCATCCTCCATTAAAGTTTAAAATTGATAGGTTATATATATGTCTTGACCATGTTGCTCCTGTGTTCAAGAAGCACCTGTTGCCTGAGGTAAAATGCAAACTCTTCTGTTTGTCATCTAAAGTCTTTCAGGGTCTATGTTTAGGCTTATTCTACATTGAGACCAAACAACAAGAAGCAGTTTCTGTCCTCAAAGAATTTATATTCTGCTGAGAGTCTTCAACATATAGATAGATGAATGAATACAAATTATACACATAGTAATACAAATTAATTTCAAAAGAAAGAGGGCATTAATAACTAATGTAATTTTTAACCATCTTTATCAGCTTAATGTCATGGAAATTACATTTCAAAGTTTTTTACACTGCTAATTCTCTGAATTGATTTTGAGCCTTTTTCAAATGGTTGTTGATTGTTTACATTTCTTCTTTGAAAAAATTTTTGTATCATTTTAAAGGAAGAATAAATACATCATTAAAACCTATAAAAATGTGGAAAGTTCTTCTGAAGAAAATGAAGGCATAATATAGTCAAAAATAGTTGTGGATTATAGTTACAGGTCAAGGAAAAAGAATAATGAAATGGTGTATCTTTAGGGAATAAGAAGAACACTGGTCTAAATTGTCAAATTTAACATTTGCTCACATCTTTTCATTTTCTAGTTCCTTTTCTAGTTTCCATAACTCAAGCTTTTTCATTGCCTGTAGCTTATGAGTTAATAGGAACATATTTTCACTTAATATTGAAGTTATGATAATGGACTCTTCTCCCTCTTATTTATTCTCCCAAAGAGTTGCATCTCTCACACACACACGCACACCACCCAGAGTCCTAACATAGAGTTCAGGCTGGTTTCAATCTTTTGGTCTAGAAAAATCACCTTGATTTCCAGGCTCTGGTGATTCCTTTCACCTCATAATGTCTATAAGAGTGTTAAAAGCTTTTCAGCTATCAAAGGCAGGAGGGAAAGAGAATTTGTATTAAGTTCAAGAGCAAGCTACTATGGGAGAGAATACTGAATAAAGTTAATAGATATCTTTACCTAGATGGATAGTGTCTTTTTGTTGGTGGTGGTGATGATTGCTTGTTTCAAAGGGCATCTTCAAGTCAAACTTTATCAAGTAGAGTGAATTTTCTTTTGCATTTTTTTCCATTAAGCTATATATCTTCTGACTCTATCAGGAACCTAAAAAGATGATGTTAGCAGGTTTGGATGCTAGGGAAATATCAAAGCACTGATAGAATTGTGGTACCCCAGGAGTGTGGAATACTACATGCACTATAAGATAGGATCAATGTATTAGGTTTTACTTAATTGTTGTTTAGTTAGAAGTTCTATAGAAAGAGATTAATAGGAAGTGGAAATGATTAAGAAATAAAAAAAACCAATAAAACTTTTAAAAAATCATCATTGTTGATTTTAATCTTTGTTATTCATTGGGGATCCACCTGTGGACACTCAGAATTTTATTCATATTCTCCTGATATTGCCCATAGCAACTCTCTCTAGACTAGGGAAACTCAATAGTTCTTTGATTCAGATAATTACTAATTAAAGAAAGCTAAAAGAAATGTCCTGAGTTTCCTGCTAATATAGATGGTGGAAAGACATGCCCCTGGAGCCCAGAAGGTGCCATTAGTGTTCAACAGCTTTAGGACAGCTTCATGTAGAATTATCGATGCAAACCAGTTGACTCCTGACTTTAAGAGGCAAAGGACATCAGCTGTCTAGACATGATCAGATAGTAAAACTCAGGAGGTTTGCAATCAGATTGCTGTATTTCTCTTTCACCAAAGTAAAGAGGCACCTGGCCATGCTTGACAGGCTGCAGACACAGTGATAACAGCATCCAAAAGTATTGCTCAGCATCTGATGAGAACTTTATTTCAGACACTCTGTTGTATGCTGTGTATTTGTGTGTGCAAGGGGAAAGGAGGTGATTAGGAGGGGGACAGAGAAATCTTGTATCATTTCCCCTCCCCTAAGGTAGCAGTCACATTACATACAGATACTAAAACCATCTCAGATTGATTCTAAGCCACAATAGTGAAATGAAACAGCAGCATATCCAGAAAAGAAGGTGAAATATATCCACAGGCCTGACATGTTAAAAGTCACTGTTCACTGGCTGATTTATCTTTATGTACAGCAAATTCAGACTTAACTATTTATTTGCACCAACTAATGTTTTTATTATTGGTATAAAATCTATTTAGGGTCAACAGAGTGTTTAATAAAATATTTCCCTTGCATTATCTGATCTCTTAGCCTTTCAGTTGAGCTGATTTCTAAATGGCCAAATGTATTAACATACTTCAGAGACAGATGGATGTGGTCTTATATATTGATGTATGTTTATTTTAGATTTGTGATTTAACTGATATGTCAATTTCTATATCTTCCCACTCTCCTGGCTGCCTTTTTATTTAATTGATAATAGATTCCACTTTAAGGATGAACTTCAAGGGTGAATTAATGTCAGCAGGAGGTTGGTTAGGGATGGAAAACTTGGATGAAACATATATTCAGTTTCTATTGGATGAAGAGGAGAGACTGGTCAACTAATGACATTCAAGGAGCTATCTCAGCTGAAGGAAAGGACTTCTGGCTGACTGATTGGCAAGAGATGAGACAATTCTCCTAGGATTTTCCTTTTACAATTTGATGCCCTAGAAAACTCCATCATCTGAAAGTCCAAGATGGAAATCAATTTTACTCTATGGGATAATTTTACTCTATGGATACTGTAATGATCAACAATTCATCACCTAAGTTTCCAGGTGATGGATAGATCTTCAAAAAGTACCTCATAACTTATATGAATGATAGATTTAAAATTGGAAAGAACCTTAGAGCTGTGCTCATGTATCCCTTTTATTTTAAGGATGGGGAAACTGAGGCTGAGAAAAATTAACTTAGCTGACAGTCATATGAGAGAGAAACAATGGTGTTAGGATCTGAACCTGGGATGGACAATTCCAAATCCAGTTTGTTTTTCACCCTGCTGCAAAACAGCCTGAATGCCACAGTTCTACGTTGCCCCAGTGGTGTAGAAGATAAGAGTTTCCATTCCCCTGATTTTATCTGACTCTATGTTGTCAGGAGAGGCATGATGGTAACTGTGAAGGAGCTGATTTCTGAGTCAGTAAGACTGGGATTCAAGTATTACCTCTAATATTCACTAGCTGTGTGACCCTAAGCAAATAGCTTAAGCCCTATGTTACACAAGCAACATTCTGAGACAATGAGGTAGAAACAGGTACTAACCGTTATTGATAGGGAATTTCATAATCTGGAATTTCACCATACTAATGATCAGACATCCTTCGCTCCCTCAAAAATTGTCAATAATGAATGATTGGTCTGTGTTTCATAGCAGGGTTTCTTAACCATGAACTTCTTTGATAAAATATTATCACTATTTCAATATAGTTGCTTTCTTTTGTAATTCTATGTATTTTGTTTTATGAATTTCATTTAACTTTGTCTTTAATTTAGAGAATCAAATGACATCTCTATAACATAGTTTTTTGTTTTAATATTCTTAGGAAAATAGATCCATGGTTTTTTTTTTTCCTATCACAAGGGTACATGATACAAAAAAAAGTTAGGAATCCCTAACCTAAAAGTTCTTATATTAATTTCACAATAAATGCTGTTAATCATCCTATGGGCATTGTAGACATCTTTGGCACCTTCCTTGGCTGCTTGGTGAGCAGCTTCTTGCAGAAAAAGCCAGCTTCCACCCAGACAAAAGAGGGAGACTATAGCTTTCAAGTCCTGGCTCCATATCCTAGGGTCAAAAGCCAAAGATCCACATAATATGATTTTTTTTAAGTTAGTTAATACCATTGCCTGAAGACTGCAACATTGGAGAAGGGAGAACATTTCTCTCTGAAATGATAGCTATTGCTCATGGCCACTGACGTTTGAGTTCTTCTGACAACTTTTACAACATTCTAACTGAACTGCCTGGACACCAAGGAATTGCTTCTCACTAAAGGAAAATAGCTGGTAAAATTACAAAGATGGCATCTCAGGAAAAGGGGAATGTGTGTGTGTGTGTGTGTGTGTGTGTGTGTGTGTGTGTGTGTGATCTTTGCAGGTTTTTGAAATGTCAAACTTCTAGGCACTAATTTATCTGACTTACATTACAATGTTACTGATAGTCAGCCATGGAGTTCCCAGTCATTTTTCACAATGAAAACACATTTCGAAGTGTTATTTGAACTCCATGGTGGTTGGATGGGTCTATTTACCATGCATTTGTGTGTATGTGTGTGTTTTCCTAAGTAATACCTTGCCTTTGGCAATGTTCTGCAAGAGAGAAGGGAATATATGATATTAATCAGTGTGGACTGTTTTCTTTGCCAAAAGAATGTAATCTGGAATAAAAAAAGGCACACAATACCTTGGTTCTTTCTTTAAGTACATATAGCTGACATTTATATAGCACTTTAAGGTTTACAGAGAGCTATGCATATATTATCTTAGCTGCCACACAGCAACCCTGAGATACAAGTATCAAGAGTATTATAGGGGCAGCCAGGTAGCACAGAGAGTAAGAGCACTGGCCCCAGAGTCGGGATGACCTGGGATTGAATCCAGGCTCAGATACTTAGCACCACACCCAGAAATAACTGGCTGTGTAACCTTGAGCAAGTTACTTAACCCCAATTGCTTTAAAAAAAGAGTATTATAGTCCTTATTTTGAAGGCAATGACAAAAATAAGAGCTAGAATGTATACACACATTGATATCTGAAATGGCCTTACTTGTAATATTTCATTTGAAGCAAAGAAACTGAAGCCCAGAAAGGTTATAGCATATTCCCAGGTCACACAATTAGTGACTAGTATTTTCATCTTATTCTCCATTTTCTTTTCTTTTCTTTTTTGCTTTTTTGGAGGGGGGAGGCCAGGGCACTTGGAGTTAAGTGACTTGCCCGAGGTCAGACGGCTTTTAAGTGTTAAGTGTCTGAGGACTGATTTGAACTCAGGTCCTCCTGACTCCAGGGCCAGTTCACTACACTACTTGGCCTCCCTGTATTCTCCATTTTCAAGGTAAAGGAACATAATAGTATCTCACACAATAGACTGTAAGTTCTTGACAATGAGAACTATTTCCTTTTTGCCATTGCAATCTCAGAATCTAGCAGAGGAATGAGCAACCTGTGGCCTCAAGGCCACATGTGGTCCTCTAGGATGGTGCTTAAGTACAGTCCCTTTGACTGAATTTGAAATTCACAGAACAAGTTCCCTTAATATAAGGACTTGTTCTGTGAATTGTGAATTCAAGCAGAGGGCCACACTTGAGGACATAGAAAGACCATGTGGCCATGAGGCTGCAGATTCCCCTTCCCCCTGGTCTAACACAATGCCTAGCCTAGTAGATTATTGATAAATGTTTGTGTATTGATTTGTCTAGGAGTTCTTTAAGGCTTATGAAATACTTTTCTCATGGCAATCTGTAATGGTAATGGGAGTTTGAAGATCTTCCCTGCCCCTTGTATTTGCAATCAAACAGGTACTCAGCACCTTGCTCCAAATTAATGATTGTTTCAATATTAAGACCCAGACCTTGGGAATCCCACAGTGGGATGAACTTGTTGATGTAACAGAAAGGAGCAGAAGAGGGAAGAGCTAATACTATATATAAGGAGAGGCCTAGGCTGGAGAGAAGAGAGATTTGGAGAACAGAACTTCTTCTGAGAGCCAGCCAGAACTTCTGCTGGGAACTTCTGCTGAGAACTGCTGGGAGCCAGAACTGCTGGGAGGGAACATCTGGAGGTTGTGCTGCTGCTGCTGGAGAGAGAGAAGATAACTGAGAACTAAGAAGAACTGAGAAGAGAAATGAGAACTGAGGACTGAACTGAGAATTGAGAAGAACTGAGAAGAGAGGAGAACAGGGAGGAGGCATGGCTGTGGTGTCAGTACTTTGTCTGTCTGCTTTGATATTAATTTGTCATATTTGTCTGTTGATAGAGGATGGCGCTGTTGTTACAGAAGCCCTGGGATCTTGCTGCTGGTTCAGAAGCCATGAAAACCATTTTTCTTGTTTTATGTTTACAGAAATCCTGGAGGAGGGTCTTGCTGATGATTTCAGAGGTCCTGGAACTATGCTGATGATTTGTATTGATTCCTCAGACATTTTTGTTGGGCCTATGTTGATTTCTCAGGCAGAAAGTGAATTGATGAGGATGTCAGCAATGTGAATGAATGTTATTGTGGCTTTCTTAAGCTTTGTTTTCCCAGGAACAGAAACTGTGAAGGACTTGAGGTGGATCAGACACTGTGAACTTCAATATGCACAAGAAGTAGACAAGAACTACACAAGAAGATGGATAAAGAACTGAGAGCCTTTGAACCCAGGTGGCAATTGGATAGATTCGGGCAGGAGCTGGGACCATGGAAACTGAGAGCCTACCTTGAGTCAAGATGAAAAGACCTCTCCTTGGGTATTTAATGCAAACTGAGAAAATCATGATTTACTGTGGGGTAGGGGTGGAGAACTCTGACCTTTACATTTAGATAATTGAGTTAAGGACTTCTACAATTAAGAAGAAAGAGGACTTTTTGACTGTAGAGATTAAGACAATGTGACCTAGGGGTGGATGACTTTGACCCAATTGTACTTTGTGTCAATTAAGAAAGCTTGCCTCCTTAAGGATGACTAAATTAAGGACTTACTAATTGATTATGTTATTAAATGAATGTTATTTTTGTTTAAAATTATGTGACCACTTTGGTAAAAACTATGTGGCCACTTTAGTGATAAGTTGTTAAGTTATAACATTATGAATACTGTACTTTGATTTCTGTGAATGTTTTGCCTTAATTTGTAACTGAATGGAGAGTTCACTGTACTGTGTAATCAGAACCTTGAAAGCTATTCACAGCAGCAGTCCACAGGCTGCTTGTGCTTGGCTTTACACAACCCCATGACACAGATGACACAGGCAATATTAGTGTTGTGATATATATTTAACAAATTGGGAAACTGAAATTAAGTGACTTGCTCAAAGCCTACGTGTCACATCTAAGATTTGAACCCAGGTGTTCTGACTCAAAGACAAGTGCCTTTTTTACATTCCATAAAAGACTGAATGGCATTATTAGAATAATAAAGAAATACCTAGAACCTAGTAGTCATCTAATAACTATTAGTAATCAATTGATGATTCCCTTATACCCTGAAAGGCCTCAACTGACATTTGGTTTTTTTTTTTTTAAGAATGAGGAGGAAATACTAGATGATGTTGAAGGTCTCTTTCAGATCTAAATACATATTCCTAATTGTTTGACTTAGGGCTAGTAACCCCAACTCACATAACAGTGAGGAAATAACTTGAAATCCCAAACTGAATTAGGACAGGCTTGCTGACAGTAATAAATAGGGGATTGCTGTCTTCCACTGATGCCCTCAGAGGCCAGAGAGAGCCACCCCAGACATTCATTGTTGATTGAGTTGAAAGCACTATCTACCCATCACCATTAGGTTTTTATTTTCCTCCCTTTTCAGTTTCTGTTGTGAAAGGCCATGATACTGATCTGAAAAGCCTAAACCAATTACTTTTAACCGGGAGAAAAGGCTCCTGTAAAATCTTCTAATTTTCTGCTGAGATAATTATTTCTTTAATCAATCTGACGCTACACCAGAACCCTGGCGCCTTCTCTTATACCATTAATCCCTTTGCTTCATAGCACTTTCAGAAAAACTTAGAACAACCTGGATTCCCTCCCATTATGTTAATGCATGCATGAAAACACCAATTTGGGCTCCTAGGAAAAGTCAATAATGTTCTATGTGTTCAAATAAAGCGCAAGTACAGAGTTGAACCTACCATTGTGGCACACTTGAGCCTTCCAGCTGTGGCTGCTCCAGAGCTGGGCATCCTTGTCTATGGCCAGAGAAATGGAGCTGATGGCCCAAGGGTTCCCATCTCCCCTCAGCATCTTTTTTGAGGATGACATACATGCTGGACCAATGGCTGCAGCTGCCAAGAAAGATGCCCAGGGTCAACCTCATCACTTCTCCCTGGCTGCTGTATTTCTGGAATTAGGCTTCATGTTCTTCTATCTCTTGGAATATTTTAATATTTTACTGAACTCAAATGTGTTTAGGTCTTAGAAGATAGCAGTGAAATAAAATTTTACAGCTGACATCGTCCTTTGTACCTAAACTTTATTACACATTTTATACTCTGTGTTTAACAACACCTGCGTGCTGGAGGCTTCTGACATAGACACATTGCACCTTCCAAATCCTCTTCTATAGTCATAGAATCATAGATTTAGGACTGGAAAGGACTTCAAAGGCCACTTAGTCCAACTTCTTCATTTTACAGATAAGGAAACTGAGGCCCAGCTCAGAGAGATGAAGTAACTTGTCTAAGGTCACACAGGGAACAATGCAGAAATGAGAGTCATAACTCTTGATAGTCAGAATTATTTTGCATTTTGTATTGGACTTCTAGCCCTTTTTAACAATGTCAAGCACATAATAAGTGATAAATAAGTATTTGTTGATCAATTAATATGTGTGTGTGTGTGCTTGAAAAAAAATTCCATCTTTGATTCAGTTGGGGATTGGGAGAAGCAATGATGTTGAGCCCAGGATACCTCAAGACCATTTTTGGTAGGGAGAAGGATTGAATGATACAGCCATGGACTTCATCTAGGGGTTGCAGTTGGGGCAGGGGCTAGAGGGAGTCTCAAATCCATCTCATAGCTCTTTATTCTGACTGATTATTTTTGCTACTACTAACTTTCAGTGCCCTGAAAAAGCCATCTTCGTTCCACTCCAGTTAAATGCCTATCTAGAACTGCCCTTTCTTCCTTTGTTGAGAGTTCGGCCCTCCTTGTGGCCCTTCAGAAGCACTAATTAACAAATTATTGAAAGTCCAGATGTCTGAGAGAGAAGATATTTTCACTTCCTGGGAGCACTTCCGGGGAAAATGGGGGGGAGTAGGTGGGGAGAGGGGGAGTATTTCAGGAAATGAACTCTGAAATTTGGTAAGTCTCTCCTATATTCAGGGAAAGTCCTATTATCATATTTTCTGCCAAACCACATTATCACATTCACTGCCAAAACATGTATACATTTGCTTTGAAGTGTAAATCCTATGTCATACCTGTATTAGTGATGTGATCTATAGCTAGTCTTTTAATCTCTCTTTGCTCAGTTTCCTCAACTGTAAAATGGGAAAAACACTTACTTCACAGAGCTATTAGGTTCAAATGTTTCTCTCTCTCTCTCTCTCTCTCTCATCTATCTCTTTTCATATCTCTCTGTATATATATATATATATATATATATACACACACACATATCCATATACACATACATATATACACACATATATATTATTAATAACCCTAGGTAACATTTATGTAATACTTTATATTTTAACCTATAATTATGTAGTATTTTCACCTGTATATGTATACACACACAGGTTAAAGTACTGCATAAATACAAGTTAAAGTATTACATAAATGATAGCTAAGATTATTATTAAAATTTCCCATCTCCCCCAATTTTTTACAATTTTCTCTTTGCCAAATTTATCATGCCATAACACAGGCAAACAGCTCATGAATCATTTCCCAGCTATCTGATGAAATATTAAGTAGCCCATTTCCTCATTATGCAGCCAGTGTTTTCTGCCAACAGCTTGCCCTGCCACCCTGCTGGGGCCTTTAATGGTATTATTTTATAACAGTGACAGGATGGTGGCTTGCTGGGGAGGTCATTAAAATAATAATGATAATGAATGCTTCCCTTTCATCCACCTATTTGGCAAGCTGTTGTGAAGCCTCTGAGAACAACATAAGGTGGCCAGTGATGGAGTTTCTTTAAAATGCCAGGCTGCTATTTCATTAGGGCAACTCTTCTCTTTACCTAAATTATGTGAATAATCACACAAATCATCTGCCTTACTTTGAGATTGGAAAAAAAAATGACATTAGGTTTTTGTGTGATTTAAGTTTGTAGAGATGGCCAGAATTCCTCTAATTCAAAAAGATTAAATACAATAGATGACAAAAATTGAGAGCTTTGAAATAATTGTTCAGTATTTATGAATACTAGCAATGCTGCTAGTTTAAGCCAACACAAATTTAATAAAAACCTACAACAATCTCTTTCCTACCCCCTCTGGAGATTCTGCCCTAGATAAACTTCTACTCTTGGCCGATTCTCATGATTGGTGACTGCCTCTCCTGGACTACTGGGTCAGGAAGGCCCTAGATCACATCCTTCTTTTAACGCCCTATTCTCTGATCACTTCCACCACAGCCTCAACAACTAATCTTTACTCCCACACTGCCTCACCCTACCCCCACCTTGAGTTCTAGAACCATGAATCATGATTAGATCAATCTTGTCATTGTTCCTGGATGGGGTGTGCTAATCCACTCCCATGTATCCCCACTAACTATTCCTTAAGTTTCCTAACCAAAATTTCTTCCCTTGATTATCATTCCACTATTTGTGTTGTTTCCTCTATTAAAATGTAAGATCCTTGAAGGCAGGGATGGGGTCTTTACCTTTAAATTTTTATCCTCAGCACTTTTAAAGTACTTGAAACATATTAAGTGTTTCCTAAATGCTTTGTCATTTGTTCATTCATTCATTTAAGTCTCTTATCTAAGTTCTAGAGATAGAAAAGCAAAATGAAAAATAATCCCTAGTCTCCATGACGTTATATTCTCCATGGAGAATATAACATATAAACAGGCAAATAAATGTTGATTTCAGGAGGGAAAAGCCATCAACAACTGGAGAGGTCAACATTGGTTTCATTTAGGAGATGGCACATAGGCTGAGATCTTAAGGAAGCTAGATATTTTAAGAAAGGGAGATATAGGGAGTATTGCATGACAGGCTATAAAAAATCAAGACTGTCAGGGTGGCCAGGTAGCACAGCGAGTAAGAGCACCGGCTCCAGTGTTGAGAAGACCTGGAGATCGAATCCCGGGCTCAGACACTTAGCACCCACCCAGAAACACCTGGCCGTGTAACCTTGAGCAAGTTACTTAACCCCAATTGCTTAGGGGCAGCCAGGTGGCTCAGCGAGTAAGAGCACCGGCTCCAGTGTCAGGATGACCTGGGGATGGAATCTGGGCTCAGATACTTAGCACCACACCCAGAAATAACTGGCCGTGTAACCTTGAGCAATTTACTTAACCCCGATTGCTTTAAAAAAAAAATCAAGACTGTCAGAGAGGAAATACTAAGTTTAGGGAGCATCAACTATACCAATTTGGCTGTAAAATGTAGTATGGTTAGGGGCGGCCAGGTGACTCAGCGAGTAAGAGCACCGGCTCCACTGTTGGGATGACCTGGAGATCGAATCCCGGGCTCAGACACTCAGCACCACACCCAGAAATAACTGGCCTTGTAACCTTGAGCAAGTTACTTAACCCCAATTGCTTTAAAAAAATGTAGTATGGTAAGAGTAATGTACAGAAAGCCTGCAGAGGTAAGTGGGAACCATCTTGTGAAGGACTTTATATGCCAAGCTAAGAAGTATGTATTTTATCCCAGGAGCAATAGGGAGCCATTTAGGTTCTTGAGCAAGGTAATGGCATTAATCAGTGTTGTACTTTAGGAAGTTTAAAATGGTCAGAATAAAAAGAGACTGAAAGATAAGATTCCACATAGGAGAAAATTGCAGCAGTATAGGTAAGACTGAGCTAGAATTTTGTGACCAAAGAGAAAGGGATATATTAGGCTTTATAATTCTAGCACTGTCTAGACTGCCAGTCATGCCAAAGGGGCGATCAAAGATTTCTTGAGGAAACAGATTTTTTTTTTTTTAAAAAGGAGCTAAATGTCATCCCCAAATAGACCACTTATGTTGTTGGGCTTACCCAGCTCTTGACCTACTTTCCTCTCTCAATGGCCAGGGAAGAAATTCAAGAACCATTTAACCCCTCATTCTTAGAATTAGTATCTAAAAATATTTCGCATCAGAGAGACCTTGCTAGCTATCTCTTGTCACCTTGATGCATGGATTCAAAGACTCCTAGTGATGGAAAGGACCTTGTTGGGTCATCACTTCAATTTGATGTCTCTGAATTGGGTTACACTTACACCATCTCATCTGCCCTACAAAAGATCTCCAAAAAGAAGAGAGAGCTTAATTTTAGAAATGTCTCAGTAATTGATTTTTCCCATTTTCTCACTTTTATTACCAGGAAATTCTAATATCTAGTCTAAACTGTTGCCATTAACAAATTTATACAAATTCACTTATACAAATTATTCCTAGTCTATAGTTATTTTTTTTTCTTTTGAAGAGGGGAAGGCTGGCCCAGACCCATGAATTTATTAATGTGGGGGACTCAAAGCATTAGTGTTTTACAGTTTTTTAAAAAGTCAGTGGTTTTGAAGTCAAAGGACCAGACCTTGGGCAAGTCTAACAAATAATAACAACAGCAGTAAATAATGATAATAAATGGCTTGCATTTATATTGTACTTTAAAGTTTGCAAAAATTCTTTGAAAATATTTTTTCATTTTATCCTTACAACCATCATGGGAGGTAGGTGCTATTATTATCACCACTTTACAGATAAGGAAACAGAAGCAGACAGTGAAATGACTTGCCCAGGGTCATATGGATAGTAAGTATCTGAGGTTGAATTTGAACTTACTGGACACCCAGTTCTCTATACGCTGCGTTACCTAGCTGCTTCAATTTTGCTTTCTCTTCATTTCTTGGGCCTTCAGTTTCCTCATCTATAAAATGAAAGGCAGGGGATGGGGGGCTGAACTAAAATGTCTCTAAATTCATTTCTTTCTTTTTTTCCTTTTTTAAATTTTTTTAAAAATTTATTGTTAGTTTTTAACATTTGTTTCCACAACATTTTGAGTTCCAAATTTTCTCCCCATCTCTTACCTACCCCCACCCCAAGATGCCAAGTATACTGAGTACCCCTTCCCCCAATCTGCTGTCTCTCATATCCTTCCCCATTTCCCGCAACTTTCTAGTAGGACAAGATGGATTTCTATACCCTAGTGTCTGTATATCTTATTTCCCAGTTGCATGCAAAACACTTTTTAACTTTTGTTTTTAAAATCTAAAGTCCTTTCTAACTCAAAATATGTGATTTGGATTTTGAATCAGAAAATCCTACTATTCCCTCAGACTGGTAACTTGGTATTACTTACAGCATTAGAGGCAGCTGGGGGGCACAATGGAGAGGGTACCAAACCTAGAGTTAAAAATACCTAAGCTCAAATCCAGCCTGAGACACTTCAGAGTTGCGTGACCCTGGACAAGTCAATCAACCTCTTTTTGCCTCAATTTCCTCATATGTTAAATGAGGAAAATCATATAATCTGCTTCTCAGGGTTGTTGTGAGGATAACATGGTATCATATCAGCACTTAGCAGAGCACTGGCACATAGAAAACACTATAAAAAGTGAGCTATTATGATTATGTGCTACAATGAATTGAGCACTGGGCCTGAAATCAAGAAGACATGAATTTAAATATTCCTTCAGAAAATAACTACTTGTGTGACCCTGGATAAGTCACTTAACCTCTACTTGCCTCAGCTTCCTCAGACTTGAATTTGGGTCTTCCTGTCTCCAAGACCAGTCCACTCTTCACTATGCTGGGATGGGACAGATAATAAATACAGAGGCACTGGCCTCCACTTGAGCCCATCATGGCATCAAAGTCAAGCTGACTCACTTCCTCTTCTCTAAATCATGCCCACTTTTCAATAAACATAATTCAAAACTGCGTCAGCATCTTTCAGAAGCAGTAAGAAACTTTTATCTTTTCATGCTGGGCACAATGTTGTTAAGCAAGGAATACCGGTGAATGGAAGGGAATGGCAATGTCAAAATATCTCCTCCACACTTAACTCTCCCCTGATAGAAAAGCCAGCTTATTTGTTTTGTTAAACAGTGCATAATTAAAAGTCAATATCCAGACTCATAATAAAAATCTGTGTAACAAGTCACATTGTCAGGCAGAGTGTAGGAAGAGAAATCCATTAAAACACAGTCTTGTGTAATTTACACAAAATCAGTAATAAAATGTTTGCTCTCGACATTATCTGCAAAATGTTCTGTATATTACCAAAATAAATCCATATTACTTTGAGTTGGTGGATAAACATCCATAGGCAAAGTTCACAGGGAGGTTATCTGCCTTGTGCTCTGAGCTGGGGAATGCTATTTAGAGGAGATAAATTGTAGTTTACTTCTTCAAGACTCCAGTACATTGTGTGGAAATGAGTTTAGTTCCTGAGAGAATATCTGTCATATCCAAAAAGGAAAGGCTGCCTTAATAGGCTATGCCATTACAAAGTGAGCATCACCTTTATCCTCTGGGGGGCATGCAAAGAAGAATCTTAACAATGAAAAGTTCTGTGTGTTCCCATTAGTTAAGAAAAGGGAGATATTCTATCCTTCAGTAAAAGAGTGATTCATTCAACACCCCAGTGATGATCTTGGACATGGAGTCACAGGTGATAAGAATATGAAGCTAATTGTAGAATCCAATGACCTGGCTCTTTTCTTTCCCCCTGAACTTCCCTCCTTGGCCTCTGCAGCTTTTGGCAATATAGACTTGCCCTTCTGTCTTGATCATCCTTGCTCTCTTGGCTTTCATGAAGCTATGTTCTCATGGTTTTTCTTCCACTTCTCCAAGTAGCCCTTCTCTGTTTCCTTTGCTAACTTCTTCCACTCCTCTCACCCTTAAGCATGTCTCCCTCCAAAGTTCCAAGACCCTTTCTCGCCTCTCTTGTCTTCTCTCATCCCATTCTCTTTCCTCTTTCCCCTCCTCTCTCCTTTTATTCTATTCTCCCTCTCTGCTCTCTCATGACCTTTCTATAAATTATTCCCAAGTTGCTGCCACCAGTCCCAACTTCTCCCCAGAACCCTAGGCCCATATTTCTAAGAACCCAATTAATATCTCCAACTGGGTGGATTGCTAACTCAAGTTCAACATGTCAACAGCTGATCTTATCAACTTTCCTTCCCTGCCCTGCAAAGCACTAACTCTTCTATTACTATTGATTTATACTAACATAAATTTCTTAATTAACCATTCTGGTCACTTTGAAGTTATCTTCACCTATTCCTTCCTCTTCATTCCAAACATCTCTTCCATTACCAGATGCCATCATTTCTACCTCCACAAGATGCCATTCATCGGATCCCTTCTGTCCACTCCCAACATAACCACTCTAGTTCAAGCTCCCATCTCTTCTCTCTTGAGCTATTATAATACACATCAGAGAAGGTGTGGCAACATGTGGTATTACAGAGTAAAGATCCAAATATTTCCTTCCAGGCTAGATCATCTAATATGGTGAAACTGAATAATAAAAATGAAACCCTATGCATAAGTTGGGGAAAAGCAACATCCAAAGTCCAAGATGGAGATGTGGCTAGACAGTATTTCCTCTGAAAAAGATTTTCATGTTTTGGTGGATTTCAAGTTAGGAGACAGCAGTGTGATTTGGAAGCCAAAGGAAAGAAAAACATCTACTATGATAAAAAAAAAATCTACTACGATGTTCACTGCTTTGAGAGAGGCACAGCTTCTGAGGACGAGGCTCTCTGTCCTCAGGAACAGTATGTCTTTTCCTCATCAGATCACTGCTGAGATTGCAGACATTCAGTTCATGTCATGTTTCATAAAGGACATTGATAAGCTGGAAAGCATCTAAAGGATGGCAACCAGAACAATGAAGAGGTCTAAGTTTACATCAAGGGAGGGTCACTTGATGAATTGCAAATATTGAACCTGAACGAAAAGAAGAAGGAAACATAGCTGCCATTAAGTATTCAAAGGTTTTCATATAGAAGACAGATTAAAGTTGCTTAATTTGACTTCAGGTAGCAGAACTGGGAGCAATGTGACCTTATTGCATGTAGGCTTGATATAAGGAGAACTTCCCTAGCCATTTGAAGAGATCTAAAAGTAGACTCCCCTTAGTGAAAGTCTTTAAGTAGAGCCTGGAAGAACACTTTCCAGGTGTGTGTGCGTGGGTACTCTTTTCCAGGTGTGGCCTGGAATAGATGCCCATTGGGTTCCTATCAACTCTGTAATTCAGTGATTTTCTTGTCTTCTACATCCAGTTCATTACCTCTCTGATACACTCCACAAACTACTGCCCGAATTATAGTTCTTTTTTTTAATTTTTTTTTGCTTTTTTTCTTTTTTGGAGGACAATTGGGGTTAAGTGATTTGCCCAAGGTCACACAGCTAGTTTTTGTGTTAAGTGTCTCAAGCTGGATTTGAATTCAGGTCCTCCCTGACTCCAAGGCTGGTGCTCTATTCACTACACCACCTAACTCCCCCCCCCCCCGAGTTATACTTCTATGATCAAGTCACTCCTCTACTCAAAAGCCATTAGTGTCCCCCTATCACTTTCAGAATAAATTTTAAATTTCTGACCCTGATATTCAGATGATTCATAATCCAACTCCTACCAAGTAGTCCACCCTTATTTCATGTTTTCTCCTCTTACATTTTACATCCTGGTTAAATTTGATTCATCCTCCAAATTCATCCTGACCCTCTCGTCTTTCCTTTGCTTGCATTTCCCATTCTTAGACTAAATTCCTCCATCATGCCCATCTGTTGAAATCATCCTTTTCCTTCAAAGTCTGATTCCACTGGCAGCCTCCCCATGAAGTCTTCCCTGACCTCCCACAGGATAATGTCATTTCTCCTTGCTTATATTGCACAGATATGCCTAGATTTTCTGGAACTTTCCTTTTTCTTTCCACATTCTATATTGCGTCATGTTTATTGTCATAGATGCATGCTGTTATTGGGCTGTAACCAACCTTAGAGCAGGAATTACCAGTTTTTTTTTTATCTTGGATCACTGGATCACCTAGTACAGTACCTTATACACGGTAGGCAGCTAATTAATGTTGAATCAAATTGAATTAGAATTTTAAAGCATTGACTTTCTGAGTAACTACACATAGGGATTGTATAATCCCCATGGGGCATGATAAAAGTTCAAGAAGATGCATAGAAAAATGAAATACAAGTCTCATATTAGAATCATTCAGTACCAGGAAGGTTAAATGTGGACTCTTATAGAACATAAGCACCTTGAGGGCAAGGGAGAATTTGTGGGGGTTTTTTTGTTCCAATCAACCAATCTAGTCACTTTGAAGGTATCTTGACCTATTTCTTCCTCCTCACTCCAAACAACTAATCTATTACCAGATGCCATCATTTTGGACTCCATAAGAAGACAATCATCTGCTCCCTTCTCACCACTGCCAGCATAACCACCTTAGTTCAAGTTACCATTTCTTCTCTCTTGAACTATTATAATAGGCTCCCAACCAGCTTTGGTGAAACAAATCTGAGAAGGTGAGGCACCTTCTCATGTTTTGTATTTGTATCTCTAGAATTTAGCACAGTGCCTGGCACATAGTGAGAATTTAATAATGCTTCTTTGTAGATTAATTTGTCATAAAATACTTAGCTTCATCAATAGTTGCACTCTTTTGGTCTCCATATTTGTAGTCTTGGTGTTGTGTGACTGACTCCAACCTCCAGTTTCTTCTGAAGTCCTTTCAGCTAAAGAGTTCCTGTTGCCAAATTCACCATCACACATCATGGCAACATATGAGCTTATGTAGCCTTTGATGTTAGTTTCAAAGAGTGGGAATTGGTATAGAACAATTAGCCTGGTTCATCTGAGAAATAATGGGAAAATCCACCTACTTATAGTGCTCTGGAATGTTTGAGGTTACTAAGCTCTGACACTCTAGGATCTGTTTTCCCCCTAGGTCATCTATGATACTACTTTGTGTGGCCCTGACTGCTCAATATAGAAGATGACAGTCAGTCAGAAGACTGTGACATTTGTGTCTCCTGATACTCTCATGATTTCCAACAAAGTTGTCCAACAAGAGGTTTGGGCCATTCTTGATGCAGTAGCCATGGTGTACTCGATACCTCTGCTCTAAAGAATTATCAGTAGGGGTTAAAAATACCAGGCTCTAAAGATTACGAAATACTTCACATACATTTTCTCATTTGATGTTCACAACAACCTTTTGAGGTAGCTGCCATTATTACACCCAATTTTACAAATAAGGAAAATGTAGAGAAAATTAAGTGACTTACCCAGAATCACTTTAACATAGCAAGTGTCTGAGGTAGAATTCAGACTTAGGTTTTCCTGGTCTCAAGTCCAGAACTCTGTCAATTAGGCTACCTAACTGCATTTTATATAACACACACACACACACACACACACATACACACAAGACTGCAGCAGTGAGATCCATGAATGGAAAGGGAGGGGAGCGATTACAGAAAGAATGTGAAGGATAATAGATGGAGAACCTACAAGCTTTGCATGTTCCCAAACAATGAGAACCAGAAGGGTCCCAGAATAACATCATGATAGACTTTTGGACAAGAGTCACACCAGAAAAGATGGTAGAATTGCTGCTTGCATCATTTCAGGATGTATGTGTGTGTGTGTCTGTGTGTCTGTGTCTGTGTTTGTATGGGAGGAGACATCCAAGCTGTTGAAGACTCAAAGTAAAATTTGATACAGGATCTCCAGTTTAATTATTTTGATCTTGGACAACTTTTTTCATTCTCAGTCTTCTACATACAGAAGATGACTTCTTTCTAAGGAATGGAGTATCTCCATATTAGATTCTTATAACAAATATGACACTGTCTACCTCCCCATTAAATATAATTAGACATAAATACTAGCATTTACTCAGAGATATTTTCTGTGACTGTGGCTCATGAAACACCCACGATCACAAAAGAATTCCCATTTCATGTGAGCTCAAGGTCAATGAAAAAAAAAACACGCATGGTGAATTTTGACAGGCTGCCATATATTACCTCCATTGTAGATCCTGAGAATATCAGATACACACAAATGTCATACAGTCTTCTGATTGTCTTATGTGGGAGAAGCAGCATAAAAGACACCATTGAGGACTTGTGGATTAATCATGAAGCAGGAGTAAGAAATAACAGATGGATCTCCTGAGTGTTATACTTGTATCTACACTCTACATTGAGTACACAATAGAGGACTGATGGAAAGAGAATGGTCAAGAATTTCATGGAATTAAGAAAATGCATACTTGCATTTCATTTGGCATAAGTTGATTAAATTTGGATACATCCACACCTAAAATCTGTTCCCTCACTGCTGCCTTTTATTCCCCCAGAATCCTTTAAGACTCACTTCAAATCTCTTCTTCTCAAGGAGGCTTTTCCCAGTCCCCTCAATGGTTAACAGTCTCCCCTTTCAGATTCTTTCATCTGTTTTGTATGTATGTGACATGTAGCTGCTTATTTACATCTTGTCTCCACCAGTAAGCTCCTTGAGGGCAGGGGCTGTTTTTGCCTTCTTTTGTATCTCTAACATTTAACACAGTGCTCATAATAAGTCCCATAGAAATGGTTGTTGACTGATGGAGTAACTAGTAGAGGGAACAAGCATACTGCAAAGATCAAGGGGTCCAAAGAAGTATTGAAGGTTACCTCTTTGGACTTGCTCCTCAAAATTGGGGCAGGAAAGGGAGGTTCAGTTAATCAAATTGATTCTGTGTAATTAAAGTTCATTGATTCATCAGCTTGCCTTCTTAGGAGCATTGGCAGCTCCCAACTTATAAATGAGTTGTGTTCCAATGGTTCATTTGTAAATGAGGAGTTTGGAAATTGAAATGCATTTTTCCCCTGGAAAAAAAAGTTATAAATGGCAGGCAGTTTTCCAGGCCAGCTCACAAAACTTACTTGGCTCATAATATAGCTAAAATACACAATATTTGCTATGAAAATAGTATAAATGAATAATTGAAAATTAATTTAAGTTCCCACTGTGTGCCAAGCTTTATGCCAGTCTATGCTATGCTAGGCATAGGGATAGAGAGTGGACCTGTGATTTCATTGGAAAAGGAACTCTCCAATGAAGAAAGCTTGGAAAAACATTTTGAAGAGGAAACTCCCTCTCTGCAATTTAAAATCTCAGAGGCTCGCCTCAAGCACTGAGTTTTCTAGTGATGTGTCAGTGACAAGACAATGAATCCAGGTCTTCCTAATTTCAAGTCTGACTCTCTAGCCACTAGACCACAATGTGTGAGACAGTCCCTGTCCTATATAAAAAGGGAAGAAAATAAATACTGAAGAGTGATGGCCATAAAAAACTGATTCTATCTGAGAAGTCATGGGACTGGTGAATGATATCATAGGGCAATTGATTACCATGCATTTTCCGGAAGCAAAGGTAATTTGAATTTGATTACTGTTCCTAGACCTAAAGGTGAAAAGTGGAATTGGGCAAGTTGGAATCTAATCCCTGCTAACAAGGAGGCAGAAGCTGGTGGATCTTTTGAGTGTAGGAACTCTGAGAGAGTTAAAGCTGGTCCAGTGACTGTACTAAAGTTGTCATTAATACAGTGAGCTCATGGGAGTGGGGGGGGCCATCAGGTTATCTAATGTGGATCAAATTGGGTCTTGATAAAAATAGATCAGGTCATTTTCTTATAGTGGGGTGAATTATGA
This sequence comes from Petaurus breviceps papuanus, assembly GCF_028583685.1. Lineage (NCBI taxonomy): Eukaryota > Metazoa > Chordata > Mammalia > Diprotodontia > Petauridae > Petaurus > Petaurus breviceps. The sequence goes on from NW_027185761.1 coordinate 46,075,608, forward strand.
GTAGCTCCTGGAATTCCAGCCTGGTTCAAAAAGAGATACTCAGTCTTAAAAAAAAGTGGGACTGAGTTAGGAGAGGAAGGGACATGTACACATGGCAACATATCCTGGGTAGATGGATTTGAAGTATTGTCTCTGAACAACTACCCATGGGAGTTAGGTGAGTTTGTACTCATTCACCAAACAAGATAGTTTAAGGATTAAGTTCCAAATTTGAGTATATTAACTTCCCATGGGAAGGAGGTAAAGGTCTGTTGAGTTCTGATGGGAATGTGGAACTGTTCCAAGGATCTAGAGAAGATATAAGTCATCAGGTGAGATGGCAAGATATTCTGGGTAGGAAGCAATACATTTGCAATACTAGTAATTAAGCCAAATATTTTAAAATGGTAACCTCAAATAAAGATAAAAAATACATACCTGTAATTTTTATATGTCCTCTAGCAGAGTACAGTACTCTGCACATTCTAGGTATTTAATAAATGTTTCTTAAATGGAATTGAATTAAAGTTGAATTGGATGGTTGTGTTTTGCAGAAAAGAAGTTTAATTATAATATGTTAAAGAGGTAGATAAATCCATTTTTGAAAATCTAAAAGAAAGTTCCAAGCAATTTTAAAGGTTGATTAGACTATATTTATATTTTGGCTACTTTTATTTTCCCTTTCCTTGATTTAGTTATATTATTGGCCCAGCTTCTATGCTTATCATCCATGATTAGAGTTAGTATTTAGGTCCAAAAATGACAAGAGAAGGAGAGAGTATCTAAAAGTTAGGAACTCTAACTGCTAGGCCTCACTTTGTAGCCAACTGTGTAATCTTGAGCATATCACTTATTTCTCTAGGGTAAGCCTAAGTTTTTCGTGAATACTGAATAGGTATATTTCTGATTCCAAATGTGATCGGGCAAATGTTGGACAGAGTTCAGGAAGAAGGAAGTGGATTAAAGAGGATGTATGATTGTGTATTTGAGAAAGAGATTTCCTGAGGTGGAATTAACTGATCTCTGAGTAATAAAAAACAAAGAGGAAAAGATAGACCACAGTAATATGTGAATATTGCTTTAAAATTATTTAACTTTATGGTTTTGCCATTCTTCATGCATGGTCCACTAAGGGAAAAGAAAGGAGGTGGCAGGAAATCCACTGTGTCAGGTAGTTCAAAAGATCAGATTTGGATCTTAGAGGCCATTCAGTTCAACCCTCTTATTTCACAGATGAGGAAGCTGAATTTTAGAAATGTTAAATAAAGTGGCTGAGGTCACACAACAGGTAGTAACTGGCAGGTGAAATTTTACTCAGCTCTTCTTATTCCCCTTTTCTCACCTGGCTACACTCTCTTGGGATTCTCTGACTTTTCCACTCTTCCCCCATGCCTTCTTCCTTCACCCCCTCCATTTTTCATCTTCACTTTTAAGATCCCCTCACCATTACACATAAGCACAAAGAGCACAGTGATGGTCTTTTTTTAATTTATTTCCTCAATGCATAGTACAGTGCCTGACACATAGTCACTCAATAATTGCTCATTGTTTAATTAATGGGTTGTTTGATTCCAAATGCATTACTAGACCTTAGTTAATGTTTTGAAGGAGTCACAAATGGAAACTGGGGTTGAATGAATTTGGAATGTCATGGAGCAAGGCTAAGCTATTCATGTGCACAGAACACTTAGTATTTTGGTATTTAGGAGTTGAGGTATGTCTGCCCACTGTTTGTAGAATATAGTAGAGTATAATCTTCACTCCAGTCTTTACTTTGACCCATGTGCCCAAAATAGCCTTTAAGCACAGTAACAAATGGATCATTTAATTGATTCCTATGAAAATACAAATGTCACTTATTTTCTAGTTAAAAGTATATACCAAAATTTCCTAAAGTCGCTTGTTATTCTAACAAAAAATAAACTTGAAATAAAGCACGTGCCTGTTAATTGTGAATGACACAACTAATTGATGAATGTAATATAATATTACAGTAAAAGAAATGGAGAATATGAGAACTAAAGAGAAATATAGAAAAACATGTATGAAAGTATGTTGAGAGGAAGATCATAATTAGTTCCATATAATGGAGCTCTTTTGCAATATGGTAAACTCTATGGAACCTTTCCAGAATAATGCATTTAAGTACATAATATAAAAATACATAGGATTATTAAGGAAATTAATTATTTTGAAATAAAATTATCAAAATATTAAATAAAACTAATTCACACCCCTAGATTAAGAATCTGTGATATACAGTGAAGTCAGCAGAACCAGGAGAACAAGATTCATTATGCCTATAGTTATGAAAATAAGAAGAAAACAAAGATGACTGCCTAAGAACTATAATTCTTAATCCTGGTCACCAGAGAAGAGATGAGGGACTTCCTGACTCTGATTTAAAGAAAGTACGAAATGGTAGGTGCACAGCATTATCTATACCATTGGGCAGGATCACTGTCTAAATCATTTTTGTTTAAAGTTTCTTTTCTTTTGTAAAGAAAAGAAGGGGAATGTATGGAAATAACTGTGTTGTTAAAAATGCATTGATAAAACTTATTTTAAAAAATTTAAATGTTGAAAATTGGAAGGGAGGGAGAAAATAAGTCCAGAAAGTAGAGAGAGAGGAAGAAAGGCAGGGAGAGGGAGAGGGAGAAGGAGATGGAGAGAGAGAGAAAGAGGGAGGGAGGGAGGAAGGAAAGGAAAAGAGAGGAGAGGAGAGGAGAGGAGAGGAGAGGAGAGGAGAGGAGAGGAAGAAGGAAAGAATGATTTGAAAGTAGAGAGGGGAGTTTTTGTCATCAATGAGCAAAACAGTTATAAAATGTGATTGAATATGTCAAAAGCTTGGAGTAATTAGTTGCTGTTTGGTTGTAGAATTATTCCATTTTGATGTCGCTATCAGCCTCCAGTTATGACCATTTAATGTACACCAAAACAGGTTTGCATCTCTAAATGAAATGGGTTCCTAATGATGTGTTACCAGCCTGCTTCAAATAGAAAATTCCAGGTTGTACACAGCTCTAAATGCAAGTGCAGTATAAGGTCAGTCCTGAATTGTACGTACGATATGTTTGTCAGACACTCCTTTGTAAGACTGCCGGCTCTCACACATGTTTCCAGCTCCTATTTTTAGGCCCTGGGAACATTAGGCCTTTCTGAATCTGCCAATGTCCGCATGAAAGGATCATTTGTATTTGTTTTCTGTGGAATATACAAAAACCAAAATATACATTGGAATGGATTACAAAACAGTAGCCCCTGAAAGGGTAGTTTGCATTCAAGTGAATGAAGCCATCTGCTAACAAAAGCAACAGAGTGCGCAAAGCGTATGCTATGTGTTTGTTAAAAATGAAATGAGGGGTGATGGGAATTCTGTGATGTGTCTACACACATACACATACACGCATCTATATACATATGCACACATATATACATATACATACACACATCTATATACATATACATACACACATCTGTACATAGGTGTGTGTGTGTGTGTGTGTGTATCCAATTCAGTTCAACAAGCATTTATAACATCCACTATATGCAAGGCATTAAAGTTTCCTTGTCTTCCCAGAGCTTTCATTCTATGGGTGTGTGGGGGGGGGGGTGTAAGGGTTATGGGATTTAAAGATCTTCCATGCCCCATTGGACTTGCTGACGTAGCAGGAAGGGGCGGAGCAAGAGGAAGCGGAAGCCAACCTAGCATTCCTGCGGTGGCTGGCGGTGGTGGCGCCGGCGGCAGCAGCAGCAAAGGCAGCGGCAGCGCGAAGCCCTTTTGGAGTCAGCCAGAATTTCTGCTAAGGACTCCTGCTGAGGACTGCCAGGGGCCGGAGCTGCTGGGAGTGCACTTCCCGGATGCTGGGTGGTTGCTGTGAGTGGGGAGAGGAGGACCTTTGCCTGAGGTAGACTGTTCTGTTTCAAAGGCTTGAAAATGTGGGTGCTTTCTACTTTATCTACCTGTGCCAATGTCATAACTACTCTGATGGCTTTCACTTTCTGGTTTTGGGACTCAGTCTTTTGGTATCTTAATAAATTTTCCAGCTTATTCCCCCATATGGCAAACATGATGTATTTTGTGATGGATAATTATATCAGCATATTTATAATCTCCATAGGCATTGTGAATATGGCATTGCTGATACAGGACAGATAGGACACAACATACATATATCAACAAATCAATAAAATATCAATAAATTCATAAACATTTATGTCAGCAAATGGGAAGTATGTCCACATTTTCATACTTTTTATTTCTACCATGTAGAAAGTTCCCCCCATGAGGAAATTCCCATCACAATTAAGAATTAACAAAAGTCCCTGTGACTTACAATCTTAGGGAATTGCCTGTGTGTATTGAGAGGCTGAGTAATAATAATGATAATAACATTTATAATATCTAATATAACAAATAATAGCTAACATAGGACCTACTATGTGCCAACTACTGCCCCAAGTGTCTTCTTGGGGGTAAATATCTTAAAAGATCCTCACAAAACCTAGGGAGGTAGATGCTGTTATTATCATCCTCACTTTACAATTGAGGAAACTGAGGCAAAAAAGATTAAGTGACTTGCTTAGGGTCATACAGTATCTAAGGCTAGATTCGAACTTGGATCTGATTCCAGGCTCAGCACTGTATCTACTGTGCAACCTAACTTTACCTCCACCATATCACCTAACTGACTTCCTAAGGCTATACAGACAGTATGAGTCAGAGGGAGGATTGTAACCCTAGATGGTCCTGATTCACAGGCTGATTCTCTATCTACTGCTCCATGTTGTCATTTTTCAGTCATGTCTGATTCTTCATGCTCCCCTGTAGGGTTTTTTTGGCAGAGATATTGGAGGGGTTTGCCCTTTCTTTCAGATCATCTTACAGATGAACAAACTGGTTAAGTGGTTTGCCTGGGGTTACAAAGCTAGTAACTAAGGTCAGATTTGAATTCAGGAAGATGATATTTCCTGACTTTAGACCCAGCACTCTTATCTACTGTCCTACCTAGCTGTCTCCAACTACTCCATACTACCCCATCATAGTCATTCCCATGTGTTTTCATATACATATAATGTCCTGTTCACATTAGGGATTCAGTGTGGGACAATGGATAGAGATCTGATCTTACACTTAGAAGACCTGGGTTGAAGTTCCTCAGGCACAAACTGTTTGTTGGACCCTGTGCAGGTTACCAAACTTTTCAGGGGGCCAGGATACCCTCTACTACCATATAATAATGTAAGTACATACACTGATCTATATTGGTTTCTATCCATTGGTGGAAGGAGTTTCTCCTACACTCATGAAGTCACAATGCTGCAATATATATAGTATGATATTCATATATTAACATACCCAGATGTACATGTGTACGTATTTATAAATATGTATATTTATAATATAAGTTCATCTGCACATTTCTGTATAAAATACAAATGCCTCTCATTCTTAGAATCTAATGTGCAGTCAGACCCTATTAGCATATGTCTGAAATGTCTGGGTCTAGTATTCTTGGAATCAACATATACAGGGCCTCATTTAATCAAGTCTTGGACCACAACTGTCTTTTTAAAATTGTTAGAAACTAAGCTTGTTTCCTAAATGGCTTGTCATAGAAGCATATCTGTAATATATATTATCTGATTTCCCAGTAGTGAGAAAGGGCCATGTTGAATAAAGTATAAATTATGTATCTAATTCAAAGGGAACAAAACTATAGACCAGTTCAAATGGGTGGAAACCAGTGGAAAGGCGCTGATATGTTCAACCGCCACAAACTTCAGAATTGCACAGCAAAGTCATGTGTCCAATTAGTTTATTTATCATGGACTGCACATGAGTGGTCCTTAGTAGCTAGGTAGCACATTGTGTACTGTATTTGGAGTCAGGAAGGCATGGGCTCTCATCTTGCTGCAGTTACTTATAAACTGTGTGACTCTGGGCAAGCCATTCAATTTCTCTCAGCCTCAGTTCCCTTGTCTAAATAGATGTGAATAAAAATAGCATTTCTCTCTAAGCATTGTTGTGATGATCAAATAAGAAAGCATAAAATATTTTGAAAACTTTAAAGTAACATACAGTATCATCAATAGCACCATCATCAATATCATCATCATCATCATCATCATCATCATCATCATCGTCATCGTCATCATCATCAAGCATGGCATAATTCTGAAGCCTTGGGGGTAAAACCAACTCTGAGCAAGAAGAAGTTCAGTTTCTTCTTTACTCTCCTATTCCCTTCTCTTTAGATATCTCTCATCCATCCCTCTTTAGAGAGTGTTACCAAGATGGCCTGACTGCCAGTCCTTCCCCTGGCTATATAGGATAGATGAACAACAGACCCTTCACTTACTACCTGGGCTGTAGAGAATTATCTCATGGTTTTTCCTCCCGCTGGAATTTTTCAATCCTGCAGGCAGTCTTCTTATGTCTAAATCTTCAGACCTCAGTGGCACTGGGACCAATGCACGGGAACTCTCCTAGGGAAAGAGCAAGGTCTAAATAATGTTCACAGAGTAAGCAAGAAGCTAGGTAGCCCTAAAGTCAAGAAGTCTGTGCAGATTCTCCCAATGTAAACAAATTACAAAAGGGAGCTTACTTGTCCTACCACATGGCCTCAGAATGCTAACTTCCCCGCCACCCTTCCCATCACTTCCATCTGAATGGATGTAAGCCATTGCCCTCTACTATTCATCACCACTCCCCGCCTCCACTGTTCACTCTGTAGCATCAGCATTGCCCTATATTAGAACACATTCTCTCCAACTAGCCAAGAACCAGGCAAGATAAACCTATCAAAGTTGGTTGTATTTTAATTGGGGCCCTGGTTAGTTTAGCCTAAAGAAAGTTCACTGATATGAAAATTTCAGAGGAAGACTGAAGGCATGTAAGTGATGTGTCATTTACCTTCTATCAGAGTCATGCATGTCTAGAATCCACATCTTCTTACTACCAGGCAAGTATCCACTCCAATCAACCATTCTTAATCTCAAAAAATATTTCAAGGCAAATGAATGAATGAACTATTATTATGTCATAAAAAAACAACCAAGATGATGGATTTAGGGAAAAATTGGGAAGATTTGTATGAACTGATGCATAGTAAAGAAAACAGGACCAAGAGAATCACAAGCCCAATGACTATCATAACACAAATGGAAACAAGAAGATGCAGCTGAACTTAGATTAATGGCCAATCTTGATCCCAAATATAGAGAAAGGACACTAACTCTGCAATCAGAAGGCCTGTGTTCAAATAATCATGCTTCTGATACTTAGCCCTTGTTCTAAATTAGAGAAGTTACAACTTTCCAGGACATCAATTTCCTCATCTATAAAATGAGGCAGGCAAGCATTTACTAAACATCTGCTGTGTGTCAGTCATTGTACTAAGTTCAGGGGACAAATTTGAGTAGAAACATAAACCCTGCCCTCAAAGAGTTTATTTCTAATGGGGGGAGGGAAAAATACATAAAGTGGAGCTGGAAAGCAAGTGAAGTCCCCACATAGGGGTTTGGTGGCAAAATTCAAAGAGTCAGAAGCAAAACTTGGAAGAGTATGATAATGGTCCACCCCCAAAATGGAAACACAGGACAGAATTCATTAATTGGAGAAGGGTGACACAGCACGGTAGAGACATTTCAAGGTATGAAGGCAGAAATAACTGAGGAATGGTAGTAAAATCTGGAGATCCAGATGTGTAGCCTGGAGGTGATAAGGGTGTTGGACTAGTTGACCTCTAAGGACCCTTCCATTTCTTCTTCTTTTGTTTGTAAAGCAATCGAGGTTAATTAACTTGCTCAAGGTTACACAGCCAGTTATTTCTGGGTGTGGTGCTAAGTATCTGAGCCCAGATTTGATACCCAGGTCATCCCGACACTGGAGCCAGTGCTCTTACTTGCTGTGCTACCTGGCCTCCCCACCTTCCATTTCTTCTTATGATTCTCTGAATTTACTTCCCAATCATTTTTCTAGAGACATTGGCCACTAAGGATGTTGGAATATTAAATAGGCTCTCAGACATGGAAAAAGTATTGACTGGTTCTGCTTAATTGTATTGTTTCAAGGGAGTCATCTAAGGGGAAGGGGGCATATCATGAAATGACTGTGCTATAAAAGTGAAAAGACATTTTATTAATGACAATCAATAAAATAATTAATAAATTAATAAATATAAAATTAATAAAAAGACAATTATAAAATTGAAAAGACAAATTATAAAACATTTTCTAATGAATCTAAGGTTTCAAGCCTATGAAATTGAGATGAACACTCCATTAACAGAAATAAGAATCTTAGATATAACAGGCAATGGGGTATAGAAATTCATCTTGCCCTACAAGAAAAGAAGGGGGAAAGGGATGGGAAAGAGGATGGGGGAATATAAGAGAAGGCAGACTCGGGGAAGGGGTATTCAGTATGCTTTCCATCTTGGGGTGGAGGGGTAGGGGAGAGATGGGGAGAAAATTTGTAACTTAAAATATTTTAGAAATGAAGAAAACTAAAAATAAATATTTTTTAAGAGAAAGACATGGCAAAAAGAATCTTAGGAAGGAAGGTTTTAGAGGGATGAGAGTAGGGGAATGATGGTGGCTTTAGTTCTGTATATAGTAAATTTGAATGCTGCCAGTGAATAATTATCAAGTAGTTGGAAACATCCAATTAGAGGAATACCACTCAGAAGACAAGCTAGAACTAGGGAGAGAGAGATTTGAGAGCCATGCAGATAGAGAGGATACTTGAAGTCATGGGTATAGATGATATCACCAAGGGAAACCCATAGAGAGAGGAATGAAGAGGTCTCAGAATAGAATCTTAGGGAAGGCCCATATTTAGGCTATGGGAAGAGGATGAACATCAGTGAATCAGTCCTCAGAGAATTTTGAGGAGAATAAGGAAAGTGCAGTGATGCAAAAGCCAAGGTAGGAGATTTGCAGGAAGGAAGTGTCAGATGCTGCAGAGAGGTCAAGGAGGAAGAGAATTGATCAAGGGCCACTGGATTTGGCAATGGAGGTATTTATAGTTTTCTCAGTTCTCTGCATGTAGACTCAACATTTGTAGAGACTATTCTATAGATAAAAGATAATAAGAATGGGCAGTTTTCAAAATGTGAAGGCCTGAGTAAAAAAAAAAGAATAAAATCAGAGTGAGGATGTGACATTTGGAGAAAGATTCTTTCTAATATTTGAAGAGGTGAATGTTATTCAAATGTTTGTTAAACTTAGTTGACTTACTATTTTCTAAAAAAAAAAACACAATAAATAATCCTTGTCCAGTGGGGGTTATTAAAAAAAAAACAGCTTATATATCCCCCTTCCAGGGCCTTCACCTATCTATACGACTATAATTTTTCATCCACAATCCATATCCCAAGAACATTTCCCCATTTTTTTTCTCTAGAATCTAGGATGTAATAGATATATTTTTAAAATTTAACTGAGCTCTAGGCAGGAGGACTGGGATTTTGGACACTTGGTTAATCTGTGAATTCATGGATGTAATCATATGTTGCTTTTACTTCAACCACAAGTCACCACATCCTCAAGCAAAATTTGGACTTTAGTACTCATCAACTAGTATTGCATTAAGAGACTAATTAAAAAGATATATAGTTGTTTCTTCTGGCTCTCAGACAGACAAGTGCCAAACTTAAAGAAGTTTTAGTGATCAAGAGCAAAATTTTCACTTTCACATTATTTAAAAAAAAAAACCTGAATCTAGGGGTGGCCAGGTAGCACAGTGGGTAGGAGCGCCGGCCCCAGAGTCAGGTTGACCTGGGATCGAATCCAAGCTCAGACACTTAGCACCCACCCAGAAATACCTTGTGTAACCTTGAGCAAGTTACTTAACCCCAGTTGCTTAGGGGTGGCTAGGTGGCTCAGCAAGTAAGAGCACCGGCCCTAGTGTCGGGATGACCTGGGGATCAAATCTGAGCTCAGATTCTTAGCACCACACCCAGAAATAACTGGTCATGTAACCTTGAGCAAGTTACTTAACCCCAATTGCTTAAAAAAACCCTGAATCTGTGCTGTCAGGGATATTGCAGAACTTTCATAGAGAACACTTCTTCCAGCAATGCTCTTCAATTTATAGTCCAGAGATGACTGGAATACTGAGAGATTATGTATCACAGGGTAGTCCTTGAACCCAAGTCGTGCTGACTCCAAGGCCAGCCTTTTTTTGTGTGTGTGCAGGGCAATTGGGGTTAAGTAACTTGCCCAAAGTCATATGGCTAGTGTGTCAAGTGTCTGAGACCACATTTGAACTCAGGTCCTCCTGATGCCAGGGCTGGTGCTCTATTCACTGCATTGCATAGCCACCCCCCAACCTTCTTTTCAATACTACGTGTTTAATACATAGAAAATGAGAGGCAGCATGGCATAGTTTGATTAAGTGATGAATTTGTTATCCAGATTCAAATCCTATCCCTCTGACACTTCCTAGCTGTGAGAAATTAGGTAATTCTTGATGCCTCCGTTTCCTTATTTGTGAAATGGAGATAATATTACTTGTAACATTGGCTCATAGATGAGCTGTGAAATTCAAATGAGTGGGTATGCAAAGTAATTTGTAAACTTTGAAGTACCACAGGAATTTCAGTTATTGTTTTCCCCCTGTTCATTGGATTGGTCCCTGAACACCCAGACAAAAAAAATGCCACAAAGTTGAAAAACAATGAATTCCCTTTTCACATTACATTGGAGAGGCAAAAAATATATGAAGGAAGGTGAAGTTAGAAATACCTGATCTTAAACTATATGACAAAGTGACAGTCATAAAAGCAATCATGTACTAGGAAGTAAAGTAGTGGATGAGTGGAATAAATAAGGTATCTAATACTCATGAGTAAATTAGCATAGTAAGTGTTTGATAACCTAAAGATCCAAGCTTTTAGGACAAGAACTCACTATTTGACAAAAATTGCTGGGGAAAGTGGAAATGAATTTGGCAGAAATTAAGTATAGACGAACATCTCACAATGTACACCAAAAATAAAGTAAAAATTATTACATGATTTAGACATAAAGGTGATATCATAAGCAAATTAAATGAGCTTGGAAAATTTTACCTTTTAGATCTATGGATAGGATAAGAGTTTATGACCAAACAAGAGTTAGAGAGGGTCACAGGATATAAAATGGATCATTTTTATCACATTATTGTTTTAAATGGCATAAACAAAATTAATTCAGTCAAGATTAGAAAGAAAGTAGGAAATGTGGGGTGGAACTTATAGCAAGTTTTTTTCTGATAAAGATCTTATTTCTCAAATATATAAGAAAGTGAGTCAAATTTATAATAATGTAAATCATTCCCCATTTGATAAATGGTCAAAGGATAGGTTCTAGAATATCAGGGTAGTTTTCCTTGATAATTTCTTGAAAGATGATGTCTAGGCTCTTTTATTTTTCATCATGGCTTTCAGGTAGTTCAATGATTTTTAAATTATCTCTACTGGATCTACTTTACAGGTCAGTCATTTTTCAAATGAGACATTTCACATTGTCTTTTACTTTTTCATTCTTTTGGTTTTGTTTTTATAATTTCTTGATTTCCAATAAAGTCATTAGCTTCCACTCACTCCATTATAATTACTTGACTATTTAACTTTTTGTTAAGGTAGGACACTACTTCCAGTGTGGAGGGTGTATGATCCCAAGCTTTAGGGGTTTTGTGCAGCTGTTTTAAGAGATACTTCTAGGGACTTGTAAGTTTTCAATTATTCCAATGTGATATGACCAAAGGATAGGTGTTTACTCCTCTTCTGGCCTGTACTCTATTCTGTGAGTGACCACAAGCATTCTTTTCTGCCTTGGAACTATGAGGAGGATTTCTTCTCCATAGCTGCCACAAGCTCCAGAATGCTAGCTTTCCTCCTAGCCCCAAGACTGCCACCTAGGACTATGACACAGATCCAAGAACGGATGAAGCAAGAGAATATTGCCTTGGTGTTAGCAAAGAGATCCCCACAATCCCTCTGTGATTAGCCACTGGACACCCCCCCCCCCCATCTCTGCGCAGAGAGGTACAAGAGAAGCTGCGACCGCTGCCACTGCCACCACAGGGTAGGGTCCAGACCATGCTCCTCTCTCACCCAGGTCCAACAGACTTTTCATACTGACCTTCGAAGTTGTCTTTGATGTTTGTGGGTTGAGAAGTCTGGAAACCAGCACAGCTGCCAGTGATTCAGTCCCCTGAGGCTTGTTCTAGGTTTGCTTAGACTAGGTCTGTGCTGGTGCATGTTTTCCTCTCTCATATTGGTGCAACAGACCTTTCCTGTTGACCTTCCATGTTGTCTTGAGTTACAAATTTCTTTCACTCTGTCATGTCATTTTGTGGATTCTGATGCTCTATAATTTGCTGAGAGTCATTTTTACAGGTATTTAGAGGGCTTTGGGGAAGATCTCAAGCAAGTCCCTACTTTTATTCTGCCATCTCAGCTCTGCTCTAAAATAATACTTTTTAAAGAAATTTTAAAATGATCAAATGAGATACTCTAAGTGAAAACATTTTTGCCCAATTTAAAGCATTTAACCATATACATATATATCCATTGGCAAGGTATTGATAGGAAGCTAAATGGGCAAAAGAAAAGGAAGGGGTTTAGATGATCCACAGCCTGGATAATCAGTCACTGAATAATGTTAAAGATGTCTGAAGTTTAAGTGAAGTAGAGTATCTCAAAGAAGTCAGAATCCACTTGTATTGTTTAAAACCAAATCAAAAGCAGAAATTTTACACTGAGAGGCATGTAAAACACCAGTGACCTCTGGCAGGACTGCTCCCTCCTCAATATAAGACTGTCTCTCACCCCTGAGAAGCACAATTGCATTCATTATCTTACCAACAGTGGCTGAATACAGCTTTGATATTTTGAAATTTTCTGGAAAAAAATGATAATAGTGCATTTCCATAGCCAAAAGTAATGTGGAAGGAAATCAGCCTCCTCCCTTCACCCCCCACCCATCTTTCTGCCTTTCCCTTTCTGTCTCTGTTTCTTTGTTATTCTCTCTCTATCTCCCTTTCTACTCTGTCACTTTTTTTTCCTTTTAAAAAATTAAGTTGAAAAAATAGCAAAACTCCCAAATTTCACTGGGACAAAGAAAGTCATTGGCTACACTCTAAAACAATAAAATCAGAATGCTACCTTAATGTATCAATACTTTCAAAGCACTTTAAAAAAATATTTAGAATTTCATTTGCTTTTTCTGTCTTTTTTTTACATGGGAATTAAAATGCCAAATTGTCCCCTTCCATAATGAATTTTGACAGGAAACCACACTGTACTGCATTGTACTTATTGCTGCCATGCTTATTTAAAGTCATAGTGGGATACCTTTTTCTATATTGCTCCTTTTTTGTTAGACTATGAAAATTAATGATCTTACCACTGTGAAATTACCACCAGTTTTTATCACTAGAGCACTGCTGATTTCATCCAACATTATCCAAACTATAAAATTACCTGCCACCTTTTCAGTTGCTTTACACAGGAGATTGCCTCCAACTCTTTGAAGAAGTTCAATAGCCATTTTATTGAACTGATCTGCCACCCATCTTCCATGCCAGTACCCTGAAGTCCTCAATGATCATGATGTAGTAAATATTTGTAATGTGTAAGAAACATATATTCCCATACACTCTCTCCTAATGATGATTAATGCTGTTAATCAGAGAGTTTAGTACATTTATGAATTCTTAAGCTTGGTTATCACTTGAAAGGTACCTGCCATCAATGTTGTGAAGCTAGTGAAGAAAGAAGTTCCACTCTGAATGATTATAGATTCAATAAAAATGTATATCACAAAATTTCCAAGTCTTAAAGTATATAACATTGAGTAGGGAAACTGTATCTTTTTCAGTAATGGGATGAAAAATATGCTTTTAGGGGTAAATATAGGGAAAGGACAAATTCATCTGATTAGTATCAATTTAGGACTTTTTTTAGCAATTGGGGTTAAGTAACTTGCTCAAGGTTACACAGCCAGGTGTTTCTGGGTGGGTGCTAAGTGTCTGAGTCCAGGTCATCCCGACTCTGGGGCTGGTGCTCTTACTCACTGTGCTACCTGCCCCCCCCCCAATTTAGGACCTTCTTAAGATAATTCCAAACTTAATTCAGATCATAGCTGTGTTGATAGCTGTGCACACTAGTCACTGGGAATGGAATCACTCATCAGCAATTTCAATCAAAATTATACCTTTTTTATGTCTGGTTTACTGAGTGTTTTTTTCCTCTGTGTGTGTTTTCAGGAGTAATTAGTGCCACTTCCCCATCATTAATCATATACATTGACTTTATAATAGGTATGGCTACTTTAGTATTCCCCTTCCTATAAATGTAATTTAAAGATCCATGATTGAAATGAAAAGGTTCTGGGTTTATTAGCATTTTGATATTCTCACTAAATTAATATGAGCCCCAAGTCTTCATTTATTTGGAATTCATTTCACAAAAACAAATCGCACTGTTTTCAATAAATGTTCATTAAGTCCAATATTCATTTTGACTGTAAATTACCTGGTGAAAATGATGGTCCAGTGAAAATACTTATAGATGCTATCATTTTCCTAAATTATTTTTAAAAACTTACACAAATTAATTTCCATTAAGTAGCATTTGCAAGTACTATTTAAACAAAGCAAATGAGAGGAGAAAGACTTATAAAATTATAGAATATAGAAGTTGGGAAAAGACCTTGAGGTACAGTTTGGTGAATTGGGAAATTGAAAATCTTTTCTACGACATCTGTTGGCATTTTCCCTGGAAGATCTTCAATGCCAGTGACATCACTTCCTATATAATTCATTCCACATATGAAAAGCTCTAATTTTGCCTTCCTCTTCTATGACCCTCAGTCCTACACTCAGATGGCCTGGGTGTGTGTTCCAAACTCATGGCTATTAAAATCAAGACATAATGAGAACCTTTCCTGCCTCTCAACACCGTTGGCTTGGGACAGATGTGTACAAGAAACTAACCAGTCTATAGCTTAAAACCAATCTTTCCATACTTATTAATTTCTTCCTATCCTGCTTCAGCTGCCTTAATTTGTCCCTGGCCACTATAGGAGGGGGGCTAGATCATGAGTGGGGGAGAGAAGAAAGGGAAAGGTTGTTTTGTTTTGTTTTTTTGCCTTTTGGAGGACAATTGGGGTTAAGTAACTTGCCCAAGGTTACACAGCTAGTTTTTTTGTGTGGGTGTTAAGTTTCTGAGGCCAGAACCCAACTCAGGTCCTCCTGATTCCAGGGCCAGTGCTTTACTCACTGAACCACCTAGCCGCCCCTTGGCCTTTGTTGCTTTTTTTTTTTTGAGGGGGGGGGTAGGGCAATTGGGGTTAAGTGACTTGCCCAAGGTCACATGGCTAGTTTTTGTGTCTGAGGCCAGATTTGAATTCAGGTCCTCCTGATTCCAGGGCTGGTGTTCTATTCACTGCACCACGTAGCTGCCACCTAGGAAAAGGTTTAAAGATTTGAACATTATTGTTACTGGAGATTAATGGGTTAGCTAATAGAGTGGACACAATGGGTGGAGTGTCAAGACTAGAATCAAGAAGACCTCAGTTCAAATCAGGCCTCAAACACTTACCATTTGTATGACCCTGCGCAAGTCACTTAATCTGTTTGCCTCAGTTTCCTCCTCTGTAAAATTGGCATAATAATGGTACCTATTTCCCTGGATTCTTACAAAGATTAAATGAGGTCATAATTATATGTTTAGCATGGTGCCTGGCACATAGTAAGGGCCATATAAATGTTAGATAATAATAATTATTATTACTATTTTTACAAACCTGGGATTTCCACAAACTAATAAGTGTTTTCTATAGTAGGACAATATTTTCCTAAAGATGAAGACTATTTCTGAAGTGGACCTATTGGGTTCCATTTGCAGAGTTGCTTGAAATGGGCAGACCAGCACAGACTAAGTAAATGGCCTGATGCCCAGTCAGAGACCTGTGAAGTTTAAGAGCCTGCCACTACACCTGAATAATATACTCACATCCAGCTGCTCCATTCCACCAAGTCCTACTTGGGGAATGGACTAGGAGTCAATTCAACCACACTTTATGCAGTAGGAGATACAAACCCATTTGAGACACATCCCTTCCCTTAAGAAGCTTATGATGCAGTGAAGAGAGGAGCTAGGGAAGACTCATATTTCAACTAGTTCTGATCAGGGCAAATAATGGATCCCTTAATGGGGTCCAACATATTTGAATTTGCACTATGTGAAGGTACAGTTATGTAAAATACATTCATTGATTCCAGTTCATGGAAATATGCAATACAAATTTGAATAATGTGATTCAGCTACTCATAGAATAAGACACTTCCTCACCTTGCTCCAGGCATTTTCTAAGTTGTTCCCCATGCCTAGAATGCTGTCATTCCTCATCTCTCCCTGATGGCTTCCCTGGTGGCTTCCTGGCTTCCTTCAAGTTCCAGTCAAAAATCCTTCTTTACAGAAAGCCTTTCCTGATAATAATAATATATTATTATAATATAATTATAATATATAATATTATATAATTATAATATTATAATAATATTATAATAATTCCCTTAATAATAGTTTTCCTATGTTGATTATCCACATTTTATTGTGTGGATAGCTTATTTATACCTAGCTATTGGCGGTGAGAATTGCATCACACCAGCTTTTAGAGAACAGGTATCATTCTTTTTCCCTTTCTTAACACAGCACAAGGCTTACCACAGCACTTAGCAAGTTGTTTTTATTCTCTCATTTCAATCCCGACCCCATTTGATGTTTTCTTGCCAAAAAGACAAGAGTGACTTGCCATTTCTTGCTCCAGCTCATTTTGCAGATGAGGAAACTGAGGCAAAGTTAAGTGACTTGCCCATGGTCACAAAGCTAGTAAGTGTTTGAGATCAAATTCGAATACAGATCTTCCTATGTCCAAACCTGGTGTGCTATCTATTGTGCCACCATGGAGCAAGTAGTGGGTGCTTAATAAATGGTTATTAACTGAATAGTTGATTCTTTCTTCAAACTTATCAACACTCAGCTACGCTTAAAAGTTTGTAAACTCTTTACATTTACCTTCTTCTTTGTTTACACATCAAGTATTATTACCTCCATTTCCAGAAGAGAATACTGAAGTTAAAGGAAGTTATTTGCACAGGGTCACAGAGCTAGTATCAGAAGCAGTATTTGACCCCAGGTCTTCCTGACTTTAATCCCAACAAACTATCCATTAACTATTCCCATGAACCTTCTAGAACAGGTAGAATTTAAACAGGTAGAAATGAGTATGAGGCATAGAGTATTCCAGGGGGGGGCATTATGATTCAAACTTCATAGGCAGGAAACATGGTGAATGTTCAGAGAACAATGAGGGCCACAGTTTGATCACGGTGTGAGGTGAACGGAGCAAGAAGATGGGAAGTAAGACTGGAAAGAGGCTCTGGTCACATTATAGGGTTCACTGCCAAGCACCCCTTTTCTGAGTGAGATTGAGTTGAGGTTCTAGGATTTGGAGAAGCCACAAACCCTAGGGAATAGAATGCCTGAGTCAAGAAAATCTGACTTCAAACCCCCCTCTGAAATGTAATTGCTGTGTAACCCTAGGTAAATTATTTGATATCTCTGAGACTCTATCAGTAAAATTAGAAAAATAATGCCTCCAGTATCTACCATATATAATAATGAATGTAAAGTGCTTGGCAAATATAAAAATACTATCTAGATGTTAGCTAGCTGGTATCCCTCACTGAATCAGAAGCTTATTGAGAATAGGAATTGTCTCACTCAGATTATTGTGACAATCACATGAGATGATATACATAAAGTTCATACATTTCTATTAAATGGGAGCTATGATTATTAGCATCAAATTATGGGTTTTAGACTGAATCTGTGGCATATTGTCATCAACTCAGATCTCATTTTGGTCTAACCTGTGTTTGCCCTTCAATTCAACAAAACACGCAACTGCATGTAGTACAGTTATTAGTGCTGGATTTGGAATCAGGAAGTTATGAGTTCAGATCCTGCCTCAGACATTTACCAGCTTTGTGACCCTGGGCAAGCCACTTAACTTTCCTTGAGTCTCAGGTTCCTCATTTGTAAAATTAAGATATAACAGCACTTACTTCACGATGTTGCTTTGAGAATCAATTGAGATAATGTGTAAAGTGTTTCATAAACTTAAGACACCATATAAATACTATTTTTTTTAAAGGTCATAGCTTCTGCTTTCAAAGCAGATGTGATATATATATAGGAAGGGCGTGACCAGGTCAAAGGAGAAGCATAGTCAAAGTGCTCTGGAAATATTTGAGGAGGAAGATGATGCTTTAAGACAGGAGGTCATAGGGGTGATTCAGGGTAATAGATTCAGGGAGGAGGTAACATCTGGGCTGAGTCTGGAGAGGAGAAAAGGCATCTAATCATTAGCGATGAAGGAGTACATTTTAGGCATTGTAGATAGCTCATGCAAATGTATGGAGTCAGGATATGACAGATCCAATTCAGGAAGGCTCTGGTTAGAATGAAGACTACACAGAGAGGAATAATATAGAACATAGATCGAAAGATGCATTGGAGACAGATTGAAGAGGGCCTTAAATGCCCAGCTAAGGAGTTTGCATTTTATCCAGTGGACAGTAGGAAGCCTTCCAGAAAATTAGCAATAAAGTCACACAAAACAAACACGGAGGGAGACCGGAGAGAACAACAGACCCTGGAAGTCAAGCACTCAGAGTATTATTACCTGGATATGCCCTTTGGCACACCTTGAATGGTGAATATTAGCAAGGAATAGGTTGACATCTGTATACGAGCACTGTTTAAAGCAACATATCCCACCTAAAAACTCCCCTCTCTAAAATCTAGACAGGGGATGGAGACAACAGAGTTCATCTTGGGGCCACAGCCCCAGCCATGTTGCTCCTCTTCTCCCTCCATTCCTAACATCTGGATGGTGCTAAAGAATCCTGACTACTAAAAGACAAGTTGAGAAATGGGTCTATAACTTACTTATGCTGACCGACTGGGAAACTTTGATGGCTTTTTTACAAAGGAGGGGCAAAAAACAATAATGCTTTCAGATTGCAAATCTAGCAGAGTGAATTCAGGATGAAATGGATCTAAGTACTGGAGGCTAGACTTTATTTTGAAGCCTCAATCTATTTTGTTAGAACACAAATTCTAGAAATTCTCCTCCTCATCCAAACCTTCTTCTCCCCTTCTGTACATACTTTAAAAATTTGATGAACTGGTGATCTAATAATAACATTTCCAACAAGGCAAATCACAAGCCACCCATGCCCTTCCATCTTGCAAGACTTTGCCAATGTCTTCCCAATAATCTGTTATAAGATGTCCAACCAATGCATTTGGGGCCATCTTCTCATTCTCCCAACATGATATTTTGGTTGATAGGGGAGTGTGGAGGCTAACCATCAGTTATCCCTACTGTATGACTGTCCCAATTTCTTTCATTATCATACATTTTGTTATGGCAGCCTTTGTGCTGCTTCTTTTCTCCCTACTTATTTCTACCATGTACAATGTCTTTGTTCTTTGGATGACCCTCCAATTTAATTCTATAGATACCATGGTATTCAATGACTCACAAACATATGTCATTGCTGGAATGATGTTGATATTTTGAAAAATGAGTTTTGTTTCAAGAAGAAGCTTGAGTCAATTAAATGTAGTGTTCTATTTTCCAAAGCAAATCCAATCTCTTCTTTTCTTGTCCTTTTCTAAGGCCAGATCAATGTCAATATCATGGTCAGTGCACGTTATGTACAGATAGAACATCTCTTTGGGTACTTCATGCAACTGTATATTATAGTCCATACAATAATCATTCTTTATCTACTTGGTCCTTCCCCCTGACCCCTTTCAGTGTGAATGGTTAAGTTAAACTCTTTAAGATAGTTAGGTATAAAGACCATCAAGGGAGTGAATGCTAGGTAAAAATATAGGTGAAATCTTTGAGCCCAGCAAAGCCCATAGGAGGAATGGTGCTGCCATGTTGGATCCATTCAATACGATAAGCATTTATGAAGAAATTCCTGTATGTCAAGCACTGTGATAGGTGCTGAGAATACATCGACCAAAATGGTATAGTCCTTGCCTTAGGGACCTTAATTTTTTCTGGTTTGGAGGGGGTAGAGTGGAATAACATATATAATTAGATAAATAAAACAACAATAAATTGGAAGGTAGAGCCAAAATGCTAGATTTGAGGCAAGAATCCAGTTGTACTCTCCCAACATTCCTCTCGAAACAACTTTAAAATGACCCCTCAAATCAAATTTTGAAGCAGACAACAAATTTTGGAGCCGACAAAAGGTCATGGTGAGACATTTTTCCAGTCTACAATAATTTAGTAGATTGACAGGAGAGGTCTGCAGCACTGGGATTGGGAGTACCCAGAATGTACCTAGTGATAGCACAAGCAGTGGGTCTTTGAGGCAGTCACAAGAACTGCAGTCGCTGCTGCTGCTGCTACAGAATGCTATATGTAAAGATGGTAAGGGGGTTGGGCAATTGGTCAGAATGAAATTGCAAGTGACAATTGCCACCACTAAGTGTAGCTGGCACTGATTGGCAACTCTATTGCAGTTCTGGGTCACAGTTCTGGGATGGAGAGGAACTCTTATGGTTTGTCACAAGAGAGAGGAACTCTGGTTCCAATTCCAAGGCAGAGAAGAGCACTAGTACTTGTAACTGCAAGAGAGAAGGAGACCTGGTCACAATCCCAGGGATGAAAAAAAAAAGTGCTAGTACTTGTTGCTGCAGAGGCAAAAGGATCCTTCCTGGGTAAAGATCAGAGAATAAACCAGGACAAGAGTGACTACCCCTCTCCCCCGATCACACTACCTTAGAAGCATCAAATTCCTGTATGTAAAGACGATCCATGCAATTCCTAAAAACTTCATCATTAGGGCAGTTAGAAGAAGGATACATAGGAAGGTTCTGGATCAATTATATCAGGATGATCTCAAAAAATGAAGGGGTAAAAAAGAGGGAGGCACTGAGAGAAGGGGCAAGCAAGAAGTAGATTGGGAAAAGTATCTCACATAAACGATATGTATAAGGAAAATCTTGAACAGTGAAGGTGGAAATGGGGGTGATGGCAGGCAATACTTGAAATTTACTCCCATAGGAAATGGTTCAAAGAAGGAAAAATACACATACATATACATAAAACATACATATATTCATACTTTTATGGATATATGTGTTTGTGTGTATGCATATGCACACTTACATTTAATTAAGTATAAAAATTTATCTTATCCAAAAGGGAAACCAGAGGGAAAGAAAGAGGATAAGAAAAGGGAGAATGATAAAAGGGGTGGCAGATTAAGAGAAGCTGTGGTCAGAAACAATACAGACTTTTAAGGAGTGATTAGATAAGAAAGAGAAAGATAAACAGAAGAAAATAGGATGTAGGGAAGTAAAATTTTGATGGGATTGGGATGAAGTCATCTATAAAATGGAAGTGGTTAGCAAAATAGATTAGAGGCTAGAAGCTAACAGTTTGTTGCGCACAAGAGAAATACTTGAAATATAAAGATACACAGTGAGGTAAAATAAAGAGATGGAGCGGAATCTATTATGTTCCAGCTAAAATAAAAAAAAGACAGGGGTAGTAGTCATGATATCAGACCCCCCAAAAAAGCAAAAATAGACTTAATCAAGAGACAAACAGGGACAGTACATTTTGATAAAAAGTAGCATAGATAATGAAGTGATACCTAAAATTGTACTGCTCATTTCTATGATAAGTACCTTTTTAAACAAATATATAAGGTACTGATTCAAATTTATAAAAATGAGAGCCATTCCCCAATTGACAAGTTGTAAAGGGATATGAACAGTCAGTTTTCAGATGAAGTCATCAAAATTATCTATGGCCATATGAAAAATGTTCTAAATCACTATTGATTGGAGAAATCCAAATTAAAACAACTTGAAATTCCACCTTACTCCTATTAAGAATGACAAATATTATAAGAGATGAGTGGGAAATAGCCATACTAATAAACTGTTGGTGGAGTTGTAAGCTGATCTAACCATTCTGTGGGACAATTTGGAACTATACCCAAAAGGCTAAAAAACTATGCATTCCCTTTGACCCAGAAATATCACTACTAGTTCTGTAACCCACAGAGATATAAGAAATATATAAAAGACCACATGTGCAGAAAATTATTGTAATTTTTTTGTGGTTGCAAAGATTTGGAAATTGAGAAGATTCCTGTCAAGTGGAGGGATGGCTGAACAAATTGTTTTGTGATTGGGATGGAATACCATTTTGCTATAAGATGATGAGGGGAGGGTTATTTCAGAGAACCATGGGAAGACCTGCATGAACTTATGTAGAGGAAAATACACAGAATAAGAAGTTCATGATACACAGCAATTGTAATATTATGTTAATGATCAACTATGAAAGATTTGGTTACTTCAAGCAATACAGTAATCAAAGTCTATTGTGAAGGGCTTTATGAAAAATCTATCTACCTCCTGAGAGAACTGATGTACTCTGAGTGTAAACTGAAATGCTGTTTTCTCACTTTCTTTGTTTTTATTGCTTTTTCATAATATGTATAATATGGAAATATGCTTTGCATCATTTCACATGTGAAATTCATATCATATTGCTTGCCTTTTCAGTGGGTGGGGAAGGGGAAAATTCTGGATCTCACAATTTTAAAATAAGCATTTAAAAATAAAAACAAATTAATGTAAATTTTAAAAGAAATATGTGGACAAAGTACAAAAGAGTGCATTAGCAACTGGTTGAGGAAACTATGGAGTTATTTATCTTGAAACAATAAATTAACCAACAACTATTTTCTGAAACCATCATTGTGTTGGACAAAGTTTTGTTTTCATAAGTAATAATATCACTTCTCTAACATCTCAGAATCAATCTAGCTACCATAAAATAACTCAAAAGAGAAAAAAAAAGTTTAATTCTCTATCAATTTTCTGTATTTTTCCATCTAATCACTAATTTCATTTTGCAAAACTAATGCAATGGTGAATAATACAATAGTAATTAGTGGTGAGGAGCAGCATGCTATAGTGAACAGAAAGACTGTCTCCGAATCAGGAAGACCTAGTTTTAAATCTTCCCTCTGACAGACATGAACTGTGTGAGTGCATCCAAGTCATTTAACCAACCTCCTAGTATCTCAGGGAACTATGAATCTAAATTACAGAGTAGTTGATGATCTGTATGTTGGGGGGAGGCAAAGAAAAACAGACATAGAGACAGACAAATATAGAAACAGAGACAGAAACATGGAGAGATAGAAAGAAATACATAGAGATACAGACACAGAAAGATACAACAAACCTGAGGAAGATAGAGGTCATAAAAGAGAGGATCTTTTATAATCTTCCAGAGGAAAAAAAATCAAGTAACAAAATTATCTACATTTAGTTTTAAGTGACTTTTTTATTTGGTCCCTATGGAGAGTTCCAATTTATAGCAAAAACAATAAAATAATAACAACATACATTAATACAGGGACCTAAAATTTCCAAAGCACTTTGATCAGTCAAACTATCTCTTGAGCAGTTCAACATTGTTTCTCAAACTGGAATTCATTAATACAAAATCTAACTTCCTTCCACACAAGGAAAACAACCTGTTCTGTAATATCTTGAGATTTAGTCATGGAACACCATAGTTTTCATAAAACTTAAGTTGAAGATCACCCAAAGGGCTATGGGAAGGCTCATTGTAGTGGAGCATGAGAAAGTCACAGCTCATTAAAAATGAAGAATTACATAATATATTCTGCATAGAAGGGCCATCAGAAAAATGTTTAAGTAGAAAAAAAGAGCACATAGTAAGAGTGAAAAGTAACTAACAAACAGGTAAAATTATTCATAGTTATAAACCCAATGTCAATAGAATTTGAGTTAGGTTGCCAACACATTGGATGAACCCACTATAATGAACTTAGGTGAGGACAGGAGCAAGATAGGATGGATAAACAAGGTTAAGTTGTAATCTGCATCTTTGGAGAAGTCAACCACTATACCCATCACCCCCTTCCCTCATCAATGAGATCAAATATCCTTTGGACAACTGTAGTATTGCCAAGTTGTAGCAGTGATTATCTACATATTTCTCTGTACAAATAGTATCAAAAAAGCAACAGGATACCCCCTCATGTTTAAAATTTGTAGTTTTCCTGACACTAAGGCCAACTCCTCATGCATCAGCCCATAGCACCATGCATGGCTGCCTATTGCTGCAATATTCATTAATGGTTTGAATTGGGGAAAATAAAACTTATTTAATTGTGTAAATGAGATAGTCTTCGACCAGTCTACCCTCCTCCTGTCTGGAAAGTCTATAATACAGACACCAACATGCAATTGGCTGAGCAAACAACTTCTCTCAATGGCTAAGCTTGAGTTTTTATAGTTAACTTAATGTCTTATTAACATCTTACATTAGGGACTTTCTGAGCTTTTGAATTAAGGAACAAATTCTGACCTGTATTTAAAAGAGGAAAATTTTTCATTGCAAGTTGGGGGTGGAGTGAGAAAAGTAACGTATTTCAATCCTTTTCTAAACCTGTCATTAAGAACTGGGAATTAGGAGTAATAGCTACTCTCCTTAATACTGATGTATACCCCAACTCAAATAAGTCATGAGTTGTTCTGAAAGAACCATCACTGATCTCAGAAAATTTGAAGGCAACCACTGAAACCCCAGGCTATCCAATACTTACAGTTACAACTCTACTGTGTGCTCATATGCAAAACTGGCCATGTGATAAATATATGAGTCAGACAGAACTGAAAGGAAGAAGAGAGAAAGACTGGTACTGAGAATGGTGATAGATGTTTGTGAAAGACATTTATTCTCTCACCCAGTGAAGGATGGAGTTCTCTTTGTCTCATTGCTTTGATAATGCTACTGGATTTTGATGAAACTATATTTAAATTAGAATTAGGGGTCACTTTCAGAATCCAATTCATCCACAGAACATCCAAAATCCTGGTTGCACAGTCATAGGACCATAGATTTCAAGCTGTAAAGGACCTTGGATGCTCTATTCTCAACCCTTCTCTTTTTATAGATGAAAAAGCTGAAGCCCAGAAAAAGATAAGTGATTCACCCAAGATCGCATGAGGCACTAAATCACAGAGATAGATTGGAACTTAAGTCCTCTGACTCTAAAACTTCTGTTTCCACAGTATAAGGCTAAATTTGTATATTTATCATTTGTCCTTAATATTAAAGTTACTAATATTTTCATCTGTTTTCTTTGGTCCAGGAGCCAAAAAGAGTCTTAGGAGATTTCATTAGGGAGCTTCTCCATTTCCAAAGATTATGCAGAAGTATAAACCCAAATAGATGAATCAGTGAGTTGCTGCCTGCCCACCAATATAGAAAACATAAAACATTTGAAGACATCCTTGGAACATAAATTGGTTCCATAACCATCTTCTACATGAGAGAAGGAGAGAGAAATAAACCCAAAACTGTGCTTGCTAGATGCCAACAAGCATTCTTTGTGATACTAAATAAAATTCATTGTCCTCTTTACTTGGTATATTAAACCAATAAATTGTTGGAGAAAATAATTTGTAATGAAACAGGAAATAGGATTATTTTCCTCATAACTATTATGTTTTTTAATCAGGTCACTCTGCATTCAATACCAATCCATTTTTACTCTGTCTGCCTCATTGAGATCAATTCCTCAATACCAAAAGCAATAAACAAAACACATTTAAATGTCTGAATTGAAATCGATATAATTCATACTAAAATCCACTTCCACTTTGTTGACACAATATAGCCTGGATCTTTTGTTTTTAGCATCATTGCACACACATTGGGATAAAGCCACCCCACCCCCAAATCAAAGATATTTTCTCTCTGGAAGTACATTTATGGGAAATATAATTGTTGTTTCTGAATCATCACCACTACCAGACTCCTCAGCTGAGCATTTAAAGCACTTTTCTGTGTGCTTCACATTATTCTCCTTCATGCTCCAGTAAAACTGACTGACTTACTATTCTCCCAGCTCAACATCCCATCTCCCATCTCCATGTATTTACTTGAGATGCCTCATATGCCTAAGATGCATGCTGAGAATCCTTAGCTTCAAGATAGATGACAGGCGTGAATAAGCTGCAACACATCACTAACCAAGAATTATACAAGTCCTTCAAGGATCAACTCAGATCCCACCTCCTTGCTTTATTCTCTCAGTTAGTGATCTCCCTTACCTCAAATTACTTTGATATATTTATCTCTTCCCGAAACCTCTCCTCCCCCTCCTAGAATGTAGGCTTCCAGAGAACAGAGACTGTTTTATCCTCAGCTTGTATTACCATGCTTTGAACATAGCACAGCTTCAGAAGTGTTCTACAAAATGCATCATTCTCTTTTTTCTTCCCAATTTTTCCTCTACTTCTCTTACTTGATTTTCAAAATCCTTTTTGAGCTCCTCCATGACCTGCAACCAATTCATATTTTTCATGGAGGCTTTTGATGCATGTCTTCTTCTGGATCTATGTTTTCGTTGTCTTTGTTGCCAAAAACTGATTCTATAGTTTTATTACACTTCCTCTGTTTGCTCATCTTGCCAGTAAATAACTTGATTTTTTGAGGTCTTTGCTAAGGTAGAACTCTGCTTCCAGAGTGGAGAGTACTGTGTCCCAAATTTCTCGGGTTTTGCACAGCTGCCGTCAGAGCTATGAGGAGAGCGCCCTCTCTGCAGCCACCACAAACTCTGCCATGTTAGCGCTCCTCATCCCAGGACCGCCACCCAAGATTGTGACCCAGATCCAAGCAGGGCAAAGCAAGACCAATTACTCTCTGAATGGTTACTTGGTTCCCCTACTATCTGTAGGCCTGGAGTTCAGGAGGCAGCCACTTGGCAGTAGCTGCAGCTGCTGTTATCTCAGTCTCCCTGGAGGCAGGAATCAGATCATACTCTTCTCTCACCCAGTTCCAGAGTTCCCCACTGACCTTTTACTTTGTCTTTGGTGTTTATGGGTTGAGAAGTCTGGAAACCACACAGCTGCCAGTGATTCACTCTCCTAAAGGCTGCTCCTGCAGGTCTGGACCCCGGGTCTGTACTACCACTGGTCTGAACCGTGCAGCTCACTGCATTCTGCTCCCAACTTGATGCAATAGATGCTTACTGTGGGCCTGCCAGGATGCCTTCAGAGGGAGATTTGTTTCTCTCAATCACTTTGTGGGTCCTTCAGCTCCAAACTTTGTTTAAAGTCATTTTTTATAGGTATTGGAGGTGGTTGGAATGGGAGCTCAAGGCCAATGCTCTACAAAATGGATTGGATTGGATTGAATCACTAATGTTTTTGATACAAATGGATTGGAAACATTCCCTGCCTTCAGCATTTCCTTCCCCCAATCTATTAGTGTTAAAAAATCTACATAAAAATGATAATTGATATCATATGCAAAACATAAGTGTGGAGTAGTAGAGGTGATGCTGAATCTCAAATTTGGATTCTGCTGCTTACTAATATTTTTGGAATGTCTATTAATTTCTCTGAGCCTCTGTTTCATCTTATATAAAATAAGAAGCATTGGATCTGATAGAGTCTAAAGAGTCTTCCAGCTCTAAACTCTGTTTCCATGATCTCTTCTTTCTGAATAAGTGACAATGGCAGGGAGCTAGGGATGGGTAAGTGGGAGACTCTAAAGTCAGCGACCTAAAATTGTCATTAAGTACTTAATAACCTCTATAATGATGAGCTTTGAAAATGGTCAATTGGATAGGATTGTGCTTGATGTTAATGTAAAGTATCTGCTGAGGATTTTCATTGTGAAAAGCAGTTTTTTTTTAATTTTAATGAATTATTTTCTTCAGTTAGTTTTTGAAGGTCCTTTTTTAGGGAGGTATTTTCTCCAGTTAGTTCCCAAATTTTACTTTTTTAGGATTTGTTTTCTTCAGTGAGACTTTTTTCCAACTTGGTCACTGTAGATTTAAATTTATCTTCTACCTCCCTAATTTGGCTTTTAAAATATATCTTGAGCTCCTCCAAGAATGCTTTTTGGGCTTGAGACCAGCTCATATTTCCATCTGTGGTCTCAGGTGTGGATATAGAGTCCATGGTGTCTCCTGAAAGTGATTCTTCTGTTCACAATAATAGGATTCTATTGTCTTTGGTCTTGCCTTTGCAAGTTGCTTCCAGCCCATTGTAATCGCGTATTTTCTGACCTTTAAAGTGTATTTCTGCTCCTGGGATACAGAGGGCTCTGACCCAAGCTTTTCAGGCTGGGAGCTAGGTGCCTGGGTGTTGGCTTTGTGTGCTATAGCCTCTGGGTGTCTAGATTGAGGCCAAGGCCAGGACTCTCAGTGTTTCCTCTGAGTTACCCTGAGGTACATAAAGTAATCTGTGGGGGAGGGGGTAGTCTGGCCTCTTCAGATTTCTGCTTCTTTGCCTCTGTGCTACAGCTCAGGCAAGCTCTTGCTTGTCAGGTGAGGTGGGGCTTGTTGGGACCCCTCTTGTCCTTCACTTCAGACTCCTTACTGCATCAGTTACACCCTTTCTCTGTGGCTCCTAAACCTGAGGTTATTTCTACTATTTCAGGATTTTACTCTGGGTGGGACATTTATCTCTAGGTTTTCTGGGTCAGGGAGGGGGAATTGGAGCAGCTAGAGTTTACTTTGCCATCTTGGCTTCTGGAAAATCAGGTAGTAATTTTTAAAATTCCAGGCTGTGGGCTGATAGCCCCAGGAGAAGTTGCTGTCTGCTGTGGGTCCTGTGCTTTCTCATACCCAGCTCTGAGGGACCCTTCCATCCCATGGTGAGAGGCTGGTGAGACAGCTGCGAATCACCCTGGGAGTGGGTGAGTCTACTGGCTGGGGCTCCTTCTCACTCTGCTGTAGTGGGCTTTCTAGTCTATGTTGCTGCAGCCCCCATGTGCTCCATGCTCCCCTTGCCCTGAACCACATGGGCACTTTCCTGGCCTGGATTCTGCCACACTCCTCCTCCCAGTGGATTCTGTCACTTTAAAATCCATTCAGATTCACTTTTTAAAGTTTAGTGCCCGGATTCTCTGAGGAGCTTAGAAAAGTTACTGCTTCTGTTCTGCCATCTTGGCTCCACATCCATCAAAAAGCAGTTTTTTTTTAATGTCTGGAATCCTTGGGTTTGGAAGGAAAAGGTAACTTAAATTCCCAGTCAAATAATAAGGAATCCAGGAGGCTAGATAGAAGGCATTTTTAGGATAGCTTTGAAACTGAAAGAGCAGTTGTTGATCAGAAACTCTGCATGAAACCTCAGATAAAGAAGGCTTTTCATTGCTTTCTAGTCCATGGAGTTACATCAGCAACTGATTTTTCAGCTAATAAGGCATTAAAGTTAAAGCTCCTAAACTTTTTGCTATCGAAAGTTACTGTAAATTGAATTTGCTAAGACAATAACTTAAAGTGGAAAGACTTAATACTGTCCAACCAAATCAAATGCTGATGTGAGATTTCCAAGGTTACTGAAATGGGAGTCTGGAGTTCTTTATTGATCTCCTAGAAAGCAACAGTAATAGACACTTAACTGCCTTGCTCTGAAACTGGAATTATTGCCTATTGATTATTCATCACTGAAATCTGGTTGAAAAATTTTGACTCAAGATAAGATAGTAATTTACATTTCATCAGTTCATTCTCAATAAAGACACTGCTTCCTTCTCAAGAGTCAGAAGGCAAGTCCTTACAGGAAGGAGTAAGTCAGCGGCACTGGAGAAGAACACTGAATTTGCTAACAGATGAGGAAATGGTCTCCCTTTTTTTCTGAAAGGCTGACGAATAGATATGTGGAACATGGCAGCTTCTGCAAGAGACAGTTGGCATTTTGGTTGGTTTGACTGAACTTTTTTCTTTGTTACAAAAGAATGTTCACTGGGGTGGGGGAGAGGTATATTGGGAAATTACAGGAATATAAAAACTAAATTTATCAATAAGAATTGGTACTCCTCTTTTTACTATAGTTTTATAATAAATATCTTTTTGTAAAAGCAATTAGATGTTAATTGGTTAAATGAAACAGAAGTGCTAGTCACTGACAATGATTATCACTGACACATGGTGGAACATATTAGAATGGGGGCTTGAGCTGTTGGCATTATGAAAAGATGCCCTTCCAATTTCTCAGAAATATTCCTGGAACACTGAAGAGTGACATATCCTTGCTCTGGAAATCCAATCTACTTGAGTACAAAGGTGTCAAACATGCATCCCACAGATGTCATGTGTCCCTCAACACTCTAGATCAAGATATAGTTGAGGAATATTTGACAAAATAAGTAAAAATACAGTAGAATGTAGATAATGTTAACATTTGCCTTGGCTCAGCTATAAGGGGTTGTAGAATGGATTTGGAGTTGGAAGACCTAGTATTCAAATCTCAGCCAGATCACTAAGTAACTGTATAACTTTGGGGAAGACACTGAATAACTTTGGACCCTATTTCCTCATCTATAAAATGAGATTGGAGTAGATGACATCTCAGGCCCCTTTTTAGTGTAGTATATAATGAACTTGTAATTGTACCTATGTGACCTTATACAAGTCATTGCCCCTTTAAGATGACTGGACTAGGTGATTTCTAGCCTTATTATACCTATTACAACATCTTAGAATCCTAAGAATTTAGGTAGTGATTCAAATTACTCTTTCCCTCCAACCCCAAAGAAATTGAAGGTAAAAGAAATTACTTGACACATTGACAATTTCCAATAAGTACTTCAGAGACTGTGTAGGTCCCTTCCAACTTTAAGCATCATGTGCAATGGAAAGAGCTCTAGGTTTTGAATCAGAGGACCTGGGTTAGAATCCTGCCTCTGCTACTCATGACAGGCATGACACTGGGCAAGTTATGTGAATGATCATCTCATAGATCTAGGGCTTGTAGGTATTTCACATATCATCTTGTCCAACCCACTCTGGGAGATGTATCAGCAATGCCATATTCACAATACCTATGGAAATTACAGATATGCTGATATAATTATCCATCACAAAATACATCAGGCTTGCCATATGGGGAAATAAGCTAGAAATTTTATTAAAATACCAAAAGACTAAGTCCCAAAACCAGAAAGTGAAAGCCATCAGAGTAGTTATGAAATTGGCATAGGTAGATAAAGTAGAAAGCACCCACATTCTCAAGCCTTTAAAACAGAACAGGCTACCTCAGGCAAAGGTCCTCCTCTCCCCACTCACAGCAACCACCCAGCATCCAGGAAGCGTGCTCCCAGCAGCTCCGGCCCCTGGTAGTCCTCAGCAGGAGTCCTTAGCAGAAATTCTGGCTGACTCAAAAAGGGCTTTGCGCTGCCGCCGCCGCTGCCTCCGCTGCTGCTGCCGCCATCGCCACCACTGCTAGCCACCATAGGAACTCTAGTTTTGGCTTCCGCTTCCTCTTGCTCTGCCCCTTCCTGCTACGTCAGCAAGTCCAAAGGGGCATGGAAGATCTTTAAATCCCATAACCCTTACAGGAGAGTAATAGGTAAAATCAAGGAAAGCTGACGAATTTTCTTCTCAAGAGAATTCTTTTTTAAGTAATCAGGGTTAAGTAACTTGCTCAAGGTTACAGGGCCAGTTATTTCTGGGTGTGGTGCTAAGTATCTGAGCCCGGATTCGATCCCCAGATCATCCCGACACTGGAGACGGTGCTCTTACTCGCTGAGCCACCTGGCCGCCCCTAAGCAATTGGGGTTAAGTAACTTGCTCAAGGTTACACAGCCAGGTGTTTCTGGGTGGGTAATAAGTGTCTGAGCCCGGATCGATCCACGTGTCATCCCGACACTGGAGCCAGTGCTCTTACTTGCTGTGCTACCTGGCCGCCCCACAAGAGAATTTTTAAAAAGATAAATAAGTAAACTTCCTATTCTACTTTCAGCATTGTCCCATCCAGAGGCAAAGGAGTCTCCAGAGATACCAATTAGGAGCAATGGATAAAAGTTGCAAAGTGATCAATCAAGGCTTAAAGTCAGGAAAAAATAAAACATTCTGACAATATAAGATTTCCCAAAGTGGAATAGGCTTTCTTTCCAAGTAGTGGATTTCCTCTTATTGAGGAATCTCCCCAAAAGATTCTTTTTTCTGGTATGAGTTAGCTAAAAAAGCCAATGATGATCCTTCAAGTTTTGAGATTCTTTGATTCTGGGTAGCCCATGCAATCATTGTGGCTTCCCCAGTGCTCTGCAAACAGTAGGAGCATAATAGCCATTTGTTGCACACTTGAATTGAATTGAATCTCCTCCAGCATTCCTTTCCAGACAACTGACAATATAAAAGAAAGAGCTACAGTAGGAATAATAGCATATTCAATGTGCTGGAGGAATTCCAATTAATCTGTCACATTTTCAAAACTTTTACATCCCAAATCTCATTCAAACCTATGCAGCTTTGCAGAGAGGTTTGATTTTTTTATTTTTAAATCATTTTTGCTAGGTTATAGAACAGCTACCCAGTGGCCATCAACCTTTCAGCAGCTCTGACGCCTGCATAACACTCAATGAAGTCAATGAGTACTCTTCAGGTACAGGCTACAATATTGCTATGATATTTCAGTGGGATGCGCCTGTCATCAGCCAGACACACAGAAAAATTGGACAGCTCGAAACAGATCATTACCCAAACCCTTAAAAATGTTTATATTGAAAATAATGCTACAGAGATCCCATTAACAAGAACATTATCAAATGTAAGTGGCAGATGTCAGGATTTATTCTCTTCCAAGTCTGTGGAACAAAAGTTGATTAAATGGAGCAATGAGCAATTATCTTTTGAATTGAATCAGTATAGACAGACAAGTCAGA
Source organism: Petaurus breviceps papuanus (assembly GCF_028583685.1). NCBI lineage: Eukaryota > Metazoa > Chordata > Mammalia > Diprotodontia > Petauridae > Petaurus > Petaurus breviceps. Next base: position 46,108,419 of record NW_027185761.1, read on the forward strand.
TTAATTCCAACCAAAAAACCTCCATTTACTTGACTACCCAATTTGGAGTGAAAGGTAGCTTGAGTTGTTTGAGTAATAGACAAAGGTTAATATTCGGGGCTCTATTAATTCATCATTCCTATGTCTTTAGTAGAGACAGTCTGGTATATTAAACTGAGAGCTGACCTCCTAGTCAAGAAAACCTATGTTCAAGTTCCTTCCATGATACATGATAGCTATGCGATCCTGCTCAAGTCACTTACCCACTTGGTGGTCCAGGCTACTTTATAAGGTTAGAGGGAGTAGATAAGGTGACAATGCACTGAGAGAGGAAGGTACATATCAGAAGCTCCCCATGCCAAATAAAAGAGCTTGAGTAAAAGAAAATGTTGTTGCTATTATAGTTGTATGGTTTAAGGTAAAAACAAAAAATAGGGATAACAAATGGAAGAAGTTTAAGGAAATAAGAATTTGAAGGAGATGTGGTATAAAGGCTCCAGGGTAGTTGGATTCAAATTATACCTTTGATAGATACTAACAATGTGGCAACAGCAAATAACCTAATCTCTCTGAGCCTCAGTTTGTTAATTTGAAATAAAAGGCAAATGATATAGATAGTGCCTCACCCATATAATGGGATGATTGTGAAGGTCAACCACAATTAATGCAAATAAAGTACATTGTTTATCTAAAAGCACTCTATAAAAGTCAGGTATTTTCTTTTTGTCATTAGAAACATTTTAGTGAATTTCTAGACTATCAGAATTCCTACTCTTCCCCCCAAATAATAATAATACAAATTATATATAAAATTATATTGTATATTTAAGTTTTTCAAGGTGATTGATATAAATTATCTCATTTGATTTTTATAACATCACTATGATTTAGGTTATTATTACCCACAACCTCACACAATATTCAACCCCCTTTCTCCTCTGAGACACTAGCTAGCTTCACTGATAAAAACTGATCCTCTTTGCCCCCTCTTCTAGTCTCATATCAAATCCCCCAACATCATTCCATGAGGGGCAGCTAGGTGGCGCAATAGATAGAGCATTAATTCTTGAGTCAGGCCGACCTGAGTTCAAATGCAGCCTCAGACACTAGCTGTGTGACTCTGGGCAAGTGATTGTTGCATCAGTTTTCTCATCTGTAAAATGAGCTGGAGCAGGAAATGCAAATCACTCTCTGGTATCTTTGCCAAGAAAAGTAGAAATAGGGGCATGAATGTTGCACATGACTGAAACAACTGAACAAAAACATCATTCCCCATTGCCCCAACATTTGCCTACGTATCTCATAACCTGCCATTTTACCTCATATCCTCCCACTGAATACTCCATCTGCCATTACAATGACTTTTCACCAGCGCTCCCAAATGCCTGGAATACTTTCCCTCCTCATTTCTGCTTCTTAGAATCGTTGATTTTTTTCAGCACTCAGTCAAATGCCACCATTTGCAGGAGGCTTTTGTTAGTCCCCGGCCCCCAACCATGTTACCAGTGCCCATCCTTCGTAGAGTAATTTGTATCCCCTCTGTTTGTTAGTGGTTGCATACTTGTATATGCAGGTTGTCTCCATCATTCGAATGTAAACTCTTTGAGGGTGAAGATAGTTTTCACTCTTCCTTTTTATCCCCAGAATGTTGAAGAATGGTTGGCATGAATTAAAAATTGCTTGTTAATAATTGTTTGTTGAATGATTGAGGAAACAGTTCTGAGAAGTTAATCAGATGTGATAGATGATAGATAGATAGATAGATATAGATATAAATGTACATATATACACAACTAGTAAGTTTCAGTGTCTAGTTTCAAACCCGTCTTTCCCAACTCCATGTCCAAGACTTACCTCTCCAGTTAATCTTAACCCAAAATTCATGAAGTTATTTTTATAATATTAAGATAACTCTATTTCATTATATTATTTCCTTAGTAATCCTATGTATTTCATTTATGCATTTAGAAACAATATCCTTGGAAGAAGTTGTAGCAGCAAGCCCCCCAAGCGTCCCCAGGGTGGCTGCCAACACAGGTTCTTGGATCTGCTTTGATAAAGGAAAGCAACTCAAAATGGGTTAACAAGCTTACTTTAATCAGTCAAATATGTATCCTTTACCTTGTTCAGGGGAAAAAGGTCAGCACCCTGAACTTCAGAATACAGACAGAATTATCAAGACAGAAACAGATCAAGTAGACAGATTTCAAACTGTCCAACCATTACATCCATATCCAGTCAACATCTGGGTTTCAACATCTGGGTTTTTTCAAAGCCGGGGGGCTCTGGACAACAGCTAGCCCAGAGTTTCATCAAATCACAGAACACTTCTCAAAGTGAGCCCCAAAACAAAGCCTCACATCAGGGCTTATATAGCCTTCTCCTGGCTCAGAGAATGTAACAACCTTTTGGACCCACTGGCCAATCAAAAAGTATCTACTGAAAAACAAGCCTCCCACCCCAGGCTCCAGGTGCACTTTAGCCTAGGGGCAGGGAAGATCTTTAAAATTTACATTCCCATTACAGAAGTCCATAGGCTTCACCAGATTAAAAAAGGGGTTCATTATTTTAAAAAGTTAAGAATTCTTATTCTACACCATACAGAAAATGTCAAATGTGTTTAACACCTATACTTTTGTTATGAAAAGCATATCTTTATGTGAAAAGTTGAGTAAGTAGTCCAAATAATTTAATCCATATTAACAATTTTTCCTATGCTAAATAGTTTTGGCAAAAGTAAGTGTGTTCCATAACAAAATGTCGTTCCTTGACATCTGTGGGTTTCACATTCATGATTTTAGCTTTTAAGAGTTGACTATTGGTAATTAAATGGAATTTTTGGAGATTTGTAGAATAGTATGGAAAATCACTGATGATGAGTATATACAAAGAAAGCTAAAAAAAAAAAGTTAACCATAAACGCATTAATGGTCAATATTATTGATTTATTTTATCATTTATTTCTCTAAGTATACATATGTAAATTTATCATAAACAATTAAATGATCTTAAAAGTTTTGGTATGCCAAAGAACTACAGGCTATGCACTCTCTGGGAACACCTCTTCATTGAATCTTGAATCTTTTCCATCTAGATTCAGACACATGATTTTCTCCTTCCGTGATCTTGTATCTTGCGCCTCAGAGGAGAAGGAAATCTGTGAAACGGTTGCTGCAATTACCCGGCTGCTAAACTGTAATTTATGTGAAATATGAATTTCTCGTGTAGAAATTGCAATTTTTTATGGTTGTTCTTATTTTGCATGTTAAATAAGTATGATTTAATACTATTAAATATCTTCATTAAATGTTATTTAAAAAAATAAAAGTTTGCTTTGGAGATTAGAGTTATTCATGGTTTGTCATATTCATAGGGGTTCTTATGAATGCTCTGAGCACACACATTTGAGAAATGGCATCATATAGTGGATAAAGGATCATGTGTGGAGTCAGAAAGACTTGGGTTCAAATCCTGCCTTGGATACATATTAGTCATTGGATGGTGAAAAGTCAACTAACCCTCTCAATCCTTTGGAAACATGCTAAGATTGTGAATCACAGGTGAGCTACCCATTTTCACCAGAGAAAGAAGTTGCCACAGTAGGAGTTACAGGAATGAAACAGTTTTAGAAATACATACATATGTATATCAAACACATATGCATGTATGTAGGTAGGTATTACTCAGTTGTGTCCAACTGTCTGAGACCCCATTTGGGGTTTTCTTAGCAGAAATTCTGGGGTTATTTGCCATTTCCTTTTCTGGCTCATTTTACAGATGAGGAAACTGAGGTTAACAGGGTAAAGTGACCCACTCAGAGTCACAGAGCTAATAAATGCCTGAGGATAGATTTGAACTTAGAAAGATGAGTCTCTCTCTCTCTCTCTCTCTCTCTCTCTCTCTCTCTCTCTCTCTCT
>NW_027185761.1:46112324-46117870 GCF_028583685.1 Petaurus breviceps papuanus
CTCTCTCTCTCTCTCTCTCTCTCTCTCTCTCTCTCTCTCTCTCTCTCATACACACACACATTATTATATTTAGAATCCATATAGAATGCAGTTAATAAATAAATTGTATATATTCTCTAAATGAGTAAGGTGAAGACTGATATGAATATCTAAATGAAATAGTAATAATGTTAATATATTAATCGAATCAATATATCTGTTTATGTTAATAAACACATATAGCTTGAGATGTCAGAAAAATTGCCCAAATTCTCCACTTTACCCTTCGTATTAAAAGGCAGACCCAGGAAAATCTCTGAACAATAGGAAATGAAGGCTAGTGTCTCTTATCAGTGTCGTTGATGAAGGACAGCTACTGTTACTCTCTGGGAGACCCTTTATCTGGTAGTCAGGAAAAATTGTGCAGTGAAGTATGCATCTTCCCCTCTGACTCCTCCATTTCAGGGGTCTCCTCTCTCTTCACTTCTTGACCTCTGTATAGTTGCAATGTCCTGTGACAATGTGCAAACCCTCTTTATGGCCCATATTGATCTGATGGTGAGCAGTTCCGTGACAGTATTCGAGAAGCCAGTTTCTGTTCAATTTTATTTTCCATTGCTTTGAAGTGAAAACATCAGTCTGAGGTTTGTTGTTTTTTTTTTCTTTAATTTCCTGCTGCCTCATCTTCTAGAGCCCAAAGGCTCTATAAGTTCCTACTCAGCTAAAATAACACAGAATCTAATTTGAAGAATTCAGTGGAGTTAAACTATAAATTATTCTGAATTATATTAAAAAAGCTAGGGGTTTTGAAATTGATCCCATCAGCAAAGTTGGGTTTTAATTTCATTAAGTTATTTGCTAATAGCCTAATATGTGGGGTTTTGCATTGTCATTTAAAAACAAGTGCATTCGTTGGTTAGGGCTATTGAGTAAATCACTACAAGACAGTTCCAGGTGATAAGCTTGGCCAAACAGAGCACACTGGCTTCCTTCACTGTGAACACAACAGGCTAAAATTGTATCAATTGGGATTTGATCATCAGAATTGTATTAATGTGATCTTAGACCAAATCAAGAAAAGAAGAAAAAATAGCATGTAGAACAAAGAAAGTGACTGCTTTGCTCTCCTTTACCTGGATAAGCCAAGAGTAAGCTTGCACAGAGTGTGCACAAGGTGTGCCAGCACACCCTGGATGGAACATTATCATTGGCCATTTCCAAAGGAAAGGGAGCCCAGAAAGAATAGCAAGATAAAAGAACATAAAACATTAATGATTCTTCAGCATCAAAGGAAAGATTTGCCCATTCACATGTGACCAAACAACAGTGGTCCAATATGTGTCCCCTTTTACTACTGTTTTTTGTTTGCTTATTTTATTTTTTTCATTTATGGAAAAAAGCAAACATTTTCACAACATAATATAATGAAAAGCTGATTGCACGGAAAACTGTAAATCTATTATGTAAGACTTGCTATTCCTTTGAAATGTATAATAAAGTTATCATGTATATTTCCCTCTTTTCCTTACCTCTCCCCCAAGATGGTTACCATTAAAAACTAATATACACACACAAACATGTATATGTATATATACACATACATATGTGTGTATGTGCACACATGATTGTATGCAAAATTATTCTAGATACATATTAATCAGTTCTTTGTCTGGATGCCGATAGCATCTCTCTTCATATGTTTTTATATGTATTTTGGGTTTTTATAATTGTCAAAATGACTTAATCATTCAAAATCATCCATAAAAACAATACTCATGTTATTGTATACAGCATTCTCTTGGTTCTGCTCACTTTCCTTAGTATTTCATGAAAGCCCTTACATGTTTTTCTAACATCATTGAATTCATCATTTCTCATAACACAGTAGTCCTTCATCAAAATCATATACCACAACTTGTTCAGCCATTCCCCAATTGACAGTCATCCCTGCCATTTCCAGTTCTTTACCACCACAAAGAGAGCTGCTATAAACATTTTGGAAAATATGGGTTCTTTTGCTTTTTCCCTAATCATCTTTGGAAAGAAACCTAGGATTCTTGGGTAAAAGGGTATAGGCAATTTAATAATTCTTTGGGCCTAATTCCAGATTGCTCTCTAAAATGGTTGGATCAGTTCACAATTCCACCAACAATAAATTAGGTTCCCAATTTTTTTCCACATTCTCTTCCACAATTTGTCACTTTCCCCTTCAATCATTTTAGCCAATCTGGAAGGTGTAAAATGATATCTTAAGGTTATTTTAATTTATATTTGTCTAATCACAATGATTTAGAGCATTTTTTCATATGACTAAATTGTTTTATTTCCTGGAAATAAATCAAATATATCTGTTCATATCTTTGATGATTTATCAATTGTGGAATGTTTCATATCCCTATCAATTTGACAATGTTCTTTATTTTTTGAGATATGAGATCTTTATCTGAGAAACCACACTTCTGTAGTTTAAGAATTTCACCTTTCCCACTGATGGGAGTTATGTTTATGGGAGACTTAGAGGGGGTGACGTATTATTTGTTTTATCATTATGTAATTTCATTGAATTGTTTTTTTTAACCAATTATATCCTTTGACTAACTAGTCAAAACAAATCCAAAGGCTAGCGCTTATGAATCACTTTTTTGAGAAGGATACCTTGAACCTTAGGGAACCTTTTCCAAGGAACCCACTTACGTGTGGACAGTGTCCCATTCAACTACAGGGAAAGATCTCTGAGGTATCTTCCTACTCTGAGATTCTGTGAATCAGTGATTCAACTCTGAGGAAGTCAACATTGATCAATATTGTCAATGTGGACTTGGCTTCAGTGGGTGAAGATATTTTTATCATGATATTCCCTTTAGGTATGGAGAGTTAAAACAATTAGTGAACTCCACTGGGGAACAAGTTACTAATAGTCATGGGTTGTATCAATGAAGTGTTTTTTCAGGGGTGCCTAAAATAGCACCCTGTGCAATTGGATGATTACTTCTGGTAGGAAAATTCTGGAAAACTGGGAATAAAAGGAGAAAGAAGAGAATTCCAATACACAATAAAGAGAATTTTTAGGCCAATATTGTCTTAATTATCATGGAAGTTGCCAGTTCCTTGAGGGCAGAGATTATGTCTTTTTGTCTTTGCATTCCCTGGCACAGTGCTTTGAATATAATAAATGCTTAACCAATATTGGTTGAATGGAACTGAATGGAATTGGCTGCCTGTCTGTATCCATCAACCCATCAGGCAAGGCTCCTCTTCACTTTATCCACACATATACATGTTGTTTAAAGCAATAACTATCAATCAAATCACTTAGGATTTCAGTTACAGTATGAAAGCATTTGTATTTTCATGATATGAAACTTGGAGTCTTTCATCTTGGAATCTTTCCTTTCCTTTGCCTTTCATATTCAATGATAGGATGATAAATTTCAAGCTGGAAAGAACCATAGATGATCCAACCTCTACAACATATATTTGAGGTCCTGAGAAATTGATCTTGTATAAAGTCCAATGGTAGTAAATAGTAGAGCCAAGATTTGAACCCAGGAGTTTGCAATCCAAGCCAATCATTCCTTTCATAATACCACACTACCTTCCAGTCTGTTGCCATGCTCTGTATAATTAATCTCAAAAGCACTTATTAATCATTCTCTTCTTATTCCCATTGCTACAATCTACTTCAGGACTTCTTTATGTCTTGTCTAGACAATTCAGTGATATGCTAGGCTATGTTTTGTGTAGTATCCCTTAAATTAGCTTCCATGGTACATTAATTAAGTGAAAACATCCAGTCTTTCCCCATGTGAAACATTCTGCACCTGGCTGTCAGATATCTTCCTAAAATATAGCTCTACTCAAAGACCTTCATTGATTCCCCATTGTTTACCAAATTTAACAGCAAACAACTGTCAATGAGGTCCTCCACTGATTTTCCCAACCTTATGGTTGTGCCACTGGATATACCCTCTTCGACAATGAAATTAATCGACTTGCTGTTCATTGATAATTGTCCATCCTTTCTTGTTTTTTGATTTATTGTTCTTTTGATTGCTATTCTCTCTACCTGGAATATTCATCCTCTTGCCCTCATGCTCCATAATGGCCATAGCCTGTTGAAATCCTATCAGTCTTTCGATATGCATCCCAATATTATGAACTCTATGAAGCCTTACCTGATCACCCAAACTCTGAAATTCTAAAGAATTTTGTTTATAGTTGATTACACTTTCACATTCCATCTTATACTTACTTTAACTTGTCTTGAACTATGATACTTTCTGGTGTGTGCAGAGCACCTTATGTTCATCTGCTTATCTGCTGTCCACAATAACCCCATGAATTAAATATTATTAGTCCCCTTTGATAGATGAGAAAACGAAAACTCAGAGATGTTAAATGGCTTTCCCATAGTCAAATATCTGGTAAATTTCAGAGGTGATATTCATATCCATTTCTCTCCTGACTTCAATTCCAGTGGTGTCTCTACCACATAAGATCATGCCTCAGAGACAGCTGGGTTTTGCAGTGGATAGAGTGATGGACCTGGAGTCAGGATCAAAGCTCAAATATAGTTTTAGATAACTAATCAGCTCTGTGACCCTGAGTAAGTCACTTAAACTCTATCTACCTCAGTTTTCCCTTTTGTGAACTGAGGATAATAAAAGCATTTCCCACAATATTCTTACAAGGGTAAAATGAATTAAAATTTGTAAAAAATGTTTCACAAATCTTACTGCACCATATAAATCATAGTTCTCATTATTATTATTAATTCTTTCTGGTATACAGCATGATATTTAGCAGTAATTTCTCCACAGAATTACATACACATACACACATGCTAAATGATTAAAATGAATACATTGATAAATGTTTCTAATGAAGATATTGGATAAATGTGAAGACCCAACTCATCCTGTGACAATTTCCTAGAAAAAATGAAAGTGATTGCCATAAAGAGACTAAAATATTTTACTCCTAGTTAAGTCCATAGACATGGTGTATAAACTCATTCATAAAAATCCACAGAGGTGGAGAAGGAAAGATTATTATTAAAATGACCTTCTCTCAACTTTCATTATTTCTGTTTCAATTAATCCTCAAAACAGATTTAAAATGAGTATTTTTACAGGAAAGTTCTGATTATAACAACTCCTGATTCAAGAAACATCAGTGGCTCCCTATTGACCCTAGAATAACATATAATCCCTTCTGCTGGGCATTTAAAGCCTTTCACAATCTGGGTCCAAATTATCTTTACAAATTTACTCTAAATTAGCCCCTTTAATACTCAATGTTTCAACTGAACTCTCCCCCGTGCATGCCCATTTCCTCATCTGACTGCATGCCTTTGTACAAGCATCTCCCCATGCTTGAAATGTTCTACCTCTTTCCCTCAACCTCTTGGAATCCTTAACTCTCTCCAAGGAGTCCTATAAGAAATCCTGTTTACTTATCTGTGTATATGTTTCCACCAAAGATGATGGAACCTTCTTGAAGGGAAAAATTCTTCCTTCCTTCTTTCCTTTCTTTCTCTCTCTCTCTCTCTCTCTCTCTCTCTCTCT
>NW_027185761.1:46117970-46140745 GCF_028583685.1 Petaurus breviceps papuanus
CTCTCTCTCTCTGTCTCTCTCTGTCTCTCTCTCTCTCTGTCTCTCTCCCTTCCTTCCTTCCATTTTTCTTTCCTTCCTTCCTTTCTTCATGTGTTATCTCCAAAACCTCATACAGGACCCAATACAAAAGAAGTAATTTAAGAAATTTGTTGAATTGCTGAATTTAATTAGATTGATTTCAGAAAGTATTACCTTACAAAGCACAGAAAAGTAATTGAAGAGGAAACAGGCCTAGAGAAAGTATAGTGTGAGATCATCCATTTAAACCAGGTTCTCACACTAACATTTGTACATCAAACCAGAAAGGAGACAACAAATAGATGTGAAAGGTCTTGAATCATCTGGTGTTTTCTTAGTGATCTATTCTTTTCTGCAATAATAATAAAATAATAACATTTGGTTCCTAGGACCTCCCTACCCTGAATCTGAATCATACAATCTCTAATTTGGCATAGAATCCACAAGCTATATAGCCCTGTGTATATCTGAATATGAATTTCCTATGTACCATCTCTAATAAGGAGTTACCTAATTTCACCTTGAAGAACTCCAGAGATAATGTAAAACCCATAACGGTGCAAGGAAGTCTATTTTATCATTGTAGATTTCTGATTTTTAGCATTTTTTAAAGTAAAATCTGATTTTCTACAATTTAACCCTTCAATTACTTCTCATTGCCTGTGAGACGTACTACACAAACTTAATCTGGCACTACACAATCTGGCTCCAGTCTACCTTTCCTATTTCAGATATATACATAACAGAGACAAATCTGGCCTCAGACACTTACTAGCTCTATGATCCTGGATAAGTCACTTACGTTTTATGTGCCTCAGTTTTTTCACCTATAAAATGAAGGGGGTAGACTCAATGATCTCTAATATCCTTTATAGATAGATTATACACACACACACACACACACACACACACACAGTCTTATTATATTCTACCCAAAATTCCAGTTCATTCGGAGATTAGGGTTCTGATTTTCTCATAAATTTCCTTATCTGTAAGTAAGAGTATTGTACTAATCTCTAAAGTTTAAAGAACTCTAAAGGACATGCACATATACAAACATACATACATACACACATACATCACTATTAGTAGTCAGGTAGGAGATGATGGAGGATTGAAGTATACAAGAGCAATGACTACGTGACTAAGAGAATGGCACTTTGTGGCCAGGATTGACAAGTCTTGGCAACTGCTTTGTAATTGGGGCACAAGATAGAAGGTAGAATCAAGGATGATTTTACCTAAAAATAAAAGGAAAGAAAAGCATTATTTGATTATTTTCTTTAGAAATATAACAATTGTTAAGAGGCAGAAGTATCGATGCAGACACTACAGTAAGTGCAGTAAGAAACAACCAAAAATAAAAAAAGAAAGTTCCATATGGTTCACAGGGATATTTACAGACACAGAGGCAAAATGCATTCTCCTGCCACTGCCGGCTGCATGCTTATGAAATACCTTTTTGTTTGTATAATGTTGAGCATGAATGTGCTCTCTACAGGCAAAATGTCTCACCCGGCATCTTATTCACAGCACAAAATGACAGCATGGAGAGACAAACTTGAATCCTTTGGCATCAAATGGATCTAAGCATTTTGATGTTACAAATGGATGCAGACACATTTATTCAATCAAATTTACCAAGAGGTACATGTCACTTCTTCCCTACCCCAAAATAGCCCTCTTGTTTCCTCTTTGCTGGTCACAACAAAGCAAGAGAGGGGAAGGGTTACAGTGAGTCACTTAGGAATACAGTGGGCGTCTGCCTTGTGAATGAAGATGTTTTCTACTAAAAGAAATAGATTTATCACCAACTGTGGAGATTTAGCACAGGGGAAAATGGATGCTCTGAAGCAGTCACAAGAGCCAGAGCCTGAACACAGGCAGCAGCCAGAGGAAGTGATGTCTTTTGTTCCCTGACACCCCAAGCAGGCTTGGGGATTTGCCATTAGGGAAACTGTCTGACTTACTAGGGCACTTTCCTTCTCTTGGACAAAAGGCTCATTAAATGCAGAATAGCTCTATTATTTCAATTCTAGCTGTAGCAATTCTATAGACACATAAGGTATGAAGGAAAGGATGGCCTTTCTAATTCCCTTTTTTGCTTCTAGACTAAGAAGCCAAGGGCCCATAGCACCACACCCAGATGAGTGAAATAAGTTGAGACTGGACAGAATTGGCAACACTCTGCAAGGAAAGCCTTGCCAGGAAACAAAGTCCAAGGGTTATTGAGGTAGTACCTTTGTAAGGTTTATATTTCCTCATTTTCATTTAGAGAATTGTGATGAAGTAGAATGAAAGAGTGACATTTGGAGGAACCAACCTTTGTTTAACTAAATTCTCTATTACATATTCTCTTGGAAACTGAAAGAGAAAGAAAGGGTTTGTGTGCAGTGTTCAGAACATAGAAGGCACTTAATAAATGCTCATTAGCTAATACTATGTTCTGCTAAATTCAGTCAATTGCTCCCTGGGCTAAGTGCTGCAGACTGTTGTTGATCGTCCTTCATTCTCAAAGAGGACCAATAACATCAGGTGTGTGATGTCTTGACTTATAAGTGAGTTGGATTTAAGTGAGGAATGGCTGTACAAAGTCATCCACCTCACTCTCTCCTCCAGAGTAATCTGAGTCCAGTGCCAACATATAGGTCAGGACAACTGGAGATGACCCCACATTAGTGGAAGAATTTAGCCACTGTGCTAAATCCTGGAGATGCAAAGAAAGACAAAAATATCACGGTCCTCACTATTAAGGAGTATGCATTATGATGGACAAAACAAAAAGTAATCAATTGTATACATTCAAGATACAGAGTGAGGAAATTTTTTAAAAATCTCAGAAGGAAGGAACTAGCTTGGGAAAGGGCAATAGGGGCCCTAGAAAAGTTTTGAAGGAAGCCAAGGTATCCAGGATGTAGAGTTGAGAAAGGAGAGCATTCCAAACATAGAGTACACTCAACGGAAAGGCACAGTCGGGAGTTGAAGTGTTCTCTGCAGGTGCTTTAAGGGGTTATGGAAAATCTCCCATTTTTATGTATCCCCCAAGACTCTAGAGGGGGACAAGATCCATAAAATCCACATTGAATACATCATTTATACCCTTGGAAATCACTTACTTTTAGATCCAACTGTAACACATTAGACAGTTTTGTCTGATTAGGAAACCAGTCAGTAGCAACAGGCACTGGTAGCATAATCAGCAATGACAATTTTCTCCCACAGGTGAAGCTCTCTCACCTGCCTCCTATATTAGTGTTAGAAATAGCTCCTTATTCAAGTTCCTGAATCTCCAGACTAGATCTGATCTCTTCCCAATCTTGACCAATTAATTGCCAAGGATTGATTGGGCATCTATCATGTACCAGGTGCTAAGGTATACTGGAAAAGGAAATTACATTCTACTGGAAAAGTCAATATGCACTCATGTAGGCATATGCAAAAAAAATAGGAACAGGAACTAGGCATTCACTCATGATGCTCATGATGATGGTTTAGGCAGTTAGGAGCAGTTTTAAGGGGTCACTGGTCACTGTACAGATAGCCACAGAACTTTTGGTCAGATATCACCCTGGATCAGTACATTGCAGGTTAAGAACAAAGCTCCCCTAAGCTGTCCAAATGACTCTCAGGTACAAAAAGAAAAGTTTTGCCTACTATATTCTGACTGGATGAAATGAAGCCCCCAGAGTACCCCAGGACTGAGTCAGTGTTTCTCTCTCCCTAGTTCTTGTTCATTTCATCTGTGTTTAGACTCCTGACATGGTTTCCATACCCTTGGGGTTAAGCATCCCAGGAACAAACAGCAAAAGAGGTAGTATTATGTACTCCACCAAAGACAATTGCTGAGAAATGCAACAAAGAGAAATACAGGGTCATATCCATTTACTCCGATCTTATACCAGGAAGGATAATGACACTTAAACTATATACATGTGTTTCTTCTCAGTGATCTTTTGGAGAACTAGAGAGAAATATACAGATTGCTTCATATTGTTCAAGTGACCATTCCCCAAATTAACATTTACCTCACCACTGAATAGGGGAAACTAGTTGCATAGCTCTATTAAGACTGGAAGTTTGGGAAAATAGCTTCTTCTAAATATGAAATACATCTCTTTTATATTCCTGCCACTATCTCTCGAGAAGGTCAAGTTGACTGACATGTCACCATGTTCTTCTGTTCTGTGATCTCTGCTCATGAATTCACACAATCCATGTGTTCAGTTGGTTATGAGCTCCATTATGGAACAGTCTAAACATCTTTGTGCTCACCCCCAACAAAAAAGAGTGTGAAAAAATGTTGTTAGGTAAAAATTCATTAAGTGATAGAGGGGAATTTGAATGAATTATTGTCAGTGTGTGAGTTCGGTCAGTAGCTAAGGAATAAAGAATGAGATGGTTGGGGATCTCTGTGACAGCACACCATGCACCTTGAGTAGTAGGATGAAGAAGATGATGGATTGGAATAGCACTTGGAGAAAGGAGAGGTACTTTCAATGATCTGAAGCTAGTCCTTGACACAAAAGCCCATTTTTCTCTTACCAATATTTTCCTAGAGCTACGACATTCCAAGAATCACAGAACACCATAAGCTCAGAAGAATCAAAATGTCAGGTGACACAAAAGATAATGGAGAAAAATTGGCTGGTGTAATTAGGCCACAAAAAATTACCCATGAATACTAGCATGCCAGAAGTTGTAGAAATGTCAACAATCAGAACATATATGATTGAAAAAGGAGGAAGTGAAGAAAAAGAGACAGAGCCCCAGGTCTTACTCTGCAATTTATGGAATATTAAAAGTCCCAGAAGAAGAGCCTCATTGTGTTAGGTAGATTTTCTACAGATGATTTACTAAAGAACATGAATATATATCTGATGGATATAATCAGAGAACTGAAGAATATTTTATCAGCAATTTTTGTAATAATCTATATTTTATGACCAGCACATCTTGAATGCATTTATTGAACACATGACTTTAAAAAAGAACTTTGAAAATATTAAATATGTTTCAATAATATAAAAAGGATATGGAAAAGAATTGTAAAGAATTATAAGAAATACATAGGTTCCAATTTGCATAAGAAGAGAGAATGCCTATATCAATAAGATCATATGCATATTATAAGTGGGAAGGAATCTTTGGGAGTATAGGTTAGAAGAGATAAACATTGATTCATCTCCCTCTTCTGAAATTTTTTGATTCTAGGTGCAGTGGATAAAATTAGGAAGACATGAGTTCAAATTCTGCCTTAGGCACTTACTAGCTATGTCACCCTGGCCGAGTCGCTTAGACTCTCCCAGCCTCAGTTTTGCTCTTCTCTAAAATGAGGGAGATGGACCCAGATACTTCAAACATGCCTCCTAGCTCTATTTCTGTGATCCTGGCATCCAAATATCCTATTTCAAATATTGGTGCTGTTCCCTTATCCCTTTCCAGTCATCTGGAACAAACTTGAAGTGGAACCGGGTAGGAATTCTGGAGAAGAGGACCTACATTGGGTGTGAGGCTGGATAAATATCTCTCCCAACTGAAGGGTATTGATTCTACATTCTAATGACTACTTTGGTTTCAAGATGTATCGGCTTCCCAATCCATATTATTTAGCTCTGTTGCTGCTGAATGTTCTTACTTTAATTTTATAAATTGAAAAAGGCAACTTGGAGAAAACATTGAATTTTGGCTTCATTTGAATGCAGAGGGCATGCTTGGAAGCTCATATCTATTTCATTGTGAAATCATACTAATAAAATGACATCCATCATACAGGCCTGGAGTCTGAAACTTGTACTGTCCCCATACTGAGGTTCTGGGGAGATTACAGCTTCCTTATCAGCACCTTGTCAAAGAAGAGGATTTTTTTAAAAAAGTACTTCCATGTCGCTCCCCAGCCATCAGCACCTAAGCCATGCTCATCACAGAATCCCCATACTCTCAAAGTAGGAGGGGATATCAGTGGACGGAGAACATCATGCACCATTGATAAAGAAGCTTCTCTGCAATCTGCTAATAACAAGAACAGCATGACACTTACTGTGCTCTATTTCGCTGATCCTCACAAAACCCTGGTAGTGCATTTAGCCCATGCTTGCAGACCACCAGTGGAATGGGGGCTTACCACCTCTGAAGGCTTCATCCCATTCTGCTTTCAGCTAGCTATTATAGAAAAGTTTTCCTGACATGTAACCTCCATTTTCCTCTTTGCAGCTCCTGCCCATTGTTCCTAGATCTGCCTTTTGTTGCCAGCTGGCCTTCTTTCTCATGGAAGTTAGCATGTCCCTGTAATGGAAATGCAAATTTAGAAGATCTTCCCTGCCCCTAGGCTAAAGTGCACCTGAAGCCTTGGGTGGGAGGCTTGTTTTTCAGTAGATACTTTTTGATTGGCCAGTGGGTCAATAAGGTTGTTACATTCTCTGAGCCAGGAGAAGGCTATATAAGCCCTGATGTGTAGCTTTGTTTTGGGACTCACTTTGAGAAGTGTTCAGTGATTTGATCTGAATTCTGGGAAGCCATTGTTGAGAGTCCCCCGGCTTTGAAAAACCCAGATGTGGAAACCCAGATGTTGACTGGGTATGGATGTAATGGTTGGACAGTTTGGAAATCTGTCTACTTGATCTGTTTCTGTCTTGATAATTCTGCCTGTATGCTTTGAAGTTCGGGGTGCTGACCTTTTTGCCCTGAACAAGGTAAACGATATTATGTCTGACTGATTAAAGTAAGCTTGTTAACCCATTTTGAGTTGCTTTCCTTTAACAAAGCAAATCCAAGAACCTGTGGTGGCGGCAAACCCTGAGGACGCTTGGGGTGCTTGCTGCTACAGTCCCCCAATATCTTTTTGTTCTTCTAAATTAAACACTGACAGTGCCTTCAATCAGCCTTTGTATGACATGAACTCCAGATCCTTCACCATCCTGATTCCCTTCCCTTGGAATCTCTCTGGAATTAATCCATAACCTCCATAAAAGATGATCCCCACGATGGAAGACAACATTGCAATTCAGTTATGCTGGCTGTGTAGTGTAACAAGGGTTGTAAGTAACCTCTGAAAACATAATCAACCAGTCAATCCACAAGCATTCATTTAGTGCCTGCTGTCATCCACATACTGTGTGAGGTTCTGGGGATACAAATTCAATGATGCACCAAGAGGAAGATATAAAGAATATCCCAGCATGGCCCTCGAAGCTCACATTGGACCAATGCATGCATCATTGCTACAGATTATTGCCAGCCAGCTCTACCATCCAACCTCTGGAGGGAGTCTGCCGTCAGAGATGGGATAGCTCTATTTGGTTCAATGGAGTGCAGAGTCCATGAAGTTCATAGGCAGCATCATGAAAGACAGGCCCTGAAATTCATGGCCATTAACCAAGGGACCTGCAAGCTACTTGTATATTCAGCACAGGGAAATGGAGGGCATGACCTTTTCAGACACACTTCGAAGCAAACACTGCTGGCAGTATCATCTTAGAACACAGAGGACAGCAGTGAATAAAATGAAATATGGGCCAGAGCTGAGTGTAAATATTGTATTTCATGCAATATATCAGCTCCTGGAGTAACCAGGGTCTGATGTCCTGATGTAGGGCAGACCTGAAGGGAAACAGTGAAGTAGGAGGTTTCTTTTCTCTGCCCTTCCCTCCACCCTCACAGGGCTGAATGCCTTTATTATCCTTCCTCTGATGGGCACTCAGTGCTTCCCACATCCACTGTCAAGGGGCCTCTGGTCCTTTCCTCTCCTCCAGAGTCTAAAACTAGCAATTTTAGTTCCACAGGTCAGCTTCACAAACTGTCCCTGGGGTAAGTAGAATGAAACATGTCCTCAGTTGGTTCAAGGAGCTAAGGATGCTTAACATGAAGAATAAAAGATTGGGACTGGAAGAAAGCGATAGACCTAGCTTCTTTTACTTTTTTATAGTTCAAAATGTATTTTCTTTCTTTAGATTCTTTTTTTTCCCTTTTAATTTCATTTTTAGTTTACAACATTCCATTCCACAAATTTTTGAGTTCCAAATTTTTCCCCTTCCTCTCCTCCACTCCCCCCCAAGATGGCATGTAATCTAATATAGGTTCTACATAAACCTTCATATTAAACATATTTTCACAATAGTCAAGCTGTAAAAGAGAATTATAACCAATGGAATGAACTATAGGAATGAAGAAACAAAACACAGAGGGAGAGACAGAGACAGAGAGAGAGAGAGAGAGAGAGAGAGAGAGGCAAGAAGAGAGAGAGAGAGAGAGAGAGAGAGAGCAAATAGTTTGCTTCACTCTGCATTCAGACTCTGTAATTCTTTCTCTGGATGTGGATAGCTTTTTCCATCATGAGTCTCTTGGAGTTGTCTTAGAACCTGACGTTGCTGAGAAAAGCCAAGTCTATCAAGGTTAGTCATCACAGACACAATGTGTCTGTAATTGTGTACAATGTTCTCCTGGTTCTGCTCACTCAGTATCAATTCATATCAGTCTTTCTAGGTTATTATGAAGTCCTTGTGCTGATCATTTCTTACAGCACAATAGTATTCCATTACATTCATATGCCACAACTTGTTCAGACATTCCCAAATTGATGGGCATCCCTGTGATTTCCAATTCTTCGCCTCCACAAAAAAAGAGCTGCTATAAATATTTTTGTACACATGGGGTAGACCTAGTTTCAAGTATTATAGTGGAGGAGAGATTGGTCTTCTTCTTGTTGTCCCCAGAGGACAGAGCCAGGACCAATGGATGTAAGCTAAAAAGAGGAAAATGGAGGCAAAGTAAGAATACGACAACAACTTCCTAGCAAAGAGAGCAATCCCAAAATGAAATGGACTGCCTGTGGAGGTTCTGCCTAAGGCTTCTCCCTCTTTGGAAGTCTTCAAGTAGAGACTAGATTATTATACTTGTTGGGTATGTTGTTGGAGGGATTCTTTGTGAGTGTGAGTTGGAATAAATAGCTGTTGAATCCCTATGAATTCTCCAAATTTGTGATGCCGTGAAATTAGCTTTTAAAGACACATGCAGTTGTGCAAATGGCTTACAAGCATTACATTACTATCAGGAATGAGAATCTGAATACTTTGCCCTTTCAGAGAATAATTATATTCAAATGTTGTATAGAAAGGAAAACATGGGATTTAAGTATTGATGTAGATTCAAACCTTGGGTTCCTTTACATGTATGCAGGATAAAGCGCATAGCATGATGCTATAGTGGAGACAGGAGAGAGTCTTGGTTATTGGCCTTGATAGTTAGAAATCCTCTCTTGGACACTGGGGAGGAAGGTGGAGCTGGGGAGGAAATCACCTGGATTGTAGCCTTATGGGAGAAGAGGAGAAGGAAGTGAATCATTCTATATTTTACTATTTAAACTAATTATTCTTTCATTTGGGAGCTGAATTCATATTTTACAACTGTTGCAAAAATATAAATGCAGCAAGTACCCACTAAAATTTGGTACCCAGGGACACAGCCCCAGCTGTCTTGCCCTAGTTAGAGTTCTGCTGAAATCTCTCCCTTTTCTTCTACTCTGAGGCCTTAGGTGTTCTATGCCTCTTTCTCTGTAAACCCTGATCTAATCAGTTGCATTAATTTGAGCTAAGGGGCTAATGACTGGAAGGAAAATAGACCACAAAGGGTTTCAATTGAAAATGTTTAATTCTTTAATGTCTGATCCTTCAGTTGCTTTATTTTAAATGGGAAGTTCTAATATTATAATGTGAAAGAGTGATGTGGGAATTTCAGACACCATAATAATTGGAATGGGAAGATATTTAGAAGCCTGAGACCCCGGTGAAGTCACAAGACCTAGATTCCATCCATTATACCTTGTGTGTGACTCAGTACTGTAGAAGAGTGCTCTGGAGGTGGCAAAGTCTAGAGAAAAGAATACGTAGCACAGGGAGGCAGGAAAATGAGAACCGGTACCTGGCCTTCCCACCTTACTCTGTGGACTCTATTTCCTCTAGCCCTCAGATTAAATTAATGCTGGGTTGGGGTCCAAATGTCCAGGAAAATCTTGCATAGAGTTTGTATATACAATGCTTCAAACTTTCTCTTCCTGGTCGCTTTTTATATTTCCTAAATGGTGATAGAAAATTAATTGAAAAGTTGTAGAGGAACATTTGTATCCCCTTTTAAGTGGGGATACACATTTTTGTTTTAATTTTCATATTTCCATTTCTGAGATTTTAATTTGTATATCTAATAATGGAACTATCAAAATGTGGTGTAGATCGGGTGATTTAATACAAACACTGAGAAGACTGAAAATCTTTTACCAATGAACTTTCTTACTTCCAAGATGATTCTCAGGGTATCCTCCAAAGGACAACACCCAGGACCTGAGGCAGGGAGGCCCAGACCAATTCAAACTGCTGGAAAGATAGTAGACATGGGAGCTAGCCCTCTGTTACTGCCACATGCTTTCCTTCTCTCATCCAGAAGGATACTCCTGAGACATGAAAGTCTGGCTGCTTTCCTCTGGTAAAAGGGGCGTGCTCAGAGGGGAGATGGTTCTGCACCACATGCCAGGAACCAGCCTGCCCTCTTCCTTAAAGAGTTAGGTGCTGTTCTCTTTTTCCAGTCCAGCTCTCTGACAGTTCTGAATGTATTGAGTTTTGGAGCATCTGTTGTTGGTGACTCATCCTTGGTTCTCAAAGAGCATCTATGATTGGTGGGCACTTCCCACCCCACTCCTGTCCAACTCCACACGTCTTCAGAACACCCTGGGAGCTCTCTACCCTGAGGTCAAGCCACTCATGATGACAATAACATGTCCAAATTTGTTCCTAAATGATAACCAATCTCCTCCCCTGTTATGCCCTCCCCTTCCAATGGATTCTGAACCTTGGGGTGTCATTGTTCACTCTTCCCCTCCTTGCTTCCTCTCATATTCCCATCACAACCATCCCAACATCCCTGCTTTAAGGTTATCCACCCCTTCTTCTGTGCTCTTTGCTTCATAGGTGACAAGCTAGATTTCAGCTTATTTTTTTTCTTTTTCACACCTTCCATCTTCTGACTCTCACTAAGACATGGCTCCCTCCTAATGATAAAGTATCCCTGGCTACGCCTTCCAGCAATGACCGTAGTTTCAATCATAGCCTTCCTGCTGACTGAATGGCCCAGAGAGGGGAGTTGGAATTCTCTCTGCTCCCCATTGCCAAGTTCTACATTTTCCCTCTATCATCCCTCATAACCTCTCTTCCTTTGAGGATCATTCAACCAATATTTATCACACAATATAGATTCTGATAACTTATCTAAAAACTTCTAAAATACTCTCCTTGATTTCCCAATGAATTCAAAATCGCAATCTTTCCCAATCAACTCCTGTTCTCATACTAAGGGCCTTCAACATATATAGTGATACTCCCTCAAAAACATTAATTTTGCATTTCCTCAACTTACTCATTTCCCATGACCTGCTCCTCCATTCCATCGCAGCTTCAGCCTCACACAGAGGTGACCACATCTTTGATCTTGCCATTCTCTCATAATCATCCCAGTTCTAGGTTCCTGAACTCTGGCATTCTCTTATCTGAAATTAATAATAGCTTGTGTTTCCCCTTCTCTTTCTGTCTCACAATCTCCAGTCCTATTCTTTGTTATCACCATTTTCAATTCCTTTTCCCATCATTTCTTTCTTAGGCCAACATCCTTGCACTGGATACATTTTCATCCCTTACCAATTGTAGACCCTTAATGAAAAAATCCCACCCTATATACTGTTCTCTTTTCCTTTATCCTATGAAAGACCTTACCTTATAACGTCTCCCCCACCATATGGCTAATCTAGCTCTCAGCCTTGGATGCTCCCACTGTCTACTACTTTCACTCTTTTTTTTTGCCTTTTTGGAGGGTAATTAGGGTTAAGTAACTTGTCCGAGGTTACACAGATAGTTTGTGTGTGTGTGTGTGTGTGTGTGTGTTAAGTGTCTGATAGAGATCATCACTTCATATGTCACATCATATTTGCTCAAGTAAGCCTTGATTCACACCACCCCCTTCAATCTCCTCTCCCTTCTAATTGGAGGGCTGGAGGTTGGAGTACCAAATTCCTCCCAATGTCTTCCTTTATAGAGGGCAGGAGCTGGATTGCATTTGCTGTCCCACCTACATTTCAACTCCACAGCTACCTCCTGACCCCCATTGCTTTCCTGTCTCCTTTTATGTGTTGTGTCCACCTTTAGACTCTAAGGTCGTTGAGGGTAAAGACTGTCTTTCTTTTTATTAATTTCATTCCCAGAGTTTAGCAGAGTACCTGACACATAATAAGCACTTAATAAATGTTTAGTCAATTGGATTGGATTGTAGAATTCCATTCCATTGCTATGCCACAATTTAATTAGTGATTCTGCTATTGATGATCATAGGCATTACTTTCCGTTTCTTATTGTAATTACATATAATATTGCTATAAGATATCTTTGGACAGATAGCTCTTAATGTTTTAACAGTAACACTTTCAAGCTACCTTTCAAACCATGGAATTATGGGCCAAAGGGAATTATAATTTTTTTAATCTTACCAATTACCATAGCAATAGATTTTGCTCCACTAAAACACAGCCTAAGTTTGTATATGCCAATAGCTTTTGCCAATAAATTGTCTTCTGGGTCTCACTTATAGCCTTCAAATCCCTTCATCCTGTTCATGCATTTTAGACAATTCTCTTTGTCACAGCTCTTATCATTTCTGTCAGTCTCTCTTCTTTGACCTCCTAAGGTTGTGTTAATATCCTGTTTGTACAGACACAGTTCTAGGTGATGACCATCCAGATATCATGTTGATTCAATCTCCTAAGGATACCAAACAAGTTATTATGTCCCCATAGTCCATACTTAATGGCTAATCTGGATTTGGACTGGGAGGGACGGATAAATGTAACTTTCATTATTTTTAACTTCTATGCAAGTCATTTTCCAATTCTTTGGGTTAACTATGACCTCAGTATTAAAGCTTTGGGGAAAAAGCATGGTTGGTGGAAAGAGTTATGGATTTGGAACCAGAAAAGCTGTGTATATTCAGATCTTCCTTGGATGACCTCAGGGAAATGATTTAACCTTTCTGGGCCTCATTTCCTCATCTGCAAAATGAAATGTCTGAACTAAATGACTGTAAGGCCCCTTCCATCTCTAAATCCTTTGATAATGTCCAAGTATTTCAAGATAATCAGACATTGAAAAGCTTTTTTAAATTGTATTACATTTGATTCAGCAAGCACTTATTAAGCATGCAAAGAATTGTGAAATGTATAAAGAAATGTGGTTACAGCAGAGGGGACTGGATACTTGATTCTTTGCTTGGTAAATTCCCTAATGGGGAAACTCCCTTTTCTAAGGCAAATAGGCATATTCTCTGTAATTTAGAGTCTTATAGAACTGCCTAAAACATTGAGAGGTTATGTAACTTACCCAAGGTCACATAGCCAGTATGTGTCAAAAGCAGATCTTGAATTCAAGACTTCCTGACTTTGAGGCTAGTACTTAATCTCCTATATATCATTGCCTTTCTGTGGATATTATGGATACTCTATTGTGTATACAGAGACAAAAAACAGACCCTGCCCTCAAGGAGTTTACATCCCACTGGGACAAAGGAGAAGGATATTAGTTATGCAGATAAGTAAATATAAAATATATACAATATAAATATTGAGAAATGTTGGCCAAGGGTAGAGTGGGGAGAACACTGATAACTTGAAGAATTAGAAAGGACCTACTATAAGGGTCAATGGAGCTCATCCTTGAAAGCAGAAGAGAGGAAGGAGGGAAATCTCCTTTATATTTAACATGTGGGGCCTTTTTCTCACTTAATTTTTAGTAATCTAATATAATGTTCACCTCAAGAATGCTAAAGCATTGAATATACTCCTACAATGACATCATGGTACTTTACATTATGATGACTATGCCTTTAAGGCACAATAGGCAAATGGCAGAAAAGCTTTTGACTTGGACTCAGGAGACCGGATTCTAGTCCCATCTCTTCCATTAATTAGCTGTGTGATCTTGGGCAAGCCACTCATCCCTCTGGGCCTTAGTTCCCTCATCTTTCTTTACATACGAGGTTGATTAAAGAAGTGGAAAATTCCCTCTTAATGCATTTTGATTCACCAAAACTTTAAAATGGAGTTCACAGCTATCATGTGAAATTGGAAACTGATGTGAGTAGAAGCAATAGTCTTGTAGGGAGATGAGCCTTTTGAGACTCTGACTGCATCTTCCCATAGACACATATATTGACCTAGCCCTAGACACCTCCTGCAGGTTGAATTTTACTGCCAGTGGATACTTCTGGATTAACTGGGTGGCTTCCACTCTTTTAGCAGAGTGTCTATGGCTATTTCCATTATTTTAAGAGAAAACATCCCCTTTGTTTTTAGCTAAACTATAAAGGGGAGCCTACAGAACCCTTCACCTCTGTTTTAGAGTCATTTCTTTTGTCTGTGAGATGCTAAGAAAGAAGAGGTTGCTAGAGGGTGGGGGAGAATGGAAAGACTCTGCATGCACACAGCCTCCATGTGCTCTACCCTTCAACCCTTGCAGACTTTAGTGGTCATCTTGGATCAGAAGCACATGGCACAGGTGTACATGTTCACATGAACATAACAGGAAAGATAATGTCAAGTTCCTGGCCTCCACTTTAAAGAGTCAGTGGCATAACCTCTTGGCCCCTTGGCAGCTGTTGAAAGGAGAACTGCAGGGGCAGAGTCAAGATAGCAGAGTAGAAACAGGACTTCCACTGGGCTCCCACTTCCACCTCCTCCAATTCATGTAAAAGGTGACTCTGAACAAACTTTGGAGCTACAGAAACCACAAAAGGGCATAGAGAAGCTAACCTCTTGCTACAGACAGCCCAGCAGACTGGTAGGAAGGGGCCAGTGCAGCACTCTGGGAGCAGAGCCCAGCCCTGCGGGAGCCCAAGGTTTTAGCCTCAGGGTGGCCACAACCAGGTGCCGGCTGGACAGATTTCAGATCACCAGCAGCTTTGTCAGTTTCCAGAATTATCAACCCATAGATGCTAAGGACAAAGTGAAAGGTTAGTGCAGTGTGGACTCTGGGAACCAGGAGTTCAGGAGTACAGTCAGGCCTTTACCTCCTGGAGGGAGAAGGGGCTGAGGTGTGGCAGCCATGTGGCCGCTACTACATGGCTGCTTCAGAGCTCCTGGTCTGAAGATTGTAGAGGGACCAAGTGACCAGTCTGAGGGGTAATTGCTCTTGTTTTAACCAGTTTGCATCTGGATTGCAGTCTAGGTTGGAGAACCTGGGGTGCATGACAAGTTTGCCAGAGCCAGTGGAGGCTTCAGAGAGGGCACCCAACTAATAGCCCCAGCAGCTGTGAAAAGCCCAGTGATTGGGAAAAAGTTCCCCCCTCTAGTACCAGAGTTCTACTGTGGTAAAAAAAAAAGGTCAAAACTCAAGTAATTGAGTGGCAATATGAGCAAATGAGGGAAGCAAGGCAAGCACAGCAGTCTGACTTTGGACTCCTTTTTTGGGGACAAAAAGGATTGGGAACCGAAGGAAGACAGCAAAGTCAGAATTCCTGTACCAAAAGATTCCAAGAAAAGAATAAGCTGCTTACAAGCCATAGAGGATTTTGAAAACCAAATAAGAGAAATGGAGGAAAAATTGGGAAGAGTAATGAGAATGATTCAAGAAAATTATTAAATGAGAGTCAACAACCTGACTGAGGAAAATAACACCCTAAATATAGACTAACTCAAATGGCAAAAGAGACTCAAAAAGCCAATGAGGAGAAGAATGCTTTAAAAAGACAAATTTGCCAGATGGAAAAAGAATCTCAAAAGCTCACTGAAGAGAATCATTCCTTCAGAATTAGATTGGAGTAAATAGAAGCTAATGTCTTTATGAGAAGTCAAGATACTATTAAACAGTTCCAAACAAATTAAAAAATAGAAATCACTGTGAAATATCTCATTGAAAAAAACAACTGACCTCAAAAATAGATACAAGAGAGATAATTTAAAAATTATTGGACTACCTGAAAGCCATGATGAAAAAAGAGCCAAGAAATCATCCTCCAAGAAATTCTCAAGGAAAATTACCCTGATGTTTTAGAACCAGAGGGCAAAATAGAGGTTGAAAGAATAAATGGATCACCTCCTGAAAAAGATCCCAAAAAGAAAACTCCTAGGAATATTATAACCAGGTTCCAAAGTTCCCAGATGATGGAGAAAATATTACAAGCAGCCAGGAAGAAGCAATTTGAATACTGTGGAAATACAATCAGGATAACCCAGGATCTGGCAGCTTCTACACTGAGGGATCGAAGGTCTTGGAATATGACATTCTGGAGGTCAAAGGAGCTGGGATTAAAACTAAGAATCACCTACCCAGAAATATTAAGTATTATGTTTCAGGGGAAAATATGGTCATTCAATGGAAAAAAGGACTTTCAAGCATTCTTGATGAAAAAACCAGAATTGAATAGAAAATTTGACATTCAGATACAAGAAGAGAAGCATGAGAAGGTAAACAGGGAAAAGAAATCATAAGGAACTTATCAAATTTGAACTTCTTACATTCCTACATGGAAAAATGATAATTGTAACTTATGAAACTTTTCTCAGTATGAGAATAGTTGAAGGGAATAGAAATGTGTATGTACGTATATATATATATATGTATATATATGTATTTATATGTATATGTATACATACATATATGTCTATATAGGAGGGTATATAGGAGTATCAATACATATGTGAGTGTGTGTATATATGTCTACAGGTATACATAGACAGAGGGCACAGGACCAGTTGAATAGGAAGGGATGATACTTAAAAGGTGAAATTAAAAGGTGAGAGAGGAATATAATGAGAGGAGATGGGGAGAGGTGGAATGGGGTAAATTATCTCATATAGAAGTGGCAAGGGAAAACTGTTACAATGGAGAGGAAGAACAGGAAGGCAAAAGGGAATGAGTCAACCTTATTCCCAATGAATTGGGCTTAGGAATGGAATGACATACATGCTAAATAGAGTATCTCACCCTACAGGAGAGTAGGGGTAAGGGGATGGTAGGAGGTATGATGGAGGGAGGGCAGGCTGGGAGAGAGAGAAATTGGAAGCACCCACTTTCAAAAAAGGACAGGATCAAAGTAGAAAATAGAGCAGGGGGTGGGGTGGCATGGGATGGAGCTAAATATGGTCAGTCTTTCACAATATATCCACTATGGAAACATTTTGCATAGCTACACATGTACAACCTATATTGAATTGCTTATCTTCCCAGTAAGGGTGGGTGACAACAGAGTTAAGGAAAGAATCTGGAATTCAAAAGCTTAAAATCAAATTTTTATAAAAATATATATTACTATTATTATTATTTTTTACATGTAACTGGGAAATAAGATCTACAGGCACTGGGGCATAGAGATCCACCATGCCCTACTAGAAAGTCGGAGAAGGAATGGGGAAAGATATGGGAGAAAGCAGTTTGGAGGAAGGGATATTCAGTGGGATCGCTGTTTTGGGATGGTGGGTAGGGGAAAAATGGGGAGAAGATTTGTAACTCAAAATCTTGTGGTAATTAACGATGTAAACTAAAAATAAAAAAATAAATAAACTACAAAAAGAAGAAAGGAGAACTACATGGCCAAGTTATGTAAGATGTTAAGGGTCACCACTCTAGCTGATCCAAATTTGAGAGTCTCAGAATCTAACTTTCTAGCAAAAAAAGGAAAAAAACTTCCTGGAATTCAGGAATCTTGGAGGTTGTTATGAAAACAACCTCAAGTACCAATGTTTATGGATACAGCCTTCTATTTAGAGGAAGAGAATTTAGCAGGCATTTGGAGAGTCGAGAGTGTTGTGTAGATGGCTTCCAATTATAGGAAAGCATCAGAGAGAGACTAAAGGTCTGACATAAGGCAATATAAGATTGGGATTTTTTCTTCTATTATTAAGTTATTCATATGATGTCATTCCAATGGGATGTGTCTAGCTGTCCTAAATATATTTATCTTCTGGAAGATTTCAAGGTCTCACAGTTGAACCATAAGGCTGAATATCACAATGGCTATCTTCATAGCAAAAGAAAGGCTCCTTGGAATGTGAAAAATTTTGTACAGAAACCCCAACTTAATTTACATTTTGTGGGAAGTCCAAACTATAGGGTAGCACACTGTGCCTGAGAGATTGCATGCAAACCTGGGGAAAGAGAAACTCACAAGAATGCTCTACGAGGTAATCAGAGAACTATCATGATCAGCCTCCTATGTGTAAAATCAGTGAATTGACCTAAATCATTTCTAAGTTCCCTAAGGAGCTAAAATTGTATAAAAGCCTAAAAGACTATCCCTTATACCATTTTGGTGATTTTCCCCCCTAACATTTCCAGTCTCAGTGAAACAATTCTAAATCTTTTCATGGTTACAGAATCTATACTTCTTCTGTTGACACATATGGCAAGCCAACTGGTCAGCATAGTATGATTTCCCACCATAAAAAGGCAAGACAAAGCTATTACAAATGACTGAGAAATCATGCTTAATTACTTCCTGGTATTCAATATTTCTAATGAAATAGAAAACAAATCTAAAGAAAATTAAATATCCAAATAATTCGTCCATGAAATTTTGGAAGTAGGAGTGAAGAATCATGTGAAGATTAAATGAAATGGGAGAAGACAAACTGATCTGTACAGATGGGAGAGACACAGAACAAGTAGCAGTGCATATTTTCAGGTCAGATGGAAAGCAGATGAAAATAATTCAAGGAGTACAACAGTCTGGCGAGAATGTATTTGGAAAGAGCAGTATTTCAATTCAGTCTCGACACAAAAAGGCTTACAACCTTGGTATTTCTATGACCATCTAGAGCTTGGGTTCCCTGGTCTCAGAGTAAATGGATCCAAAACTCTACACAGCAAAACAGACTGTTTAACCCAGGTGAAAGCACTCTCAGTCCTTTTGCCCTAACAATTAAAAAAATAAGAAAAAATATATCTTCAAGGAAGAAAGACCCTATCCTTTCCTCATCTCTTCTGAAAACTACAGGAATAGTGAGATGCAACGTGATGCTGATTCTTGGGTCAGAAGCTCTAGGTTTGAATCCTATCTCTTTCACTTATCATCTGTGGGACCTTAGGTGATTTAACTTTTCTGGGCACCAATAATAGAAGTATTATAGAATATTAGAATATATGTTATATTATTATATTTTCATTGTAATATAATTATTATATGTTATGGAATAATAGAAGGCATCTGTAAAAGAAGAGGATTGGGTTGGAGATGCCTTTCTGCTCCTATTCTAAGATGATACTCTGTATTCAATGCCCACAATACTGAGTCTCTTGCTAGATCCCTTTAGTGGAATTACATAGAATTTCTGAATGGAAAGAAACCTTCAATATCCTCTTATTCACCATCTTCAGCTTACAAATGCATGAACTGAGGCCCAGAGAGACCAGATGATACAAGTAACTAGTGCCACTGCTTGGTCAATCAATCAGCAATTCAATTCAATTCAGCATTTCACTAAACATTTAGCAAGCATTTATACCAACCACTATAATAGGTCTTGGAGACACAAAGGCAAAACCAGAGTCTCTTCCCTAAAGGTACATTTTATTAATGTCTAGAGTTTACGTAGAACTTTATGATTTACAAAACATTATAAAGCATTATTGTGTTATTTCAGTTTATCCTTACAAAAACCCTGTGAGGTAGGAACTGTTATTAATCCTTTTTGAGGAAATTGAGGCAGATAGATGTTAAGGGACTTGCCCAGGGACACACAACTAGTAATTTTATGAGGGAGGATTTGATTTCAGATGTTCCTGATTCCAGTGCTCTCTTCATTGTGCTACCCAGTTGACTTTCTATGGGGGAGGGGAAAAGGGAGAACATGTACACATGTAAATATAAATAAAAGATAAAAGGTAATTTGGTGGTGATGAGACAGAGGTGATACATGTTTAATATTAAAAAGTAATTAACAAGAGAACAAGGGTTACACCAGATAATGAAAGGGAAAAGTGAAGAATATGATAGGGACACTTTAATTTATGAGTAAATAACCACAGAATGAGCCTAAACTGGGATCCTTGTCATATACCTCTTGATCTAAAGCCTTACCACTATATAGTCCTGTGATTTTTAATGCTCTTCTCTCATAACCTGAAATAAGCTGGAGAGTGTTCAGAGGAGGCAACCAAGATTCTGAAGAACCCCAATTTCATATCATATTGTATCATGTAGGAGTGAGAATGTCTGCCGCAGGAAAGGGAAGACTGGGGGGGGGGCGATCACATGAAAGCTGTCATCAAGGATTTGAAGGGTTGTCAAGTAGAAAAAGATGAGACTAATTTTGTATGGCTTAGCAATAAAAATTAGGACCGATAGGTGGGGGCTACAGAGAAGCGGAACTAGATTATTAATATGGAAAATTATCCTAACAATTAGAGCCACCCAAAGTAGAATAGAAAGGAACCTAGGTGCTGTAGTGGATGGAGTACAAGGCCTCAAGTCAGGAAGACTCATCTTGCTGAGTTCAAACACAGCCTCAGAAATGTACTAGCTATGTGACTCTGGGCAAGCTACTTAAAACTGATCACCTCAGTTTCCTCAACTGCAAAATGAGGTAGAAAAGGAAATGGAAAATGACTCCAATATGTCTGTCAAGAAAACCCCAAATGGAGTCAGAAAGAGTCAGACACAACGGAACATGACTGAATGATAACAAAAGTACAATGAACTGCCTTGGAAAGTAGATTTCCCTTCAGTGGCGGTGGTCAAATAGAGATTGCATAATCACTTGTTGGATCCCTTGTAGAAGGGATCCTTTTTTTCAGGTATGGCTGGTGCTAAATGTTCTCTGAGATCTCTTCCAAATCCAAAGTTAGAGGAAATTCTGATCTATCACAATGAATGCTGCTAATCTTACTGTTTGCATATCAAAAGAAGACAAACATCTTCATTGTTTTTTTTCTCTGTGATGTTTCTAAATAATCAATAGGTAAGTAATTATCCATCATATCAAAAAGCTTTGGTGTATACAGGTTTCAGCATTTTCCTCTCACAGAAAGAAACAAGGTTGTAAGAAAATTTCCATGCTGAAGTATCTTCCTGTGGCTTTATCTAAGTGAGTGCTCTGGTGCATCTTGGAACTACTCCATTCTGGAAGAGTTTAAGAAATTGTTGGCAGCATGGTGCATATTTTATCTTAATTTAGAGGGGGGCATCTGAGGGCTGCAATTAAAAAGAGGTTTGGCTGGAAACAACTGAAACTATTCACAATTTAAACTCATTTGCAGCAAATAACAACAGGCAGTCATGACTGCCAATTTTTTTAGAAGAGTGATGGAAATCAAATAGCTCACAGATGAGCTCCACATATTAGGAATTAAAGGGGGTGGAGCCAATAGGCTTACAATTTGATGTTTTATGAAACAGGATAGGGAACTTGTTTAGGAATATAAAAACTGTTCATCCAAACAGCTCGGTCAGGAGCATTCTAAAATGGCAGCCTTAGCTCAGGTTTAGCGCAATGCATCTGGCGACAAATTTCAAATGTGAGGGTTCTGTCCTAGGTATTACACAACGTGTGCGATTGGCTCTCCCATATGAAGTTGTTTCTGCTCATTTAGTAGAATGTGAGATCCTTGAGGACAATGACTGGTTGGTTTTTGTCTTTGTCACTCTGGAGAAGGCAGTGTGGAATAGTGGAGGGTGAACTCGCTTCCAATATACAAAGGCCTTGGTTCAACACCTGCCTATAGACACATATTGACTGTGTCACTCTAGACACATCACATAGCCACTCAGTGTTCTAGGTAACTCTTAAGAGTTACAGAGAAGGTACTAATTTACTTTTGAACAGAGTTCCCCATATCGACGAAATGAGAGATGGAATCATACAGAATATATTTAACATTTTTTTCTTTTTATTGTGAACTTCTCAATTATCAACGACCATTTCTAAATGCAAAGGAGAACAAGAACATGGACTTTTCTTCCTTCTCTGGGGGTCTTCAAGGAGAGACAGATGACCACTCATTGGGTAAGTCAGAGTGGTTTTCAGATTAGATGGTTTTTTCTATTTCCCTCATACTATGAAAGAGGCTTGGAGAAGAAATCATAAAAGAAAATGAATGTACAGGTTATTTTTTTTCAAGAAATATGTGTGTGCATTGAAGGAGTTGAGGGGATTAGAGTAGCAAGTGATAAAGGTAATTGAGTGAACACACTGACTCCATCTTGTGACTCAATTCTGAATCTAACTAAGGTCTATTTCTATTCAATTATCAGTCTGGGCCAATTTCTCTTATAAGAAAACTTTATCCAATTTGGGGAATTGAGAGAAACTTTATTGCCTTTTTTGGACCTAGCCCTGTATGGCTGGGAATCTGGACCACCTCTACTCATTGCCAGGAGACCCTTAACTAAGGACCTAGGTTATGATGAAACCTGAATTCCCCTCAGATCCAAAGACTGATGCCAGGAATGTTCTCACAATCATATTTCATGAGTAACTCTTAGGGTCCTATCTGAAAACTGGCCCCCTGCTGATCAGTTATTGTTTCCATGATGCTCTGGGTGTTCACAGACATTTGTGTTGGAGCAGGACACTCCTTTTTCTGATTTCATGGAATTGCACTTGTTCTCTTGTTCTCTCTCTGTCTCTCTCTCTGTCTCTGTCTCTCTCTCTGTCTCTGTCTCTGTCTCTGTCTCTCTGTCTCTCTCTCTGTCTCTGTCTCTGTCTCTCTCTGTCTGTCTCTCTCTCTCTGTCTCTCTCTGTC
>NW_027185761.1:46140845-46218700 GCF_028583685.1 Petaurus breviceps papuanus
CTCTGTCTCTCTCTCTCTCTCTCCTCTCTCTCTTTCTTCTAACCCGGAAAGTCCCTAATCTTTCCTCTACATAGAAATCAGTCCATTTAATATTGTCTCCTGGTTAATTGTTTTTTTTTAATTGGTTCATCATATTTCATTGTTTTCAATATATAAAAGTCTGTCTCCCCCTTGTATGATGAGAGCCAGTGTGACAATATTACATATGACTAAAGTTAATGTAAGCTACCTTGAATGAATGTAAACAAGTAAAAATAAAAATCTAAAACTATCCCATGGGAAAACTTGCGGATGACTCTGGGGCCTCCCTGGCACTATGCTTTCTGTTCTGTTTCTATATATCCAATCTGGCCTAAGTGTGGTAAGCATCCATTATTCAGTCCTCCTACCACCAAGGACCTATCTCATTAGTCATTACCTTAAACTCCCCCAATTAAGCCCCAAACCCCTCATAAATCTGCAATATGCTGGCATGGAGCATGCTTCTTTCTTTGATATTTCAGGAACTTCCCATTAGGGTGGGATTTCTTTAGATGGTTTATGTCCTTATATTGGTGTAATCAGGCAGAACAGATCTTGCATCTTTACATGCCTGTATTTGGGGTTCATCCCTAAGCAGAAGAAGGGGCCTGGTCCCAATTTATTTGGTAATTGGCACATTTACTTAATAAATCAATATGTTTGAAAGCTCAAACCTTTGATTCCTCCATCATTTTATCTTTCATTTGCCACAGTATATGGGTGTGTGTATACATATAGGATCAATATGTATACACACACACACACATCAATCCTCAACATTCACGCATTCAACTGTCACGACTTTAAACATTGACAGCAACTTTACTTTTGTGTTAGAAATTATTCATGTTCCCACCATGTACAGTAAAGGAAAAAATGAAAGGTGCAAAGTGTGTACGTTTATGAAGTAGCTGGTATCCTGTTAGGGTGGCTTGGCATAATCGACTAGCCGACTAGAGACATGGAGGCTGCCACTCCCGTCATTGATAGCAACCTCAAGGTTAAACAGAAACTTGCTTCTGCTGTGCTCCCATACTCCAAGATCCTTAAGTATCTCCAACAGAGCATGAAGCTGACGCTGCTGACAGATTATTTCGAGCTGGTTCATCCTTCACGATCCCAAATGCCATCCACCAGCCATGAAGAATAGAGTATGTGAGGTGCTGTTGACACCCTGCTGGGACTAGAGCCTTACAGCAGCAGAGACTAAAGTTCTAGCAACCTTTCCCTTGGTTTTCAGAAGGCAACCAAGGTATATAGCAATATAGTACACAGTACAGTGCCTTCACACCTTCTTCTGACACAGTGGGGGTTATGATTCAGGTTAAAAAAAATGTTTTAGAGACACTCCCTTGACATCGCCATTTTGGGGCTCCCTAGGTGTGTCCTTTCTCATGAGAAAGTAATACAACTCCCTTTTTGCCTTTCTTAAGAAAAGTCTCTAACTGATTATTTTATTTATTTATTTATTTTGTCTTTATTAATTTGCTTGTTTACCTTTACTTTACAAGATTCAGTTACACAATCCCTTGAATTTCAAATTTTCTTACCTTCCCTCTCCCCCTCCACTGAGGCATGCAATCAAGTATAGGATCTGCAAATGCTTTCACATTAGACATTAGTCAGGTTGTAAAGGACTGTAACCAATGGAATAAACAATGGGAAAGAGGAAACAAAACCAAACAAAAAAGAAAGAGAACAGGTAGTTTGCTTCAATCTGCATTCAAGCTCTGTTCTTTCTATTTCTCTCTAGTTCTTTCTCTGAATGTAGACATCTCCTTCTATTGTGAGTCTTTTGGAGTTGTCTTATAACTTTGCATTGCTGAGAAGAGTCCAGTCTATCAAAGTCAGTTGTCACACATGTGTTGTGTCTGTAATTGCTTACAAATTTCTCCTGGTTCTGCTCTTCTCACTCAGCATCAGTTCATACAAGTCTTTCCAGGTTTCCCTAAAGTCTATCTGTTCATCCTTTCTTATAGCATTATACTATTCCATTACATTCATATACCACAACTTGTTTAGCCATTCCCCAATTGATGGTCATCCCCTAAATTTCCAATTCTTTGCCACCACAAAAAGAGCTGCAACAAATATTTTTGTACATTCGGGTCTTCCTCCTATTTCTGTGATCTCTTTGGGATACAACCCTAGAAGTGGTATTACTGGGTCAAAGGGTATGCAATTATTTGTAGCCCTTTGGGCATGGTTCAAGATTGCTCTCCAGAATAACTGAATCAGTTCACAACTCCATCAACAATGCACTGGTGTTCCAATTTTTCCACATCTTCTCCAGCATTTATCATTTTCCTGTTTTGTCATCTTAGCCAATCTGACTGGTGAGATTTGTATAACTGATTATTTTAAAGGCATCACAAACACCCCACACAGTGTTGGGGCTTGTTCTGGGATTCCCCCTTTTCAGGAAAGATCTCTCTATACCAATCTCAGGGCAGGTGCCTGCCAGTGAATTCCAGGTAGCCCAAGGATTGGATGTCTGGGATTTTCCCCTGATTAGACAAGGACCCGAGGGGAGATTATCTAAAACAAGACAAAACAGAAGTAGAACTGAGCTCCTCCATGCTAGCCAAGCCAACACAGAAGAGAGAAATTGAACAAAGGAAGTTATGTAAGACTGTGTGCACCGACCCAGGTCTGGCCAGGTTTGGAGCATGGAGGCAAAGAAAGAAAAGACAAAGAAAAGCAGGCCAACCAGCATTTAACCGTTTCCTGCCTCACCCAAAGTGAGAAGATTTTGCCTAGTGGAATGTAACCAGAAAGGAGAACGGACATAGGAAAGCAGTTTCCTACAGGAGGATGAAGAGGTGCTGAGATGTGCTACTGAAGATGGCTACAGGACATAAGAACCAGAGAATGTCTGGCAGATGGTGTCCCTCCCAGGCAGCTGTGTGAGAAGAGCCTTCTGGAAGTTGAAGGGACAACTGATTGTTATCATTTATTTAGAGTCTCTGTATCTGTACTCATAAAGGGGACTGCCCCCTTGTCATTTGTCAATGTGCTGATCTCACCGAAAGGGAGGTGTGAGTTAGGATTACAGGATTAATAGAGGTTATCGCCAACCAAACTGCCAGAGTTTTAGACCCGTTAGCTGATCAGGTCACTTAAGCAAGAGAAGCAGACTTGCAGCGCAGATTAGCGTTAGACTATTTGCTGGCAGAAGAAGGGGGAGTATGTGGGAAGCTAAATTTATCCACATGTTATGTGCAAATTCATGACAATGGACAGGTTGTAAAGAATATAGCAAATAACAGTAGAAAAATTGCCCATGTCCCAGTGAGGACTTAGAACTCCCCTTTTAGTTCCTCTTGGTGGTTCTGGTTTGGAGGCAGTTGGTGGAAGCAAGCCCCCTGGTTTCTCCGGATAAACATCAGTGGAGTCATTATCCTCCCTGTATGTTTCCCATGCATGATGCAGCTAATTGCTAGAGTAGGACAAAATCCATTATCCAAATTGATTAGACTAGTAGGGAAGAAAGAAGGATTAGTTCAACTGATGGTGCTAAAAAAAAAAAGAAAAGAAAAGAGGAGGGACTAAGTGGAATGCTGAAATAATGAAGTCCCCTCAGTATTAGATAAGGACCGATCTCTCCTATAGTTTTGGCCTCTTACCCTTTGTTCTTGGGAAACTAAGTTCATGCCCTTTTATCCTTTGTTCTTGGGGAGGAGTTCCCATGTTTACATTGTGAGCTCCAAATCCCAGCCAATAGGAGGAGTTAGTGGGTGAGTGGCCTTTCTGAGCTGGGGTTTATATAAACTTGCTTTGAGCTATATGCACTTACTCTCCCTTGCCTTTGTCCTTTTGGGTGCTACTGGGTGTGTTCTTTCTCATGAGAAAGTAATAAAACTCCCTTTTTGCTTTTAAAAAATGTTTTAGCTCTAAGAATTTTAGTTAGTATATAGCATTTACAATACTATAGATTTCAGGCATTATGAAAATTGAATATAGTCTGAAATCAATGGGTTTTATTGAGATATTAGCACAAATGGCAACAGAATTCTAGGGAATTATTAGTGATAAAATGTTTTGCACATTATCAATTTTATTTTGTATACTGTACTTTATGGGTTATTTCGTGGCTTCTATGTTAGGAAGAGTGGATATTATTAGAATTAATGTTTTGTTATGAAGAACTATATGCATCTTACCGATTCTTTTTATGATACAAATATGGTATTGATACTTAAATCAGGAAGAATCAAAACAGAGAAAGAAAATTATAGATCGATTTCCCTACGGAAAATAGATGCAAAATTTTTAAATAAAATATTGGCAAAAGATTACAGCAACTTATCATGAAAATAATAGATGTTGACCAGGTAGGATTAATACCAGGAATGCAGGGCTGGTTCAATATTGAGAAAACCATCAGCATAATTGATCATATCAATAAAAAAACTAATAGAAACCATATGATTATGTCAATAAATGCAGCAAAAGCTTTTGACAAAATAAAACACCCATTTCTATCAAAAACACAGGAGAGCACAGGAATAAATGGAGCCTTTCTTAAAATCATAAGTAGCATCTACCTAAAACCATCAGCAAACACTGTATGTAATGGAGATAAGCTAGATGTATTTCCAATAAGATCAGGGGTTAAATAAGAATATCGATTATCACCACTGTTAGTCAATATACTACAAGAATGTTAGTTTTAGCAATCAGAGAAGAAAAAGAAATGGAAGGAATTAAAATAGGCAAAGAAGAGATTAAGTTATCACCCTTTGCAGTTGATATGATGATATACTTAGAGAATCCTAGAGAATCAAGTAAAAAAGAAACTACTTGAAAAAATAAACTTCAGAAAATTTGCAGGATATGAAATAAACCCACATAAATTACCTGCATTTTTATATCTAACAAAGTCCAACAACAAATAGAAAGAGAAATTTCATTTAAAGTTACTGTAGATATTATAAAATATTTGGTAGTCTACCTGCCTAAACAAACCAAGGGACTATATGAACACAATTACAAAACACTTTTACACGAATGAAATCAGATCTAAATAATTGGAAAAACAACAGTTGCTCATAGGCAGGCCATTCTAATATAATAAATATGATTATTCTACCTAAGTTAATTTACTTATTCAGTGCCATACCAGCCAAACTACCAAAAACATATTTTATAGAGTGTTAGAGGAATATAAATTTTTAAGATCTTCCCTGCCCCTAGGCTTAATTGCACCTGGAGCCTGTGGGGAGAGGCTTATTTCTCAGGAGATACTTTGTGATTGGGTAGTGGCTGAAGAAGGTTGTTACCTTCTGAGCCAGGAAAAGCCTATATAAACCCTGATTTGAGGTTTTGTTTTGGGGCTCACTTTGAGAAGTGTTGTGTGATTTGACCAGATGAGACTCTGGGCAGCCATTGAGCCCCCTGGCTTTGAAAACCCAGATGTTGATGCTTCCCTCTCTGGTAACTGGGATTAGGTATAGATGCATGTAATGGTTGGACAGTTTGGAGGCCTGTCTGCTGAAATGTTCTTGTAACTTATGCTTATAACCTCTGTATACTCTGATTCGGGGCACTGACCTTTTTCCCCTGAACTAAGTAAATGTGTATGTTTGATTGATTAAAGTAAGCTTGTTAACCCATTTTGAGTTGCTTTCCTTGAGCAAAGAGGATCTAAGAACCTGTATTGGTAGACACCCTGGGGACACTGGGGTGCTTGCTGCTACATAGGGTTAGAAAAAATAATATCAAAATTCATTTGGAAGAACAAAAGATCCAGAATAACAAGGGAATTAATGAAAAGAAATGCTAGGAAAGGTAGCCTATCCATACCAGATGTTAAATTGTATTATAAAGCAGCATCAAAGCCACTTGGTACTGGCTAAGAAACAGAGGAGTAGATCAGTGTAATATGTTAAGGACACATGACACAGTAGTCAATGATTATAGTAATCTACTGTTTCAGAAACCCAAAGACCTCAACTGCTGGGAAATGAATTCACTGTTTGACAAAAACTGCTGGGAAAACTGGAAAAACACTATGGCATAAACTGGGCATAGACCACCATCTGACACAGTATACCAGAATATAATCTAAATGGGTACACCATCTAGGCATAAAGGCTGATATGGTAAACAAATTGGGGGAGCAAGGAATAGTTTATCTGTCAGATTTATGGAGAATGGAGGAACTTATGACCCAGCAAGAGATAGAATATTATGAAATGAAAAATGGATAATTTTGATTACATTAAATTGAAATTTTTTTGCACAAACAAGACCAATGCAACCAAGATTAGGAGCGAAGCAGAAAATGGGATTTTCTTTTTACAACTAGTGTCTCTGATAATGGTATCATTTCTAAAATACATAGAAAACTCAATCATATTTACAAGAATACAAGTCATTCCCAACTGATAAGTTATCAAAGGATATGAACAGGTAGTTTCCAGAGGAAGAAATTAAAGGTTTCTATAGTCATATGAAAAAATTTTCTA
The DNA here is from genome assembly GCF_028583685.1 of Petaurus breviceps papuanus. Classification (NCBI taxonomy): domain Eukaryota; kingdom Metazoa; phylum Chordata; class Mammalia; order Diprotodontia; family Petauridae; genus Petaurus; species Petaurus breviceps. The sequence goes on from NW_027185761.1 coordinate 46,147,337, forward strand.
AATTACTAGTGATTAGAGAGATACAAATCAAAAGAATTCTGAGGTACCGCATCACACCTATCAGATTGCCTAACGTGGCAAAACAGGAAAATGATATATGTTGGAGAGGATGTGGGAAAGTTGGAACACTGATTCATTGTTGGTGGAGGTCTGAGCTGATCCAACCATTCTGGAGAGCAATTTGGAATTATGCTCAAAGGGCTATAAAAATGTGCATACCCTTTGACCCAGCAATACCACTTCTAGGGCTGTATCCCAAAGAGATCCCAGAAGTGGGAAAAGGAACCACTTGTACAAAAATATGTATAGCTGCTCTCTTTGTGATGGCCAAGAACTGGAAAATGAGAGGATGCCCCTCAATTGGCAATGGCTAAACAAATTGTGGTATATGAATGTAATGGAATACTATTATGCTATATGAAGTGATGAACAGATAGACTTCAGAGAAACCTGGAAAAACTTGTATGAACTAATGCTGAGTGAGGGGAGCAGAATCAGGAGAACATTGTACACAGTGATAGCTACAGTTTGCAAGGACTGATTTTGATAGACTTAACCATTCTCAGCAATGCAGAGACCTAAAACAATTCCAAAGGACACGTGTTGGAAAATGCCAGCCACCTCCAGAGAAAGAATTATGGAGTCGGAATGCAGAGTGAAGCAGAATATTTTCTTTTTTGTTTTGTTTTGTTTTTTCTCTTTCTCATGGTTTTTCCTGTTCATTTTAATTCTTCTATTCAACATGACTAATGTGAAAATGTGTTTAATAGGAATGTATGTGTAAAGCCCATGTCAGATGGCAAGCCATCTTGTGGAGGGAAAAGGAGAAAACCTAAAACTTATCGAAATGAATGTAGAAAACTAAAAATAAATAATTGAATAAATTAGGAAAAAATTTTAAAAGAATTATATGCAGAAAAGAGGCAAAAGTGACAGCTTCTGGTGGTCTTAGAAACATAACCCCTATTTCCCACAGATTCAATGTACCATCATTCATGGTTTGTTTGTTTTTTCTTTTTGTTTTTAACTTTCACACATTTTTCTAGGAACATTACCTCCATGAAAGTTGTGGATTGATTGTACATGCACAAAATACACCCGTGCACATGTACATATAAGAGACAACTTGGTGGCACAATGGATAGAGTGCTAACTATTCACCCTAGAGTGAGGAAGATCTGAGTTCAGACACTTACTAGGTAGATAACCCTGGAAAAGTCATTCTGTCTGACTCAGTTTCCTTGTCTGTAAAATGAGGGCAAAAATAGTATTGATCTTTCATGGTTGGTGTGAGATTACAATGAGAATTTTCTTTTTTTTTTGTTTTATTGCTTTTTTGGAGGGCAATTGGGACTAAGTGACTTGCCCAAAGTCACATGGCTAGTAAGTGTGTCAAGTGTCTGAGGCCACATTTGAACTCAGGTCTTCCTGACTCCAGGGCCCGTGCTCTATTTACTGCACCACCTAGCTGCCTCAGTGAGATATTTGCCCAGAATTTTGCAAGCCTTGAAGTGCTATATAAATGATAGCAACATATATGTATGTATGTATGTATGTATTTACTAACATGCATATATAAATGGACATATATCTATATACACATAGAGATATATGCATATTCTGTATACGTTATGCATATACATATATGTAATTTTAAAGAGTAACAGAACTGCTCTATTTATGTTGCTTTCTACATTGTTTGGGGGGTTTTGGTGAATTTTTAAAATGTTTTTATTGATGCCGTTTTTTTGTGCACCTACTACTATATATTAAGTAAGCATTCCCACTCCAGTCGAAACCCCTGTGCATAACAAATATTTCTAGTCTATCAGAACCACTGGCGGTGTCTGAGAAGGCTATGTCATTCTGCATTTCTAGTCTATCACTTTCTGTCAAGAGATGGAAAAAGTGTTTCCCCACCAGTGGGCTAAAGTCACTATTATTCTCTTAAATAAGATCCCTTTCATTTCAATTGATAGTCACTTCTCCACATGTTTTACCCCAATGAATGGTAACAAAGACAAAGGCTCACCTCAAACAAGCTCCCAAATTTGTCATATATAGGAGCATATCCATAGTCCTCTCTTTCTCTACTATACGGAAAGAGGTCACATTATCACAAAATTTCAGAATTGGAGGGAATTTCAGCGGCCATCTTACCCAACCATACCTCAAAGAGAATCATCATTACTACATGTCCAAAAGATTTCAATTAGCCTGTGTTCAAAGACCTCCAGTGAACAGAAGCCCATGAACCCCTGAGGTTGTCCATTCCATTTCTCAATAGTTATTAGGATGTTTTTATTTATATTGAGCCTAAATTTTCTCTTTTTAGCTTTCTTCTTATTCCTCATTCTGAACAACTCAAATCCCTCTTCCCTGTGACATACTTTCTAGTATTTGAAGGCATTTATCACACTATTTCCTAAGACTTTTCTTCTCCAGGTCAATCAACCTTAGTTCCTTCAATGAATCTTTGTGTGTGGCCTGGGCCCAAGGTCCTTCATCATTCCAATTTCCCTCCTCTGGAACATCCTAGCTTGTTCATGCCATTTTTCTAAACTGTGGCCCTCAAAACTGAACAGACTGTTCCAGATGTTGTCTGATCAGGCCAGAACACAGAGGGACTACATGGTTATTTGTATGTCCCTCCCACCCCACACCCACCATCAGAATGTGATCCTCTTGCTAGCAGAGGCTATATTCAATACTTAGCATACTGCCTAGGACACCGTAGGTCAATATTCAGCAATCAAGTATTAAGTACCTACTATGTGCCAGGAACTGTCTTAAGCATTATAGATACAAGGAAAAAGGAGTTTCTTCCCTCAAGGATCTTACAATCTAATGGGGGAAGAAAACAAGAAAGGGAAAGTGAAAAGGGAGGTGTGGCATCAAGGGATATCTGGCACAGGTGTGATATTCTGTGGAACCAGAATCAAACAGAATCCCTGACAGAGGAGGGAGAGTTATTTGGAAAGTTCTGAAGTCTCTATAAAGGAAAGCTTTAGGAAGAGTTTAATGCTCCACCTTTCATCCCTCCAAACAGAGGGAATAGATACATGGGGTAGCTAAGATGCTTTATACATGCCGATTGACTACCATCTTCTTATTCTTAGAAACCATACCTCTCTTAATTCAGCTCAAGATCTTAACAGCTTTTTTGGATGTCATATGACACCATTAAATCAAATTAAGCTTGCAAGCCACTGAAACCCCCAGATTTTTTTTCAACTGGTTCCTGTGTCCAAATCTTGTACTTATGAAGAAGATTCTGTGAAGACACTAGCTCAGAGAAGCATTCTGAATTTGTGAAGTGAGCAAGTATTTTGCTTACTAGCTACCAATCATTTTGCAGGGAAGTTTTTTTAATGGATTTTGTTTGGGTTTGTTTGAGTTTTGGTTTTATATTTGCCAAGCCACTTACACCAATTTGCTTGTACACATCTCTCACTGTCTCCATGCTTTGGGACATTCCTCACTCTGTTGTTTCAGCACATCTATCTATGATGCTTTGGTTCAGACTCCAACAGTCATTATCATCTCTGGAGCTTTTGAACATTACTCACCATCTCAAATGGAGGAGGGAGTACCACATACTTAATTTAACAGTAATCAGGCAGAGAAACCACTAAGTCCTCTGGATTTCTTCTGGCCAGAAGTAATTGTGAGTCTGGCTAGAAATTCCCCTCCCTTTCTTTCTTCCCATGGGACGGAAGAGGGAAGATAAAGCAGAGGAGATAGAGACTTTGAAGGAATATCCCTCCTTCACTAAGTGAATTTTATCTTAACCTAAATGTCTCCTCTCAATGCTGGTTTCTTTTATGTAAGTCCATACAGAGTATCTTCTATTTGCCTTCTGTTAACAGGATATGGATGATAAAATTTCAAGCAATGCTCAAAAAGAATTTTTCAGCTTATTGATCATGTGGGCCTTTTTTTCAGAGCTTCCAGAAGGCAATCAACCATCAGAGAAGAGAATGGTGATAAAGAACACTATGTGTTTTAGTCCCTATTCTAAGTTGCTATTGAATTTTCCACATTCCAGTTAACTTTTTCCCCTTGGATACATGTTGCTGAGAGAATAACATCACCAGAGGAAAATGTTCAGTCTGATATTTCACAAAAATAGAATTGAATTTGTTAAATAGGGAGTGTTGCTCTAATATTTTCCCACTGTCGACATCCAAGCTGCCTTTCAACGATTGCTTATCTGCCAGAATAATATCAGGCACATGATCCAACATTAATGTGTTCAACATTAATGCATAAATCCCAGGAATGCACCTAGCAATATACGTATTCTTTTTTTAAAGAAGGATCAATCTGAATAATATATACAAATCCAATGGATTCTCTATACCTCATTTGACAAGACCAAATTAGGAGACTGGTTGTGGCATGAATAGAATGCTGGACTTTGATTTAGAACATGAGGGTTCAAACACACCACTTGTTAGCTGAATCATCCTGTCAAAATCTCTTAACCCTCTTTGAACCTCAGTTTCTCCATCTATAAAAAAAGGACAATAATATTTTAATACATACTTCATAAAGTTGTTGTTGGGTTTAAATGAGACAATGTATATAAAGTGATTTGCAAACATGTCAGCTATTTTCATAATTATTAATTAACATTTTGCATGAAATTAATATTTTGCTTTTAAATTTTTAATTTTCATTTTAATACTTGGTGCTATTATTTTTTTTCACAAGTGTACTTCAATATATCAAGGGGCTACAAATGAAATCTCTTCTCCTATTAACATAGGGAACTCCAGGATAAGGAAATTCCTTTTACCAGTGCAGATTGTCACCTTCTCGGAAATTTTTAGACGTGGCTGACACTCTGCTAGGATAAACAGATTGACCAGTTTCACTTTTTACACGTCTCATAGAATCACATGGTTATCAATTTAGAGCAACAAAGAATCTTAGAGGACCTTTAATCCAGCCCTCTTATTTTACAAATAAGGAAACTGAGGTCTAGTTATGTGAAAAGCATGGAGTGAACAAACATTATTAAATACCTACAGTGTGCCAGGAACTATGTCAAGCCCTTTAATAACATTTTCACAAGTGATCCTTAGAACAACTCTGTGAGGTAAATCCTATTTTTGTTACCATTTTATAGTTTAAGAAACTGAAGCAACGATAAAATTACTTTCCCAAGGCTATACAACTAGTAAGAGTCTGAGGCCAAATTTGAATTCAGACTCCAGGTCCAGCATTCTATTCATTTTGCCACCAAGATGCCTAAGTTATCTCACTTCTCAGGGTCTTACAACATAATACATATCAGAAACAAGATATGAAAGTCAGCCTCTAGATTCTATCTCACGATCTTTACACTATAATTCAAGTAGTTCACTAAAGTGCCCATCAAAATAACTCCTAAAATGTCCTATAAAATATTGAAATTGTAATCTGGGTTTTGAGGTAAAAAATCAATTGACAGGACACAAAAATTATTAGTCTATATTCATTTCTTCTCAGAAAAAGTGTCATGAACATATTTAATAACTAAAAATCAAATGCTATTTAATTTTTAATAAGATTAAATATAGTAGAGATAAATGTCAAGTGCTATACTTGGGGACCAAAATCTAACTTCACAATTGAAGGAATGGGGAGCCCTGGCTACAGAGTAATGTGAAGAAAAATTGTAGGATTGTTACTGTTCTAGAGCAAAATGTTAAGTTATGGTATGATTTTCTTGTTCAGTCGTTTCAGTTGGGTCCATCTCTTTATGAACTATTTGGGATTTTCTTGGAAAGAATATTGGAGCGTTTTGCCATTTCCTTTTCCAGCTCATTTTATAGAAGATAAAACTGGGGAGAACAGGGATAAATGACTTTCCCAGGATCACAAAACTAATAATAATAATCTGAGGACAGATTGGAACCTAGGAAGATACATCTTCCGGACTCCAGGACTGGCACTATATCCACTGTGCAACCTAACTGTCTTCAATGATATGATACAGTAGTCAAAATAGATAGAGTGGCTGTATGCTTCATTTAGAGCCAGGGTATCCAAGACTAGAGAAAGTATAGGCCCTCTCTACTCTTGGTCAGATATAGCATTCAGTTCTTGGCTCTATAATTTCCTAAGAACACTAACAAACTAATAAACTTCCAGAAATCTGGAAGAAAATAGACATGTTGATAAAAGACCTCAAGATCTTGCCATTTGAACAATTCAAGGACCTGGGAATGTTTATCCAAAATGAAAAAAGAGGACATGGAGTATGAGGGGGGAGGGGAAAGGGATTTCCTCTCTCTTTCTAAGTATTTGAAGAGCCTTTTTTGTTGAAAAGTGATTACACATATTCTCTTTGTCTTCAAAGGGTTAGATAGATGTTCCAGAAAGGTAGGTTTGGGCTTGATGCCATGGGAAAAAACAACAAAACAATAAAAATAAAAACAACTAATCAAATATGGAAACAAACGAAAAAGCACTTCTTAACAAAGCTATACAAAGTGGAATAGCTAACTAGAAAGGTAAGAGCTTTCCTATCATTAGAGTGAAGGGATAAGGAAGAGAGGGAATCATTGTGCAGGTACAGGTTGGACTGGATGGTTTCCAATGTCTTACCAACTCAGAGATGTTTTGATGCTACTGGATAATCTGGGAACCATCAGGTTTCACCTCTTCAGACTGTGAAATACACATCAGCATTTTCTATATCGCTAGAAAATGAAATAAAGGCTTTTTAGTGTCCTGTCACCACGGACATCCAGATTTCACTTTATATTTACTTATCTATGTCCATGTAAGTAAACAGAAGTTCTTTGAGGCCTGAGATAGTTTTGATTTTGTATTTGTATCCCCAGCACTTAGTGTAGGGCCTGATGTGTAGGAGGTATTAAATAAATGCTTGTTGAATCTAGTCTGGTTGAATGAATGAATGGTGGCCTAACCATGGGATCATTTTAATTTGGGACTGGAATGAACCTTAAAAGTCATGTAATCCCCATCCATCCCTTTTATCTTATTTCTGAATACATTTTATTTTTGCATACCTTCTTTTCCAAATATGTCCTCTCTCTCCTTTGCCCAGTGAACTACCTCTAATGACAAAATTCTTTTTAATTTTTGTTTTTGTTCTTTTAAGAGAAAAGCATTCCAGCAAACCCAGAAAACATATCAGTTTTATCTTCAGCACATGCAATATTTAATAATCATTACATTTAATACTCAGACCTGTAACCCCTCCTCTATAAAAAAAATGAAGGAGATTCATTTTGTCATCTCCTCCTCTGAGACAGATTTGCTCATTATAATTTAAAACATTCAGGTTTCAATAGTATTTTTCCATGTACAATGTGGTAATCATAATATTTTGTTCTAGGCTAATTTACCTCACACTATTAACTTAAATTTCCCCACAGTTCTCTGAATTCTTCATATTTGTTTTTTTTTCTTATGGTACAGTAATATTTTATTATATCCATGCACAAAAAATTGTTTATCCATTTCCCATATTTTCCCAAAAGATTCAATTCAGTTAAGAAATCAAAGTACAAGCAGATAAATCAACAAAAAAGTTTTCAAAATTAGAAGGGGAAATGACTACCAAAATACCCAAGCGATTACAAAACCTTTAAATATTGCAAGACAAAGAAAATTGAATCAACACCTAATAAAATACAGAATCCTGTTGATTTCCAAGAGTGTATGGAACTGCTGTAGCATGTTCCAAAATTGTTTAAAAGAAAAATAAGAGTCTTGAGAGGTGTTGGAAGAGAGACAATTGTGAAACTCATGCCTTGTAAAATAGAAATATTTAGCAGAATTTAAAACATTACTTGACTCCATAGTGGCAAGTCTCTCCGAAAAAGGTGAGAAATCAAGAGAACAGGAATACAAATATACTTCAATGAGAAAAAGTCTAGAAGAAGAAAAGCAGAAAGCAATTGCTTTAAAAGAATACATGATCACTATAAAAGCAAAACATATGGATTCTGGAAACAAAACACATAGAGATAGCTGATGGGTCACAGACTTCATAGAAGAACATGAAAAAAAAAAAACCTAAACATCATAATGCAAAAAATAATAAAAGAAAATTCCCTACAGTTTGTGAGTATAGGAAATAAATCACTAATTGAAATAATCCATACATCATCTCAAAAGTAGGGAAAAATTAGCATCTCTATGGCTCAGACTCCAAGACACGTAAGGGTAAAGTCCAACAATTTCAATAATAAAAAAAAAAATAATCTGTAAGTAGCCAGGAAAATATAAAGGAATAGGGATTCAAATAACAGCAACAACAAAACAATTATTTGACTTCTACAAGAAAATAAAATCAAAGAAGCTCAAGATGTAATATGACATACTCTACAAACTTGAACCTAACCATCAATGAGAAGGATTTCAATAAAATAGAGGCATTTGAAGCATTTCTGCAAGATAAAAGCAAATGTGAGCACATGGTTCAATTTATAACCACACCAAACAACAGAAATACAGAAAAGTTAAGCAAATAAAATTAAAAAGGAAAGACGATGAAGTTAGTTGCTTCATCTTTATAGACTATTAAAAGAACAAAAACTAGAAACAAAAAGATCTCTTTCCAGCTCAAAAGTAATCCACCCAAACATTATCAGTGTCAGCATTAATTGATTTATTTCTAAAAATACATAAGAAGACAAATATGAAAGCATAATTTTAAAAAAGTAATAGAAGTGATGGAAGAGGAGCAGGCCTTAAAATTTTTGTTGTTGTTCGATCATTTTACTTATGTCTAACTCTCTGTAACTCCAGGGGTGTTTATTTAATTCAGTATTTTATTTTCCCCCAATTACATGTAAAAACAATATTTTACATTTGTTTTTTAAACTTTGAGTTCCAAATTATCACCTTTTTATCCTCCTCAGACCCCACACCCCCTTGAGAAGGCAAACAATTTGATATATGTATAGTTATGCAAAACATATCGACAATAGTCATGTGAAATGAAACATAGACAAACTCAAGAAAAATAAAGTAACAAAAGCATGCTTCAGTCTGTATTCAGATACAGTTCTTTCCCTGTGGAGGAATAGCATTTTTTTAATAAATCCTTCATAGTTTTGGGGGTTATCTTTTTGGAGGGGGTAAGACAGGGCAGTTAGAGTTAAGTGACTTGCCCAAGGTCACACAGCTAGTGTTAAGTATCTGAGGCCACATTTGAACTCTGGTCCTCCTGACTCCAGGGCCGGTGCTCTATTCACTGCACCACCCAGCTGCCCCTTCATAGTTTCTTGGATTGTTGTATTGCTGAGAATATCCAAGTCATTCACAACTGATCATTTTAACAATATTGCTCTTACTTGTATACAGTACTTTTCACTTTGTATCATTTCATGCAAGTCTTTCCTGTTTTTTTTCTGAGACTACAATGTTCATTATTTCTTATGGTATGATAGTATTCCATCACAATCATATACCATAACTCACTGAGCCATTACCCAGTTGATGAGCTTTCCCTCAACTTCTAATTCTTTACTACCAGAAAAGAGCTGCTATAAATATTTTTGTACATACAGTTCCTATTCATTTTTGTTCTTTATCTCTTTTGGAATATAGACCTAGCAGTGGTATTGATGGATCAAAGGGCTTTATAGCCTTTTGGGCATAGTTACAAATTGCTATACTTAATGTTTGAAACAGTTCACAACTCTGCCAGCAGTGAATTAATGTCTTATTTTTCCCACATCGCCTTCAACATTTCTCATTTAGCTTTTCTGTCCTATTAGAAAATCTAATAGGTATGAGGTAGTACATCAGAATTGCTTTAATTTACATTTCTCCAATCAGTATTGAGTTAGAATATTTTTAACATGGCTATAGATAGCTTTGATTACTTCATCTGAAAACGGATTATATCTATTGATTTTTATCAATCAGGGAGTAGCTCTTATTTTTATAAATTTGGCTTAGTTCTCTATATGGTTGAGAAATGAGGACTTTATCAGAGAAACTTGCTTCAAAATTTTTTCACAATTACTACTGCTAACTGTATTTCCCTCCATCCTATTCCCCCACCCCAATTCATTCTACTCTCTCTCCTTTCACTCTCTTTCTCCTTAAGTGTTTTGCTTCTGATTATTCCTTCCCCCAATCTGCCCTCCCTTCTATCACTCCATCTGTCTCTTACACCCTTCCCCTCCTACTTTCCTGTAGGGTAAGATAGATTTCTATACCCAATTGAGTGTGTATGCTATTCTTTCTTTGAGCCAATTCTAATGAGAATAAGGTTCACTCCCTCCCTCTTGCCTCTCCCCTCCACTGTAAAAGTTTTTTCTTGCCCCTTTTATGTGAGATAATTTACGCCATTCTACTTCTCCATTTCTCTTTCTCCCAATGCACTTCTCTCTCATCCCTTAATTTTATTTTTTAGATGCCATCCCTTCATACTCAATTCACTCAATTTACATGCTCCCTTGGTCTATGTACTCCTAACTACCCTAATAATTAGAAAGATCTTATCAGTTACAAATATCATCTTTAAAATTATTAAGTTCCTTATGATTTCCCTTTCCTGTTCATTTTTTTATCCTACTCTTGAGTCTTGTATTTGAAAATCAAATTTTCTATTCAGCTCTGGTCTTTTCATCAAAAATGCTTGAAAGTCCTCTATCTCGTTGAATATCAATTTTGTCCTCCCAAAGCATTATGCACAGTTTTGCTGGGTAGGCGATTCTTGGTTGTAACCCTAGCTCCTTTGCCATCTGAATATCATATTCCAAGCCCTCTGATCCTTTAATTTAGAAGCAGCTAAATCTTCCATTATCCTGACTGTGGCTCCACGATACTTGAATTCTTTCTTTCTGACTGCTTGCAACATTTTCTCCTTGACCTGGGAACTCTCAAATTTGGATGTAATATTCCTGGAAGATTTCACTTTGGGTTCTCTTTGAGGAGGTGATAAATGGATTCTTTCCATTTCTATTTTACCCTCTGGACCTAGAATATTGGGGCAGTGTTCCTTGATAATTTCTTGAAAGGTGATATATAGACTTTTTTTGATCATGCCTTTCAGGTAGTCCAATCATTTTCTTTTTTATTTTTTTTAAGCAATCGGGGTTAAGTAACTTGCTCAAGGTTACATGGCCAGTTATTATTTCTGGGTGTGGTGCTGAGTATCTGAGCCCAGATTTGATCCAGGTCCTCCCAACACTAGAGCCGGTGCTCTTACTCGCTGAGCCACCTGGCCGCCCCTAGTCCAATCATTTTCAAAGTATTTCTCCTGGATCTATTTTCCAAGTCAGTGTTTTTCCAATGAGATATTTCACATTTTTCATTCTTTTGGTTTTGTTTTTATCATTTCATGATTTCTCATAAAGTCTAATTGATTTCCATTTGTTCCATCCTAATTTTTAAGGAATTATTTTCTTCAGTGAGGTTTTGAACCTCCTTTTCCATTTAGTCAAGTCTGTTTTTAAGGTGTTATTCCCCAAGATTTTCTTAGCAAAGATACTTGCCATTTCCTTCTCTAGTTCATTTTACAAATGAGGAAACTTGCCATTTTCCTTCTCTAGTTCATTTTACAAATGAGGAAACTGAGGCAAAGAGGGTTAAATGACTTGTCTGAGGCCACATATGAACTCAGGAAGATGGGTCTTCCTGGCTCTAGGCCCAGCATTCTATCCACTGCTCTACCTTCCTGCCCCAGATCTTAAACACCATGCTTTAAACATGGTGACCCCCATCTACAGATGAATTAATGCATGTTATGTAACTAAATTGCATCATAGGGGATGCATGAAGTGGGAGACAGCAGATGCAGTTTAGAGGGGCATCCCTCAAAGAGTTACATGGTATAGGAGACTATTCCTTCATAAGATCTTATATCCACATAGTATTTGGGGCCTTCAAAGAACTTTGAATCTCATTTGATCTTCACAACAATTCTGTGAATTGGTCATGCAGCAATTATTTCTTTTTATTTTCTTAATCTATGCTTTAACCTGTGTGGGGAACTTCAAGTATGGAAACTCCATCCAACAATGCAGATCTGCAATTAATATATGTCAGCTAGGTGTAGCAGTGAATAAAGAACTGAACCTAGAGTCAGGAAGACCTGAGTTCAAATCTAACCTGAGATATTTCCCAACTGTGTGATTCTCATCAAATCACATAACATCTGTCAGTCTCAGTTTCCTTATCTGTAAAGTATGGATCACAATAGCACCTACATCCTAGGATTGCTGTGAAGATCAAGTAAGGTAATATTTATAAAGTGTTTAGCACAGTGACTTCCTTCCTTCCTTTCTTCTTTTCTGTAACCCATAAAACATTTTGGGGAAACAAAGCTCTGAGGCACTATACCTTCAATGACTGACTCAGGGTGAAATAGGGAATAGCTGTCAGAGTCAGGAGTTGGATTTAGATCTTTCTATGTCTTTTTAAGATTGTAACGTGAGCCATCCATGACTTATATCATGTTGCTTCCTATTTCTTATTTTAAAAGAGAAATTCAGAAAGGTTAAGTGTTTTGTTTAATATCATACAGTGACCAAGTTAAGGCTTAAAATGATTTTCTGTCTCCAAATCTAGCCCAATATTTTCTTCTATATAATCTGCCTATAGGACAGAGGTGTATGTTGTTATGCACAGTATTCTATGGAAAGAAAAAGCAGCACAATTTTTTATACAATGCCCTTAAGAGTAAACAGGGAGAAGAGAAGGACTAAGAACAAATTACTCATAAGCAAAATTACATTCAAAATGGAATATTTTACCCAGTATCCCATGAGGCCTTGGCTAGTCTTTAGGGACACAAAACAATTTATTGTAACTTCGGTACGAATGAGAACTCCTATTTGGAGACTTGCATTAAAAATGTACAGATCATTTATTCATGCTCTTCACTGGAGGAAATGTAAAGATCACTGTTATTGTAAAAATGGTGCTTATGTGATTAAAATTCCTTTTCTCCTGCATTGAGATGGGCAGAGAATGAATGCAAGTGAATAAGGAACATAACTGGCCCTGATAGATAAATTGCATTTGTTCAAGGACAAGGAAAACAGTGTTTTATTGTATTAAAAAAGAAAAACACCAGAATGCATCAAGAACTCCCGAGTTTTGCTCCCTCCACAACAAATAGGCCCAGAGTGGAGATTCCAGGAATTGGTGTCCTATAAATGAGACCCAGAATAAATAGCCAGCATTTTTCTTGCAGGGACATGAATGGGCTATCATTTTACTATTATTCTGGAAATCATAACTAGAATGCACAATATACATTTTAAGAAGCATGTCAGTTTCATAGTGGTGACTCAGATAAATAACCAAAGAAAATGATTAGAAAACTACATTCAGTGAGCAATTATTATGTACCCAATGTGTGCCCAATGATAGGGTTGGGGTGAAACTAAGTAACATCTCAGATTTCTGTCCAAAGTTAAGTACTGGGTACCCAGCAATTCAATTCCAGCTACCTGAGGGTAGGACTCACTTTAACTTTGACACTACTAAAGGGACTAAGATTCAGATAATAGTTCCCAAATTCAGTTCAATTCAAGGTAAATCAGTCAATCTTTAATAAGATCCTACTACATGAAGGGCAGGATGTCAGGGTGAAAAAAGTGCTAGTCTTAAAGCCAAAAATACCTATGTTCCAGTTCTACTCCTGATATACATTGACTGTGTTACCCTGAACAAGTCACTAAGATTTCAGTGTTCTAGGTGATTCTTTACAAAATGAAGCTGGATATCAGCTACTGACCTGCATTAATAGAGGTGATTTCCTCACACAAAAGTCCTCTACATGAAAGAAATCAAAGTCAAGTCTCTAGTCTAAGTTCCAGCATGGTTCTATATGTTGGAGCAATCCCTGCCCTCAAGGAGCTTGCTAGATCTGTAACCTTGTCCAATTTACTTTTTCTTCATAGTCCTCAATATGTTCAACTGGAAAATGAGGGGTTTGGATGATATGGACGCTACGGTCCCTACCATCTCAAGTTCTATGATCCTATGATCCCAGGGCATTCTGTAGGTGTGAAGGGAAGGAAGTGTAAAGGGATATAACACATTCAAATTATCAATTCAGGGGATCAGAGAAGACTTCCTTGAAGGTGCAATACCTGAGCTAAGCTTGGAAGGAAGACAAATATTTTGAGAGGAGTTTTCTTAAGGATCCTGCATAGAAACAATCCTACAGCTAGAAAGAAGGAAACAAGAATTTGTTATGCATCTATTTTGTGTCAGACACTGGATTTAGTGTTTTAAAAATATTGTGTCACTGGAGGAGCCAAGATGGTGGAGTAGAAGCAGGAAACTCCATGAGCTCCCACCCCAACCACCTCCAATACCTGCAAAATAGGACTCTAAACAAATTTTACAGCTATAAAGCCCACAAAGTAACAGAGAAAAACAAATCTCCCACTGAAGGCACCCTGGTAGGCTCACAGGAAGAGTCTATCATATCAAGCTCGGAGTTGAGCACAGTTCTGCATGAGCCATGCAGGCTGGAGTGAGGTGGCCCCACCAGCAGCCTAGACTGCCCAGAAAAGACTTCAGGAGAGTAAATCACCAGCAGCTCTGGCAGTTTCCAGTCTTCTTAAGCCATATACACTAAAGGCAAAGTAAAAGGTTAGTGGGGAACTCTGTTAAAAATAGGTAACAGAAGAGAGTGGTCCAGCCCCTGCCACCAGGAAAAGAGGTGGTAGAGGTACAGCTGTCATGTGGCTGCCTTCAGAGTTACTGGCCTACAGATCATAGGGGGACCAAGTGAGCATTCAGAGGGTAATCTCTCTTGCTTTAACCTGCTTGGATCTGGGTCTCTGTCTTTAGTGGTGGTCCTAGTGTGAGTGGCAGTGTGCTAGACCTTGTGGTGGCTGTAGAGAGGGCACCCTCCTCAGACATTTGACAGCATTTGCAAAAGCCCCAGCATTTTGGGACAAAGTTATCCACTTTGGAAGCAGAGTTCTACCATGGCAAAGAGTTCAAAAATCAAGTAATTGGCTGGAGAGATGAGCAAGCAGAGGAAGCACAAACAAACCATAGAATCCTTTTTGGGGGACAAAAAGGGATCAAAACATGGAAGCAAAAGAAGTCAAAAAGGCAAAACTCCTGCATCCAAAGCTTCCAAGAAAAATATGTACTGCTTACAGGCCATAGAGGAGCTCAAGAAGGATTTTGAAAATCAAGTAAGAGAAGTGGAAGAAAAATTGGGAGGAGAAATGAGAATAATGCAAGAAAATGAAGAAAAACAAAACAACAGCCTGCTAAAGGAGACCCCAAAATACACTGAAGAACATAACACCTTAAAAAACAGACTGACTCAAATGGCAAAAGAAGCCCAAAAAGCCAATGAGAAGAAGGTTTTCAAAAGCCAAATTTGCCAGATGGAAAAGGAATTTCAAAAACTCACTGAAGAGAATAACTCCTTCAACATTAGATTGGAGCAAATGAAAGCTAATGACTTTGTGAGAAATCGAAATGATACAAACAAAGGAAAAAATAGAAGGCAATGTGAAATATCTCATTGGGAAAACCACTGACCTGGAAAATAGATCCAGGAGAGATAATTCAAAAATTACTGAACTACTTGAAAGCCATGATCAAAAAAAGAGCATAGAAATCATGCTTCAAGAAATTCTCAAGGAAAATTACCCTGACATTTTAGAACCAGAGGGTAAAATAGAAATTGAAAGAATTCACAAATCACCTCTTGAAAAGATCCCAAAAAGAAAAGTCTTAGGAATATCATAGCAAAATTCCAGAGTTCCCAGATCGAGGAAAAAATATTACAAGCAGCCAGGAAAAAACAATTTGAGTATTGTGGAAACACAATCAGGATAACACAAGATCTAGAAGCTTTCACATTAGGGGTTGAAGGGCTTAGAATAAGATATCCTAGAGGTCAAAGGAGCTAGGATTAAAACCAAGAATTACCTACCCAGCAAAATTAAGTATAATGTTTCAGGGAAAAATATGGTCATTCAATGAAATAGAGGACATTCAAGTATTCTTTTTTTAATTTAAGTTTTATGTTTATTTTTAGTTTACATCATTCATTTCCACAAGATTTTGGGTTACAAATTCTCCCCATCCCTCCCCTACCCACCACCTCAAACCAGTGATCCCACTGTATACCCCCTCCTCCAATCTGTTCTCTCCTATATTCTCCCCCATGCCCCCTCTAACTTTCCAGAATGGCAAGAGGGACCCCCATAGCTCAGCACCTGTACATCTTACTTCCTAGTTGCATGAAAAATAATAATGATATTATTTTTTTTAAACATTTGATTCCAAAACTTTAAATTCTAGATTCTCTGCCTTTCTCCCTCATCACCCACCATTACTGGGAAGATAAGTAATTCAATATAGGCTATACATGTGTAGTTACACAAAATATTTCCATAGTGGATATATTGTGAAAGACTGACTATATTTTCCTCCATCCTATCCCAGCCCCCCATTTGTTTTATTCTCTACTTTGACCCTGTTCCTTTTCAAAAGTGTGTGCTTGCTTTGCTTCCTTTGATGGCTCTTGTTGCCAGTCAGTTACTTGACTTTTGAGCTTTTTGCCACAGTAGAAGAGAGCTTTGTCCCATATTGCTGGGGTTTTCCCAGCTGCTGGAGCTATTAGTTGGCTACCCTCTCTGAAACCTCCACACTCTCTGGCTCACTTCTCACACACCCCAGGACCTCCACTCTAGACAGTAATCTAGATTAAAGCAGGTTAAAGCAAGAGCAATTACCCCTCAGAATGGTTGCTTGGTTCCTCCACAATCTGTAGGCCAGGAACTCTGAAGCAGCCATGCGGCTGTGGTCGCTGCACCTCAGCTGCTTCTCCCTCTCGGGTCAGAGGCTGGACCGCACTCCCAGACTCCCTGTTCTCAAAGTCTACACAGACCTCTTACTTTGTGTTTGGCATTTATGGGTTTATAATTCTGAAACCACCATAGCTGCTGGTGATCTACTCTCACCATATCCCTCTAGCTGCAGCTGGTCGGGCACCCCTGAGGCTAAAACCACAAGCTCACTAGGTGCTGGGCTCTGCTCCCAGTGAGCTGTGATGAGCCCTTCCTGTCCACTGGCCAGACTGTCTTCAGTGGGAGATTTGTTTCTTTCTGTCACATTGTGGGTTCTGTAGCCCTAAAGTTTGTTTAGAGTCATTTTTATAGGTATATGAGGTGGGTATGGGGGGAGTGCAGGGAGTTTACCTTCTTTTACACTGCCATCTTGGCCCTGCCCCGCCACTTTCAAATATTCTTGATGAAAAAACCAGAGCTGAACAGAAAATTTGACTCTCAAATACAAGAATCAAGAGAAGCATGAGAAGGTAAATAGGAAAAAGTAATCATAAGGAACTTATTAAAGCTGAACTATTTACATACCTACATGGAAAAATGATAATTTTAACTCAGGAGACTTTTCTCAGTATGAGAATAGTTGAAGGGAATATATGTGTGTGTGTGCGTGCATGTGTGTGTGTGTGTATGTATACATTCATTTATATGTTTATATAGGAGGTTATGCAAGTGGTACAGTGGATAGAGCACTGGCCCTGGAGTCAAGAGTATCTGAGTTCAAATCTGACCTCAGACACTTACTAGCTGTGTGACCCTAGGCAAGTCACTTTTACCCTGTTTGCATCAGTTCCTCATATATAAAAATGAGTTAGAGAAGGAAATAGCAAAACACTTCAATATCTTTGCCAAGAAAACCCAAAATAGGATCTGCTGCCCCCTCCTCGCCCCTTCCCCTCATCTCCCTCTCCCATTGCTCACCCTTCCCCTTTTCCCCCTTCCTTGTCTCCTTTCCCTTCCCTGTGCCTCTTCCCCTCCCCCTCCCTATCCTTTCTCCTTCCTCCCTTCCCCAGCTTAGACGATGCTGTGGTCGAGACAGCCGAGGAGGCCACAGAGCCCACCGAGGCAAACATCATGGGGCTGTGCCAGGACATGTTCTCCAAAATGGCCACGTACCTGATGGGTGAGCTGACAGCCACCAGTGAAGATTATAAACTTCTGGAAAATATGAACAAACTGACTAGCTTGAAGTATCTAGAAATGAAAGATATTGCAGTAAACATAAGTAGAAACCTAAAGGACTTAAACCAGAAATATGCCGCCCTTCAGCCTTATCTGGATCAGGTCACTTTAATTGAGGAGCAGGTAGCTGCTCTCCAGCAGGCAGCTTACAAGTTGGACGCATATTCAAAGAAACTAGAAGCAAAGTACAAGAAGTTAGAGAGGCGATGAAAGAATTCTTTAGCACAAAGATTTAAATGACAAGAACGTTTTATAAGAAATATGTGGGATGGGACTCATTGCTAGGCTTCAGTTCCCAAAAGGAAGCGGTGCTGCTGACCTAAGGAGAATCCCAGCCCCCACCTCTGGCTGGATGTATAACTCTGGCCACCACCACCCCCTCTCCCCCCGCTGTTTTCCTTAACCCATACCCCTGGAACCTCATCTTAGCGTGTGCTTCCTTGTGTGCCCTGGAACAAGGCTCAGAAATCAGGAACAACCCCCTTTGGAGCAGACACAGATGAGAGGCTCTCTGGTCCCTGGCTCCTCCTTTGCCCCACTCCCCTCATAACCTGTTCTTCAGCTTAAATAATAAATGCCAACGTATGAAAAAAAAGAAAACCCAAAACAAGTTCTAAAGATTTGGACTTGAGTGAATTGACTCAACAACAACGAATGCTAGACTTAAGTGCAGAACATTTTGCTTTGGTTCTTCTAGCTGGGACATCCAGGTTTAGCCTATGAGTTGCTGGAGGTACCCATTGTCTAGGTTTGTCAATATGATAAAATCTAGAAAGTGGGAAATACAGTATGTGAACACCTCAGTGGCTGCATGATATCACTGATCTGAGAACCATCTCTCAAAATGCAGATCATCACCCATATTCCTTCTTATTCCATAGGAATCTTAGCCCACATTCTCCCACAAATCTTCCCAAAAGGCTCCACTACACACACTTATGGCCTTCTTCAAATTCTTTTCAAACACTCCACAAGTTACCAGTGCATCACTGTTATCTTGTGCACCATGACATGGTTCATTCCCCTCCTCTTGTGATCATAAATTTCTTAGGTGGCACCATTGCAAACACTTGTGTGTAAGTCATTGTTAGTAATATGGTACAGTATTCTTACACTCACTATGCATCTCTTTCTTGCCCTTTGGGTCACTCATAATCACGATTCTTTAGAAATTATAACACAAATATTCTTTGTACATTGAGGGCATTAGGGAAACAGTGCCCCTGAGATATGGAAATGTGTGGAAGATTTCTGGCCTTCCTTTCACACCAAAGAAGAATTCTGAATTAATTTTTCTTTTCTTTTAGGGGGTGTTTACAGTACCTTATTGCAAAATTTGGGTTAGGAATTTGGTCATAGGCTCTGTGTCATCTACTGGTCTCTCGTCATCTGCAGCTTCTGTGAAATCTCCACAAAATTCCCATTCAACTTCATATTCTGACTCATGATATATTGAAACCGTGATGGGGAAAGTCATGATGTGAAAAGGATAACTGTATTCCATTTTTAAAAGTCTCATAGCATCACGTGGAGAAAGGGACATTTTTTTTTTTGCTTTGTGGAGGGGGAAGGGCAGGGCAATTGGGGTTACGTGACTTGCCTGAGGTCACATGGCTAGTAAGTGTTAAGTGTCTGTCTGAGACTGGATTTGAACTCAGGTCCTCCTGACTCCAGGGCCATTCACTGTGCCACCTAGCCACCCCAAGAATGGAACATTTTTAAAATGAGGATTTGTGAAAGGAAACACTGTGAGATCACTGAAGATGCTTCCCAATTCCCTAATTCAATCCTGATTATACTGTTCCTTCCATTGGGTTTAAGGCCTGGCTCATTGTTCATTTTTGGGAAATTTTCTTGCTGTTCTCTACACATGACCCTCCATTTCTTAACTTCAGTTCTTTTCATTAGTTTGCCCTCATGCCTAGAATTCTTCTTCCTGCTGGTCTTTGCTTTCTGGTTTCCTTCAATACTTAAGAATGACTCCCCACCTCTACCCCATGCTTTCCCTTTTAGATTGCATCCAATTTACACTGTGTATATTGATATGTATATCATTGTTTGCAAGTTATCTCTCACACTAAAATATATGTTCCTTGAGAAGAATGAATGTGTTTGCCTTTATCTTCTAAATACTCAACTCACTGTTTGGCACATAGTCTGTTGATCAAATCAAGTCAAGCCAACAGGCATTTATAAGATGCTTACTAAGTCAATGGATAGCTCACCCAACTACATGTTATAGTCTAACATAGGCAATACGCATACTTTATTTGATTTCTTTTCCTCTATGTAGATTATTGGATCAATCTGTTTTAAATGACCACGGATCTCATTGAGAGGCAGCTTATGTTAAAATGGGTGGAGTGCTGGGCCAGGAGTCAGAAAAAACATCAGTTCAAATCTAACCTCAGATTTTTACTAGCTATGTGTGACCCAGGACAAGTCACTTAAATCTGTTTGTCTCACTTTCCTTAACTATAAAATAGAGAAAATAAGAGCATGAGTCTTATAAAGTTGTAGTGAAGCTCAGTAAGATAATACCTGTAAAAAGGGATTAGCAAAATACCTAGCACATAGTAAATGCTATATAAATGTCTATTCCTTTCCCTTCCCCCTCACTGGAGAAGCTTGATAATATTCTGGGTCTGGGCACACTCCAAACAATATTAACCAGGAAAAGAAACTAATGGAATTGCTTATAACTCTAGAGAATCATATGGCTCCAAGAGAATAGGATGATATCTGGCTAATCCAATGCACTGGGGGCAGATGTGCCATGGCACTGGGGCCTTCTTATCCTTGACATGAGGTTTGGTCAATGTGAGCGATGGCACTGGGGCCTTCTGATCCTTGACATGAGGTGTGATCCTAACAAATCATCACAGCCCTGTCTGTCACTGGTTCTGTTGTCCATTATGAAAAGGCAAGATCAAGGTCATTATGGCCTTTCAAAATTAGGGCCCACAGTAGATTTCACTGTCATTCATAAATGTTAAACATACTTTGCAATTTGAGTTCCACATAAATGACTCTCAAGAACAAGACACTCTCCCAGGGCAATGGTTTAATAACCTGGAGTTCATTGACTTTCCTTGGGAAAAAAATCTATCTTTCCTTTAGCATAGACTGATGATCTGAAAATATAATGCAGGGATTTTGAATTTAATCTTACTTTTATCCCATGAAAAAAAATTATACTTTTTCCCCCAAAACCCAGAACAATAACACAAAAATTCACTTTATCAAGGAAAAATGATCTTAATGGCACAGACTAAAGCTGATGGTATGAAAATGACTTCCCAAGAAAGTTTAGCTCACAAGAGCTCTGAACCTTTACTAAATCAGACTGATAGCAGAACCATTAACTGCTCAGAGAATTTTTTAACTCAAAATTGCTATTTCATGCAGAATGTTCGAATGGAATTTTCTAAGCTTTACTAAATTCAGACTAATGGCATGAGAATTACCATTTTAATTCATTTAATAATTGCATGATGACTTGAATTTTTTTTTCTCCCTGATTGTTTCTCTCTGTTTAACCCATTCAATGATGTCAGGCAAATTGACATTAAAATGCTTCCACAGGATTTTTTTAAGGTATAACTTGAAAGAATTTTGGATTTGCATGCTAATTTTTGCAATCTAAGTTCTTATATGATAGATAGATAATAGAAATTATAAAAATAGAAAGATGGATGATAAATGATAGGTAATGGATTTTTTTCTAGAACTCTTATTTCATTAGTGTAGGGAATTCTGGGTTGAGGAAACTCCCTTAATCAAAGGATGTTAGTGCATATTCTTGGTCACTGAAAGGTTAAGTAACTTTCCAAGGATCACCTAATCAGCATAGGCCATAGTAGGACCTGGCCTCGGTGTTGTTGTTTCTTTTTTTAATTTTATTTTTTTCATCATTTTATTTATTTTTTTTAGTTAATTCTTTTTTTAATGCTTTATTAACTTCTGATTTACATCATCCGTTTCCGCCAGATTTTGAGTTACAAATTTCCTCCCCATTTCTCCCCCACCCACCACCCCAAAATAGCAGTCCCACAGGATATCCCCTCCTCCAATCTGTTCTCTCCCACATTTTCCCCCATAACCCTTTCCACTTTTCCAGTGGATCTCTATGCCTCAATGCCTGCACATCCCATTTCCCAATTACATGTAAGATGGTATTAATTATAGTGTATATATATATATATATATACATAAACATATATATACACACACATATACATATATGTACACACATATTTGAATATTTAATTTCAAAACTTTCAATTCCAGATTCATTCCCCCCCTTCCCTGTCACCCACCCCTACTGGGAAGATACGCATTTCAGTATAGGTTGCACATGTGTGGCTAATGCAAAACAATAACACAGTAGATACATTGGAAAAGACTGATTACACTTCCCTCCCTCCCATCGCACCTTCCAACTGCTCTACTCTCCACTTTGATCCCATCTATTTTAAAAATGGGTGCTTCCAACCTCCCTCCCCCCCAGCCTACCCTCCCTTCTATCATTCCCCTTCTCATACCCTTCCCCCCATTCTCCTGGAGGGTGAGATACCCTATTTAGTGTGTATTTAACTCCCTCCTCAAGCCAAATTCAATGGGAATAAGGTTGACCCATTTCCTTTTGCCTTCCTATTCTTCCCCTCCATTGTAACCATTTTCCCTTGCCTCTTCTATATGAGATAGTTTACCCCAATCTGTCTCTCCCCATCTCCTCTCATTATATTCCTCTCACCTCTTAATTTCACTTTTTAAGTATCATTCCTTCCTGATAAATTGGACCTGTGCCCTCTATCTATATATACCTGTAAACATATATACACATATTCACATATGTATTAATATGCCCATATACCCTCATATATAGAAAAAAAAAATATATATATATATATATTTCTAATCCCTTCAACTACTGAGAAAAGTTTCATAAGTTACAATTATTGTTTTTCCAAGTAGGAATGTTAATAGTTCAACTTTGATAAGTTCCTTATGATTCCTTTTCCCTGTTCACCTTCTCATGCTTCTCTTGCTTCTTGTACCTGAATGTCAAATTTTCTATTCAATTCTGGTTTTTTCAGCAAGAATGCTTGAAAGTCCTCTATTCCACTGAATGACCATATTTTCCCCTGAAACATGATACTCAGTTTTGCTGGGTAGGTGACTCTTGGCTTTAATCCCAGCTCCTTTGCGCTTCGGAATATCATATTCCAAGCCCTTCGATCCCTCACTGTAGAAGCTGCCAGATTCTGGGTTATCCTGATTGTGTTTCCACAATATTCAATTTCTTCCTGGCTGCTTGTAATATTCTCTCCTTAATCTGGGAATTCCAGAACCTGGCTATAATATTCCTAGGAGTTTTCTTTTTGGGATCTTTTTCAGGAGGTGATCGGTGGATTCTTTCAACCTCTATTTTGCCCTCTGGTACTAAAACATCAGGGCAGTTTTCTTTGAGAACTTCCTGGAGGATGATTTCTAGGTTCTTACTTTGGTCATGGCTTTCAGGCAGTCCAATAATTTTTAAATTATCCCTCCTGGATCTATTTTCCAGGTCAGTGGTTTTTCCCATGAGATATTTCACATTGCCTTCTATTCTTGCATTTGTTTGGATCTGTTTAACAGCATCTTGATTTCTCATAAAGTCATTAGCTTCCCTTTGCTCCAATCTAATTCTGAAGCAATGATTCTCCTCATTGAGTTTTTGAGATTCTTTTTCTATCAGGCAAATTTGGCTTTTTAAGGCATTCTTCTCCTCATTGCCTTTTTGGGCGTCCTTTGCCATTTGAGTCAGTCTGTTTTTTAAGGTATTACCGTGTTTCAGCAATAATAAGACCTATCCCGAAAATAAGCCCTCCCCTTACTGTGTAAGATTCCTCTAAAATAAGCCCTCACCCCAAAATAAGCCCTATTGAGATTGCTACTGTAGTGAAGGTGATCCCCTGTGCTACATTACAGTACCCTCTGTATGCATCATTTCCCCCCCCCCGGGAAACGCATGCCGCGCTCAGAGCTGCAGCAGTGAGCGTGTCATCCTGTTCTTCCCCAGTGATTTGCTTATTGAATAAAGGTACATTTTTTTGTTCACATTTACCTGTTTATTAAAATTGCTGTCAATGTTCATTAAAATAAGCCCTCCCCTGAAAATAAGCCCTTTGGTGTTTATCTGTCCAAAAAAATAATAAGACAGTGTCTTATTATCGGGGAAACATGGTATTTTCCTCAGTTAGGCTGTTGACTCTCATTTCATAATTTTCTTACATTGTTCTCATTTCTCTTCCCAATTTTTCTTGCACTTCTCTTACCTGCTTCTTAAGGTCCTCTATGGCCTGTAACCAGCTTTTATTTTCCTTTGAACCTTTTGGTGCAGGAGTTCTGACTTCACTGCTTTCCTCCTGTTCCATGCTTTGCTCCTTTTTGTCCCCAAAATAGGAGTGTATTGTTGGAATCTTCTGTCTGCTTTGTTTCCTTTGCATGCTCATTTTGCCACTCAATGATTTGACTTTGGGGCTTTTTGCCACAGTAGGACTCTGCCACCAGACAGGGGTGCTTTTGTCCCAAACGCTGGGGTTTTCTCAGCTGCTGGAGGTATTAGATGAGTGCCCTCTCAGAGGTTTCCAAATGCTCTGGCAAGCTGGACACACACCCCAGAACCTCCACCCTACACTGCAATCCAGATCCAAGCAGGTTAAAGCAAGAGCGATTACCCCTCAGACTGGGCTTGGTCCCCCTACACTCTGCATGCCAAGAGCTGAAACCTCCACCTTGCGCTGGCTGGCTGTGCCGGCATCTCAGCAGCTTTTCGCCCTGGGGGTAAAAGCCATGCATTCCCACTTATTGGTCCCAAAGTCCAGACTGTACTGACCTCTCACTTTGTCCTTTGTGTCTATGTGTTGATAATTCTGGAAAGGCCACAGCTGCTGCTGATCTGGAGTCCCTCTGGCCAGGGGCTAGTCAGGCGCGCCCTGGGGCTAAAGACTCCTGTGGGGCTGGGCTTGGCTCCCAAAGCACT
The DNA here is from genome assembly GCF_028583685.1 of Petaurus breviceps papuanus. Classification (NCBI taxonomy): domain Eukaryota; kingdom Metazoa; phylum Chordata; class Mammalia; order Diprotodontia; family Petauridae; genus Petaurus; species Petaurus breviceps. The sequence continues at coordinate 46,172,360 of NW_027185761.1, forward strand.
GTGCTGGATTCCTGCCAGCCTGCCGGGCAGTCCTCAGCGGGAGGTTAGCTTCTCTGTGTCATTTTGTGGGTTCTGCAGCCCCAAAGTTTGTTTAGAGTCCCCTTTTTACATGGATTGGAGAGGTTGGGAGCTGGAGCTGCGGGAAGGTCGTGCTTCTACTCTGCCATCTTGGCTCCGCCCCCTGGCCTCAGTGTTCTTGATTCCAAAACTAGTTTGTTTGTTTTTTTAACCCACTTTTCTGGTATAATCATGTCCTGAGCAGAATGATGACCAGAGCCAATGACTATCTGCTCTAAGAATAAATCATTATATCCAAGCTAACTTTGGTGTCACCCAGTCAATGAACAAATATTTATTAAATATTTACTATGCTAAAAAGCACTTTGTGAGGACTCTAAGCAAACTTTGGAGCTGCAAAACCACCAGCTTGTGTGTCCCACTTGGGTATGAACAAATTTGGTCTTGTGTAAGCACCACACACACACCCATTTACAGATGTGAAGACCACTATGACAGAAATTATTTTATCTTTTGATGAGTCTTTTTTACCTGATATCATCATCTCTGTAGGATTGACTTCATTGCCATTAACTAACTATCCATCCCTTTAAGACTTATTTCCATTAGCTGAAGTCAATGGTAACAGGTAGTTGCACTTTTGGGGTTTAGATCCTCTTCTTTATTTTCATTACATTATATGGTAATTGACCCATGACTACTCCCTTGATGTAACTTTTTTTTAATATATTCTTTTCATAACAGCAAGAATAAAAACAAAGGTTAAGGAATATTATAAATACTCAAATCAACTACAAAGGACCTGTAAGATGCCATCCATATCTAGAGAAAGAACTGATAAATAGAAGTATATATAGTTTGTGTTTACATATTTACATATTTATGTCTAATGGCATTCTCCTCTAGACCAGGGTGGCAAGGGATGGAGAAAAAATAAAATGTATAGTGCAGAAAAGGAAAGAAAACTTAGAAGGAAGCGCAGAAAAGCAGGGTAGCTTTGAAAACAATATATAGTACTTGGTACATAGTTTTAAAAAATTTAAACAATGTGAAATGGAAATTTATGGTTTTATATTCAATCTTCTTTTTTGGTTATGCTGAATACATGGAGATGTTCTCTTTTTTGTCTTTATGAATTTAAGTTTAAAGTAAAAAAATAAAGGAATAATGAACTACACAATCAGGAATATAAAAAGAATCCTTCCATGAGGCAATCTCTCCATTGATTGTAGGAAGTGGCATTTTTGTAAGAGTGAGACACAAAATTTTAAAAAAAATGAGGCTAGAGGAAAATCATCCAAGGCAATAACAGAAACTCTTTAGAAAAGAGTACCCAAAATAAAGACCTCAAAATTAAAATTCCATGAATAAAGGAGAAAATAAAAGAATAAGTAAGTATGAAGATCATGTACCAATGAAGAAAAGCCTACAATAGATTGGCAAGATAAATAATGAAGGGAACAAGAGAAAGGAATCCCTTCTAGAAAAAAAAAACAAGGAAGATGAACTTTTGAAAATTAATGAACAAAAGAAATTGAAAGAAAGGAGAACAAGGGATTCTACTTTAATATTTCACAGAGAAAAAAACGAAGCAGGGAATGAATGCACAGATAAAAATCAAGGGAGAAAAAGGAACAATAACCAAAACTAGAGAAAGAAATAATAAATGGGAGGGGGCTTGAAGGTGAGGGGAAGAAAGCCAGTGAGAATAAGACAATCTAAAAAAAGATAAAGCTAACATACCCGACAGTACCATGTTTATAGTGAAAGAGGAGAAATACATAACTTGGGGGAAATGCTAATATAGATAAATGGAGGAATATATAAACCTAATTCTTATAACTTTAAACGTGTATGGACTAATTAATTCAGTAACATGAAAAAGAAGGAAAAACAGATAGGAATAAAAAGCCTTGCAACCTGTTATTTATAAGAAGCATATTTAAAATAATACCCAGAATAAAAATGAGGAACTGGAAAAAAAAAATCTTTACTATGCATCGAGTGAAGCCAAGGCAAAGCAAAATCAAACTCTTAAAACATTAAAAGAGATAAACAAGGAAACTAAATTATGGTGAAAGGAATTAAACACAACAAACCAATATCATTATTAAAAGCATAAGCTTAAAATGCCTTAGCACGAAAATTAACACTAACTGAACTAGAAAAATACATGGACAATGACATGATAGTAACATGAAATTTGAATTTCACTCTCTCAGTTCTGGATAAGTCAAAGAGAAAGAGAAAAAAATGTAAAGCACAGAACTATACAAATTGCTGGCAAAAGTAGAATTTAAAGACAGATTATATCATTCAAGTAAGAATACAAAAGAATACATGTATTTCTCAACACCACATGGAAGTTTTACCAAGAAAAAAATACCATATAGATATTTCAAACAAATTTCAAAGGGCAGAAGTAGTAAATGCATTCTTTACAGACCATAATTAAAAAATAAGATATTAGTTTAGGGAACAAAAACAAAATAAACAGAGCTAAATGAAAACTTAATAATGAATTTCAAAATAATGAGTAGGTCAAAGCAAAATTCTTAGTAATAATAAGTATGTGAAAGAAAATAAGAACAATAAAATGAATTACCAAATTTCTTGGATGCAGCTAAAGCTGTCCTCATGGGAAAAAAATCTATATTCCTACAAATATAAATTAGCAAAAAGGAGAAAATATTGGATTAATTATCTACACATGTATTTATTAGACACTAAAATATAAAAACCATAAAGTAAACACAAGGAAAAGATATTAAAAATTAGAGGAGAAAAATTAAAGTGGAAATAAAAATCAGAAATTATAAAGCTAATAGCTGTTTCTTTGAAGAGCCTAATAAAATTGGTAAACTTTTGGGCTAATATGTTTTAAAAGAGGGCAGAAAATAAAACAAAACAGCAAATAAGCAAAATAAAATTATGACAAAACAAGAAATAAAAATAATAAGAACATATTATACACAGTTATATGCAAGCAAAACAAAAATACAAAAGAAAAAGAGGATTATATTCAAAATGTAAAATATCCATACTTAAGGAAAAGCAAATAGAGCTTTTAAATAACTAAATTTAAGAACAAAAAATAGGATTAGTTGTAAAGGAACTACTAAAGAAAAAATCTCCTGGCTCTAAGGGCTTCATAGGAGAATTCTATCAAAGTTTTAAAGAAAAATTATCACTCATGCTGTACAAATCAGTCTCTAAAATTTAAAAAGAAAAGACACTACCAGAATCCTTTTTCTGAGGCAGAGTTCAAATACCAAACCCAAGGAAAAATAAAACACAGAAGGGAATGAACATTGATTGAAAAATTTTAAACAAAATCTTATCAAACTAGTTATAGTAATTTATCCAAGAAATCATTCATTATTGCCAAGTTGTATTTATATCAGGTATTCAAGGATGGTTCAACATTAGGAATATAATCAATAGAATCAATCCTATTTAAACAAAAATCCAAGACCACATAATGATTTTAATTGAAGCAGAAAAAGTCTCTGACAAAGTACAGAATTCTTTCATAATACAAATCTTCCAAAGTATATGAAAAGATAAATGTTTTTAATATGATTTTAAAAGCATCTAACATCAAGTATCATGGGGGAGGCCAGGTGCTGCAGTGAATAGAGCACTGGCCCTGGAGTCAGGAGGACCTGGGTTCAGATCTGGCCTCAGACACAACACAGAAAATAGCCATGTGACCTTGGACAAGTCACTTAACCCCAATTGCCCTCCAAAAAGCAAAAATAAATAAAAATAAAAGCAAGTATCATGGACAATGGAAAAATATTTGAGTCTTTTTCAGTAAATGTTTTAGTGAAGTTAGGATGTCTAGTCTCCACTCTATTATTTGCAATAATTCCAAAAATGCTAGCAACAGTAGTAAGACATAGAAAGAAATGAAAGGCATAAAAAGAGATAAAGAGTAGATAATCTATTTGTTGGTGGTATGATGATTTACCTGGAAAATTTTAGGGAATCTGCAAAAATACTATACGAGACTATAGCATTAACAAAATTATAAGCCATCAAATCCTCAAAAATTAACAGCATTGTATGTAGTAATAACAAATCACAATAAATGAGAAAAAAAAAGGAAAATTCCATCCCAAATAACCAAAAAATGGATAAAATACCTGGGACTCAACATACTCTTCCCACTATATTTTATATATTTATGGAAATTCAAATAACAGCAATAAGATAAGAGAAGGAAATTAAAAGCATAAAGATAGGTAAAGAGTAAATAAGATACTTATTTGCTGATAATACAAATGTATACTTGGAAAATGCTAGAGAATCATCAAAAATACTAATTGAGACAATACATTTAGCAAAATTGCTGGCTAAAAATAAGCCTCAATATTTTTATTGCTTTTTTATTATAAGAAAATTCAAGTGGCCATAATAGAAAGTAGAAGCTTTATTCCATATAACCATAAAATGCATAAAGAATCTGGAGATCAGATTAACAAAGCACCAAAAATATTTTTTAAAATTTGTAAAATGTACTATTTAACAACAGTAAGAAGTGCTTAAATAACTGGCAGAATTTTCATTGCTCATGCCTGGGACATGCCAATGTAATAAAAGTGACAATACTATTAAGTTAATGTACATTTTTATATACTAATAAAGTTATCAATGGGATACTTTATGAAACTTGATAAAAATAAAATTCATTTAAAAATTAAAGAACTATGCTATCAAATGAAATAATGAAAATAGAATAATAGTACCAAACTGCAAGTTATACTTTAAAGCAGCAATGATGAAAATTATCAAGTATTGGTTACAAAACAAAGAGATAAATCAATGGAACAGACTACACAAGGGAGAATAAGAAATAGTGAAACTCAATCACAAATTGTTTGATAAAATGAAACATAAATTATCTACAAAAAAGGTCCCCTATTTTATAAAAACTTTCTGAGAAACCTGGAAAGCAGTCTGGCAGGAATTAGGCTTGACCAACAGCTTATGCCATTTCACAATACATTCTAAATGGATATTAAAGACCATATTATAACAAAATAGAGAAGCAGATAATCTGCCTCTCACAGCTATGAGAAGGAGTTATACTAAACCACAAGGGATAAATGGTATTACAAAAGATAAAACATATCTTTGATTGTGTGAAAATGAAAAGTTTCTGAACAGACAAAACAAATTCACTTAAAATAATAAGGGAAGTAGTTGAATATAAAAAAAATCTTTGTGTCAAATTTCTTTGATAAATGTTTGATGTTTGAAATAATTAAACATCAAAATAGCTATTCTCCAAAAGATAAATGATTAGAGAATATGAACAAGAAGAATATATATCAACAAAGGGAACAAATTAGCATTAAGGAAGATCAGAAAAAAAATGATTCTTGCAGAAGGTTGGACTTTTGTTGAGATGTGATCGTGTCAAAAGCTGAAGAGAAGCCAAGAAGGATGAGAACTTGCCATTTGATTTAATAATTGAGATCACTGATAATTTCAGTTGAATTATGAGATCAAAAATCAGAATACAGTGTTAAGAAGGAAATGAGAAGAAAGAATATGGGGAAAGAATTGAAGATAGCTTTCTGAACAAGAATTTAGCCAGAGAAGAGACAAAAGACGTAAGATGATTGTAACATGATAGGTATCAGGGATAGATGAATCAAGTGAAGGTTGTTCTGAGGATGGAGATATATGGGAGTGATGTGAGGCAGAAGGGAAACATCCTGGACACAATAAGAGATTGAAGATGATATGCCTCAGCTAAAGTAAAAAAAAAAGCAGGGGTAGAAATCCTTTTCTCAGATAAAGCAAAAATAGATTTAATTAAAAGAGATAAGGAAGGAAACTATATCCTGCTAAAAGTCACCATCAAGAATGAAGCAATACCATTACTTAACATACATGCACCAACTTGTATAGTGTCCAAATTCCTAGAGGAGAAGTTAAGGGAATTAGAGGAAGAAATAGAAATAGCAAAACTATACTAGTGGGAGACCTTAATCTCCCTCTATCTGGACTTGATAAATCTAATCTCAAAATAATCAAGAAAGAAGTTAAGGTGGCGAATAGAATTTTAGAGAGGCTAGAAATGATAGATCTCTGGAGAAAACTGAATGGGGATTAAAAGGAATATATTCTCTTCTCAGCAGTTTATGGCACATACTCAAAAAATTGACAATATTCTAGGGCATAAAAACCTTACAATTCAGTGCAGAAAGGCAGAAATATTAAATGCATCCTTCTGAGATCATGATGCAATAAAAATTATATGCAATAAAGAGCCATGAAAGATAGATTAAAAACTAATTGGAAATTAAACAACTTAATCCTAAAGAATGAGAGGGTCAAACAAGAAATTATAGAAACAATCAGTAATTTCATTCAAGAGAATGATAAAAATGAGACAACATACCAAAATCTGTGGGATGCATTAAAGACAGTTCTTAGTTCTAATCATGCATACATAATTAAATTAGAGAAAAAGGAGGTCAACAAATTGGGCATGCAATTGAAAAACCTAGAAAAAGAACAAATTCAAAATCCCCAAACAAATAATAAATTAGAAATATTGAAAACCAAAGGAGAGATTAATAAAACTGAAATTAAGAAAACTATTGAATTAATAAGTAAAACTAAGAGCTGGTTTTATGAAAAATAAAACGATAAAATTGATAGACCCTTAGTCAATATGATAAAAATATAAAGAAGAAAACCAAATTATGAGTATCAAAAATGAAAAGGGTGAATCTACCTCCAATGAAGAGGAAATCAAAACAATAATAAGGAATTATTTTTCCCAATTATATGCACATAAATTTGACAATCTTGGGGAAATGGATGAATATTTACAAAAATACAAGTTGCCCAGATTAAGTGAAGTAGAAGTAAATTACTTAAATAAGCCCATCTCAGAAAAAGAAATTGAACAAGCCATCAATGAACTCCCTAGGAAAAAAATCTCCAGGACCAGATGGATTTACTAGTGAACTCTATCAAACATTTAAAGAACAATTGATTCTAATATGCTACAAACTATTTGGGAAAATTAGTGAAGAAGGAGTCCTACCAAATTCTTTTTATGACACAAATGTGGTACTGAAACCTAAACCAGGAAGAGATAAATCAGAGAAAGAAAATTATAGACCAATTTCCCTCATGAATATAGATGCAAAAATTTTAAATAAAATATTAGCTAAAAGACTATAGCAACTTATCTTTAGAATAATACATTTTGATCAGGTAGGATTTATTCCAGGAATGTAAGGATGGTTTCATATTAGGAAAACCATCAATATAATTGATGATATCAACAATAAAACTAGCAGAAACCACATGATTATCTCAATAGATGCAGAAAAGGCTTTTGACAAAATACAACATCCATTCCTATTAAAAACACTAGGAAGTATAAGAATTAATGGAGCCTTCCTTAAAATAATAGGTAGCATCTATTTAAAACCATCAGCAAGTGTTATATGTAATGGGGATAAGCTGGAAGCATTTCCAATAAGATTAGGGGTGAAACAACGGTGTCCATGTAGCAGCAAGCACCCCAGAATCCCCAGGGTGGCTGCCAACACAGGTTACTGGATCTGCTTTGATAAAGGAAAGCAACTCAAAATGGGTTAACAAGCTTACTTTAATCAGTCAAATATGTATCTTTTACCTAGTTCAGGGGAAAAAGGTCAGCATCCCAAACTTCAGAGTATACAGACAGAATTATCAAGACAGAGAAACAGATCAAGTAGACAGGTTTCCAAACTGTGCAACCATTACATCCATACCAAATCAACATCTGGGTTTTTCAAAGCTGAGGGGGGGCTCTCAACAATGGCTTCCCAGAGTCTCATCTGATCAAATCACAGAACACTTCTCAAAGTGAGCCCCAAAACAAAGCCTCAAATCAGGGTTTATATAGCCTTCTCCTGGATCAGAGAATGTTCATCTTCTGGACCCACTGGCCAATCAAAAAGTATCTACTGAAAAACAAGCCTCCCACCCTAGGCTCCAGGTGCACTTTAGCCTAGGGGCAGGGAAGATCTTAAAAATTTACATTCCCATTACAATCCACTATCACCCCTCTTATTCAATCTGGTACTAGAAATGTTAGTAGTAGCAAATAGAGAAGAAAAAGAAATCAAAGGAATCAAGTTAGGCAAAAAAGAGACCAAGCTATCACTCTTTGCAGATGATATGATAACATACTTAAAGAATCCTAAAGAATCAAGTAAAAAGGTACTTGAGACAATAAATAAATTTGGCAAAATTGCAGGATATAAAATAAACCCACATAAATCCTTGGCATTCTTGTATATTTCTAATGAAATTCAACAGAAAGAGATAGAAAGAGAAATCCCATTTAAAGTTACTGTAGACATTATAAAATAGTTGGGTATCTACCTGGCAAAACAAACCCAGGACCTATATGACCGCAACTACCAAACACTTTTCACACAAATAAAGTCAGATCTAACTAATTGGAAAAATATCAATTGCTTGTGGCTGGGTCAAGCTAACATAATAAAATGACAATTTTACCCAAATTAAATTATATTTTTAGTGCCATACCAATCAATTTACCAAAAAACTACTTTAGAGCTAGAAAAAATCATAACAAAATTAATTGGGAAGAACAAACGGTCCAGAATATCAAGGGAATTAATGAAAAGAAATGCTAGGGAAGGTAAACTAGCTATACCAGATTTCAATCTGTATTATAAAGCAGTAGTCATCAAAACTACTTAGTACTGGCTGAGGAATAGAGTAGTGGATCAATGGAATAGATTGGGCGCACGAGACTCAGCAATCAATGACTATAGTAATCTAGTATAGTTTGATAAACGCAAAGACCCCAGTTTTGGAGATAAGAACACACTATTTGACAAAAACTGCTGGGAAAACTGGAATATTGTATGGCAGGAACTGGGCATACACCATTATCTAACACCATATACCAAAATCAAGTCTAAATGGGTGCATGATCTAGGTATAAAGTTTGATACTATAAGTAATCTCAGAAAGCAAGGAATAGCTTACCTGTCAGATTTGTGGAGAGGGAAAGACTTTATGATTAAACAAGAATTAGAGAGCATTATAAAATGCAAAATGGATAATGTTGATTGCATTAAATTGAAAACCTTCTGTACAAACAAAGACAATATAACCAAAATTAAGAGGGAGGCAAGAAATTGGGAAAGAATATTTACAACCTAAGTCTCTGATAAAGGACTCATTTCTAAAATATGCAGAAAACTGAGTTAAATCTATAAGAATACAAGTCATTCCTCAATTGATAAATGGTCAAAGGATGTGAACAGGCAGTTTTCAGAGAAAAAAATTAAAAATATCTATAAGCATATGAAGAAATGTTCCAAATCACTATTGATTAGAGAAATGCAAATCAAAGCAACTCTGAGGTACCACATCTCACCAGTCAGACTGGCTAAGATGACAAATCAGAAAAATGACAAATGCTGGAGAGGATGTGGGCAAAGTGGAACACTAATGCGTTACAGGTGGAGTTGTGAACTGATCCAACCTTTCTCGAGAACAATCTGGAATTATGCCCAAAGGGCTATAAATAATTTCATACCCTTTGACCCAGCAATACAACTTCTAGGGTTATATCCCAAAGAGATCATGGAAGTGGGAGGAAGACCAATATGTACAAAAATATTTATAGCAGCTCTTTTTGTGGTGGCAAAGAATTGGAAATAAAGGAGGTGCCCATCAATTGGGGAATGGCTGAACAATTTGTGGTATGTGCATGTAATGGAATACTATTGTGCTATAAGAAACGGGGAGCTGATGGACTTCATATTTACCCGGAGAGGCTTATATGAACTGATGCTGAGTGAGAGGAGTAGAGCCAGGAGAAATTTGTACACAATTACAGACACAACATATGTGTGATGACCAACTTTAATAGACTGGGCTCTTCTCAGCAATGCAATGATATGTCAATCCCAAAACACTCTTGATGGAGAGAGATGTCTACATCCAGAGAAAGAGCTAGAAAGAATTGAGTTTCAATCCAGATTGAAGCAAACCATCTGATCTTTTCTTTTTCTTATTTGGTTTTGTTTCCTCTTTCCCATTTTTCATTCCATCTGATGCAATCTGTCTTTATAATCTGACTAATGTCTAATGTGAAGGTGTTTTCAGATCCTATACTGGATTGTATGCCACCATGGGGGGAGGGGAGAGGAGAGAGTGGGACAAAATCTGAAACTCAAGGAATTGTGGAATTGAATCTTGTAAATTAAAAGTAAACAAACAAATTAATAAAAAAATAAAAAAGATCCTCTGGGTGGATCAAAAAAAAAGAGATTGAAGATGAGTGTATAGGGATGATAGAAGGGGCAATCAATCTAATGGTGAAAATATGATAGAATGGGATCACTTGTTCATTTCCCTCTCATCTGTTCTCTTGGACTTCTCTATGGTCTCCAGAAATCCAGCACCTTTCTAGATCACATGTTCCCTACCTCCTACCCCAGGGATTCCTTCCTAACTCTGATTAGGGAGGGTGAAGAATAGACATCAGAGAGCTTCTCCCATAGCCTCCATTTAAGGAGGGTGCCCAGGGCAGCCAACTCATCATTTCTCAGTTTACTCAAGACTAATATAGTCTTTGGTGCATTTTTAAGAAAATGGGCTGTGTTTGACTAGGAATCAAAATAAGAAAGAATCTTTCAAGATTAAAAGAATGGCTTTAAGATTAACTCCACCATTATTGTAGCTCTACTTTTAGTATGTTTGGGAGATTTCAAAAGTTATATTGGTACCTTTTGTTTTGAGAAATCATTTCCAATTTCCTTCCCCATCCCCCACTACCCACATACATTGAACCCTTCCTTGTAATGAAGAAAAAGAGTTAAACCACTACACAAACTAGCACAACTACTAACATATTGAACTCATAGTCCTTCACCTTTCTACCAACTTTAGGAAGTTATGTTCCATCATCTGGGACCAAGACTGAGCAATATAATTAATTAGAATTTGGATACTTTTCAGATATATTTTCCTTTAGATCATTTTAATCATTGTGCATAGTGTTTCCTGACTCTGCTGACTTCATTGTGCATACATTCATGCAAGTGGTTCTAAGAATTTCTAATACTTATTCTTTCTTGGCATTATAATGTTCAATTACATTCATATGCCACATGTTTTTGTCATTCCCCAATAAGTCTATTTTGTTTCTAGACTTGGTTTAGGCTTGTTTTTTTGCATCTTCAAAAAGCATACTTTTTTAAAAGAGATGTATGGGGGTATTTATGGGTCAATGCCAATATATGGAAGGGAATGAAAGAGGAATATCTAAACCCAGAGAGTGCAGCTACCTGTTCCTTATCATTCACATCAGTTAATGGAAATTAATTACAGAGTGATGAGTAGGAAACTATTGGAAATGAGGTCGATCCTATAAAAGTGATGATGTCATGTAGAAAAGACTAATTGAGATAAAGGTCAGAAAGACTGGTCTTTAAATATTTACTCAAATATTTAGTGATTGTGACAGCTCAGGCAACTCACATAATTTTATGTGCTTTGATTCACTCATTTGTAACACAAAGAGGGTAGACTCCAGGACCTTCTGGCTCTAAATGTATAATGGATCATAGGATCTTTCAAAGCACCACTTTCTGCAACCAGCCTTTCCTGATTCTACTGCTAGGACTACACCTCACTCCTTACCTTTAATTAATGCTTTCAACATTTTGTGTATGTTCATTTCTGTACCTGCTAAACCTCTCTGCAAATAACACATGAGTTTCCTGAAGGCATTGCTTTATTTTTGTCTTTGAATCTCCAACACCTAACGTGCATATCATTTAGTAGGCACTTAATAAATTCTTGTTCCTTGATGGATTAATGACTGAGAATTCCTGGAACAATAACAGAGATGAACAAGTTCTTTCCATGTTGGGTTGCAGGATAAATATTAATAACCACAAATAAGTTACTTGCAATGGTACTATCTAATAGCATGGAAGGGAAAAATCTTGATTATTATCCATAGGAAACATAAGAGGAAGATATACATTGTCTTATATTATCTGGTTATTTAAAAAACCAACTCCCCTAGGCAAATAGGCATTGTCCCCTCCCCTTCAAGGAATTTTAGGGGATAAGAGAATTCATGTATGTTTGGCCTTTCTTCTTAGTTCAAAGTTTCATGGTCTGTTATTTTGAATTTGGAGTCAGAGGACCTACATTCAAAACCCAATTCAGTCACTTCTGGACTTTGTGACCTTAGGCCAATCATCTCAGTTCTCCTCACTTCAGTTTCTTCATCTATAATATGAGAAGTTAGATTCACTTGTTCGTGTCCTTTGAGATCAAGACCTATAATCCTACGATTTTACCTATATTTTAGGTTTATACTCAAATTGATGTATTTTTTGTGGACAATAAAAACAAAGTCAAGAGAAACAATGGTTGAATTCTTCATTGAATACTCACAGTGTGATCATGAGTTTATAAACCTCTGGGTTCTCATCTGGGAAATGACAATAACAATACCAACACTACATAGCTCCCAGGGATATTATGAGGATTAAATTAGAGCTTCACCCAAAAAAAGAATTAAAAAGCACTAGTATATTGCTGCTTTGTTAGCTGGTTCATAGGATCATAGATAAAGCACTAGACAGAACCTTAGAGTCTATCTCACCCAGTGCTTTCATTTTACAAATGATGAAAATGAAGCCAAGGGAGGATAAGTGACTTGCCAAAAGTCAATTATGTAATTGAAACCAGGTCCTCTAACTTCAAATATATTACTCATGATAACACCACACTCGTTCCATTGTGTAGCACTGAATGAAAGTTGTGGCTTTCCTAGAGTAGGACTCTATCTCATTCTGAATCATCACCTTCCCCCCCCACTCCCCACCCCACCCCCGAAAAAAACAACCACTGAGAAACATTGTCAAAAGTTCATAGCTAATGGAGGAGAGGAGGAAGGCAACGTTTCATTTTTCTAGTGAGTAACTTAGGGAATGACACTACTATTAAAATAAGTCTGTAATTAATTTTTATAAAGGGATATTGATGTAAAATATTCCACACCAAAAAAAAACTCAAAACCCTAAAACACTCTCTCACAATTACATCCATAGGCCAGGGAAAAGTGGGCTCAACATTAAAGCATTTGTGAAAAAGTAGATAACTCACTGTTCCTTGAATCCTTTTGCTAAAGTCCTCAAGATTCCCCCTGGCATCCATATTTCAGCTTTCTGCTAAGTTTATTGTAAGATATTTAAACTGCTTTTCATCGGCTTCTGGCTTGTCCTCATCTCTACATGCAGATATCATTCTCGCAGAGATACTGCTAGAATGCCCATGAGAAGTTATAATCTTCCAAACCTCCAAAACTCACAAAGATGTCCTTTGGAAAAGGAGATAATAAGACAGAGATATTCCCTCCCCTTCCAAATGGTTCCTTCTTCAGAGACTTAGCTGGGATCACTTCTACATTTATCAGTCAGAAACCGGAATGATGATCTATTCCAAACTGGCCTGCTGTTTTACAGAAGATCTTCAGGATATGGCCAAGTCTTCTCGACTAACCAATGCTAATATGCTGTCTGTGGAAGCTATTGAAGTGTTATGGATTGATTTGAGAGAGATATTGAGGATGTTTTTGATATATGGGTCATACCTCTCATTGATTAATTGACTCATTGAAGATGCCTGACAAAGGCATCAGGTGTAGCATCTTGCTAAATACTTTTTTGGAGTGGGGAGATTGATTTACTTGATTGAGCCTCAAATATATAAAAAGAAATAAAAATACTTTGAGAACACTAATCATTATGGTATGAAAAAATCACTAAATGGATAATTTCAGAGGAGACTAGGAAGGAGGGGGTCGAGGAGAGTCAGCTTCTCATTTTCCATTAGGTATACTGCTTTTAGACTTTCTTCTTATCCCTGGAAACTTATCACTGAGAAATCTCATCATCCTTCAAGACCAACTCTACCTTAGTACTCACTTCTAATTAGTACCCTCTTCTCTAATAGGTCCTGTAATTCCAGGACAGAGCCATGAACTCCAAAACTTCCATTTAATGGGGGTTGGGGGCAACATGAATTAGTTTCTCATTTTCCAAGAGCAAAATTGCTTTTGGATTTCTTTGTACTGCTCCGTCATGTCCCCAAGCTAGGTACTTTTTCCCTATTCCTTTTATTTTAACTTCCTTTCATGGACTGTCTCCTCTGAATGGTAAATTCTTTGAGGGTAGGGACTATCTTTCTTTGTGTTTATACTCCCAGGACTTACTTGATTGTCTGTTACATAGTAAGTACTTAATAAGTGTTCATTAACTGCCTGATTGACCTCTATGAAATAATGCAGAGTGGAATGAACAGAAAAAGAACATTTTCTCTAATAAGAACATTTTTAAATCACTTTTTACTTTCAAAAATTGTAGAATACTAATCTAGACAATGACAAACAATTCCAGAGGACCAATGATGAAGTATACAACCATAACAGAGTTGATAGACTCAAAATACAGAATGAGACATACATTTATGGGGACACAATCAATGAAAGAATTCAATTTGTTTAACTATGAATATTGGTTATGAGGGTTTTATTTTTCTTTTGTTGTTCAGTGGGGGAAGAGAAAGGATAGGAAATAAATGGTTATTAATTGATAAAATTGGGGTTTTTTCTTCATAAAGTTGTTTCTTTCCTTGGGGGTAAATGTGATATAAAAAGAAAAGGTAGCAATAAAATATAAGTATGTATATACATACATACAACATATGTTTGTATATGTATATATAAAGTCAATTAAGGAGAGCTTCCAGAGAAACCAAGCCCACTGCTATTTCTTCCCTATCTCTAAAATTTTAAGCAATTGCTAATTATCTTAAACAAATTAGTAATTATAAGAGCTACTTGCTAGTCTTAAACATGGGGAATTGACAACTATAGTACCTGCATGAGTTAATGCAAAGTGAAGTTAGCGGAATCAGCAAAGTGCACGACTACAATGTTTTACGTAAAGAGAACCAAAAATAAAAGTTGCCACATCCAACTTAATCTCAATGACAGATTTTGCCCATAGAGAACAAAAAAAAAGGAAACTCACTCCCTTCTCCAGTACTGTGATATCTTTCCAAATGATGATTTTTCCTACAGTAGGGGAATATTTAAGCAATCCCATCAGCCAGTTCTTTCAGTATGTGAGGAAGTAGCTTAGTTGAGTCAGAAGACTTGAATTAGAAAATTTGGAAGCAACTAGGTGATTTCAATCTCCCTAATTATTTTGGGCATTAACTCCTTCTCACCCACATTTGTTCTGTTTTTTTTTTCAGGCCAATAGTAATTCTCTTTGGCTAGAAAGAAAAAAATGAACATCTGTTCTTTCTGTCTCTGATCAGTTATCATTGTCCCTTCCATTCTCTACTTTAGTCCTGTCCTTTCTTTGATCTTCCTCTTCCCCAGTATTGGAATAGCAGAAGCAGCATAATCATAATAAAAAGATAAAGATGATGATTAAGGTTAAGAATAAACTAACCAGTTTACTTCTTTACCATACCTACATTATTCTTGTATAATTATGCTACCCTTTGCAGTCAGTTTGTTATTTTCCTTTGCTTTCATAGCCTCTGTCACTAAAAAAATATATATATTATTTGTTAAGTTTTCTATTCCTTCACATTGGTCTCTAGAGAAAATTGTCACATTTCTTCTTCCTTTGGAATAATTTTCCTCAGAATTTCTTAAGTTTTCTGTCTCCTGGCATGACTTCTCCCAAAGAATCTTAGTCTATTGGATCCCACCTAACCTTCATCTGAACACTCTTAAATCTCCTCTCCCCAAATCTAGGGTGCATAAAAACCAAATTGTGCCTTCTTTTTCTCTATTTTATTATCACAAACTCTAGAAAGAAATAACTACTTCTCCAAAAATTCCTACTCCAATATCCAATTCTTACACTTGGTGAGGAGGCTGGATTTGAACTCAGTTATTTTTGACTCTAGGTACTGCAGTCAAACTAAAAGTTGCTAGGTGGCGCAATGAATAAAATGCTGGCTCTGGAATCAGGAGGTCCTGAATTCAAATATAATCTGAGTCACTTATAAGCTGTCTGATCTTGGTTAAGTCACATAATCCTGCTTGTTTCACTCTCCTCATCTGTAAAATGAGCTGGAGAAGGTATGGCATGAAAGTTGGACATGACTAAGCAACAAAACAATCTGTATTCTATCTACCATGCCTCCTAAGCTACTTAAATTCATTATACATTTTAAAAGATTACATAAATTCAGTTTCATATAAATAACTAGGAAATATTTTCCTGTTCTTTATATGTTGAAATGTTTATGTTTTTTGATGTTTGTTAAATTGATAAGGAATTTAAAAATTCAAAAGAAAATAAATGGACAAGCAATCCTAGTGGGTATTTAAGGAATTTGCTTCAAAAAATTATACCTTTTGGAAATTAATTAATTTAAATAACATAATTCCTTAGGAAATTTAGTTGCTTCTATTGATTTTCATGTTTTTTTAAATAAAATATTAATTTTTTGTAGGACTTTGAATACATTTTTTAAGAAAAGAACAAGTATCCAGTGCTTGGTGCTAAGGACCAGATTTAAATTCCAATAATCTTTGCAACTTTCAAAATGTTATACTTTTTAGTTGTTTTTATAAAATCTGCCCCCTGTGCCCTCTTAGAATCTATGGTCCTCTGTAATATTTCACAGTCAGTTCCCTTTAAATCACCTGGTGAATTATCAAGTAGCAAGAGATAGACTGAAAGGGCAAAGAGAAAATCTTGTAGTTATTCTCTTGTAGAAGTTAAATCTATATGGAATGATGGTGAAGAAAAGACAGAAGATAACACCAATTCCCTAGTTGTTTGCTTCTTCAGCTAATGCCTGCATGGTGGCACCTCAAAGAAATATTGAATGAATGAATGAACGAATGAATGAATGAATGAATGCATCCATCCATGGACTGTTATAGTTTTCCTTTGGACTCCGTTTTTTCACCTCGTATTATTCTCAGGGTTACCTTTGAGAAATAACTTTCCTTCCTCTAGATGACTGTCCTTTCCTTCAACTGGTAAAAGGAAATTTGAGTGTTTTTGTATTTTCAATGTGGCTCACTTTTCTGTGGGCATTGTCCTTTGCTGCAGTTAAACTCTTAACAGCATTCATGGGCAACTATTGTCTCTGACAGGATTTCGATAACCTTCTCTCTGCTGGCAATATCAAGATTTCTTTTCATTCTTGTAACTCAAGGTTACAGAGACCAGCAGCTGATCTCTGTCAAGGAGGAGCCAGTGCTATTCATCCTGCTTTATTATTTTTCTTTGCCAAAGCAAGTGCATCATCAGTGGTTGATCTTCATTTCTGTCTCTAGTCAATTCAGTTCTCTCCTAATTCCATGTTTGTTTTTCCTGGAACTGAGTAGAGGAAGAAGGAGTGAGGAATCATTAATTTGATCTTTTTCTGCTTTAACCTTATTTTTTTAAATTTAAAGTATGGCTTAAATCAATACCATACAAACAAGCAAAGATTTATTAGGTTCCTATTTCCTATTTATTAGGTTCCTAGATCCTTAGAGCACTGAGTTCTGGGACCTCAAAGACAAAAGTGTCTTTTGATCCTTAGAGCACTGAGTTCTGGGACCTCAAAGACAAAAGAGGTCGCTGTCCTCATGAGCTCAACTCTCAGAGAAGAGACCACATGTACACATACAAGTATAACAAAACTCATTAGAACTAGTTAAAACTAGAGGTATGCTGGGGCCAGTTTGAACCCACTGGAAAGAGTCATTTGTTAAATTTTCAGTGTGAGTGTGAGAAATCAGCAAATGTTATAAAGCAGGACTGGATTTTTTGTTTTGCTAATGGTTCAGACTTGAGAAAGTGATGGAAAAATGTGAATAATGAAGATGAAACTTAAACAGATGCCATACATACACTTTTAAGAGAATGAATTGTTAAAACATTTACTTGCACAGTCTCATATGAGAAACATGCAGAAAGCATATAAGGCAAGCTTAGAGAAGATATCGGCAACTGGATTAAGAAGGAAGACCTTGGAAGAAACAAGCTCTCTCTTGTTATTTTTCATATTTTCCTTTTATAAAAAATTGTTATATATATATTTTATTTCTCATTATTCCTATAAATAATATCTACTGTTGGCGCTATTCCTTTGCAAATGACAGTGGCCTAATGAAGGATACTTCATTTTTTTAACGTCTACTATGCTGGAAGATATATGGTGCATGGAAAGATAATGAGATGATACAATTAGAGCCAGAAGGGCCCTCAGAGCTCATTTAGCCCAAACCCCCCATTGTATATGTGAGAACAATGGGGTCATATTTAGAGCCAGGATTTGACCCCAGCTTCTCCTATCAAAGCCAATGCTTTTTCCCCTTTCAGCAAGATGCTGCAGAGTGGTTGGGTGGGGTCAGTGGTTTGGAAGAAAGGAATTAAATGTTGTCCCTTTGCCCCAAACTTGCTTATGCCCTTAGCTCTTGACTCTCCTTATATGATATTTTAGGTTTAGAAAAGGGAAGAGGAAAGATGAATAGGATAGGGGGAAGATAAATAGGATAGGGGAAAATGAAGAAAAGGAGACAAAATGTGAGGTAAAGGCAAAAAAAAAAAAAACGTGGTAAGAGAATATGGGAAGGGCAGACTTGGGGTAATGACAGCCCAATTTGAATACTAGCCATGTGACCATGAACAAGTATCTACCAAAACAGGATGCCTCAGGGTCCTCTCCTGTGACATAGGGTTAATAACATTTGTCCTGAGGCTATTATTATTTCAGTGCTTCTTAAATGACAGCATTTTATTATTGAGTTAATAGTGCTGTTGTTGGATAGGCATCCACTTGAAAGTGGGGGACGTGGATTTTATATTCCCTTGTTCCATCCTCCTGTTCACACCAAATAATAATAACAATAAAGATAATGATAACTCATTCCCTTCTCTTCCCCTTACATTAAGGGTATTTAACCTATTTATATCTATGTCATGGATCCCTTTGGCAGTCTGGTGAAACTCATAGATCCCTTCTCAGAATAATGTGGCATGTATTTATTTTTAATTATAACTGAACAAAATAGTTTCTATAAGAGATTATTGAATATAAAGATATCAGCTTTCGGCCCCCCCCCCCACCTTCACATCTGGCTCCTATCCATAGACCCTTTGGAGGATGTAGATCCCAAGATAAGAACCTCTTTTCCAGATGTTTGCATTCTAAAGAAATTTCTTTAATGGCTTCGGTCATAGCCAACTCTTCATGACTCCATTTTAGGTTTTCTTGGCAGATACTGTAGTGGTTTGCCATTTCCTTCTCTAGCTCATTTTACAGATAAAGAACTTCAACAAACAGGGTAAAGTGACTTGCCAAGAGTCTCACAACTAAGAAGCATCTGAAGCCAGATTTGAACTCAGGAAACTGGGTCTTCCTGACTTCAGGTCCCATACTCTATCCACTTTGCCTCCTAGCTGCTGGCTTGCCTTCTCAAAGGGTGGCATAGGGGTAGGAGGAAGGGACAGAATTTGAAATTCAATTTTGTAAGCAAATGTTAAAATTTTGAAAAATGTGACCAGGAAATATTAATGAAACACACACATAATATATATAATATAGTGTGTGTATGTGTATGGAGAGAGAGAGAGAGAGAGAGAGAGAGAGAGAGAGAGAGAGAGAGAGAGAGAGAGAGAGAGAGAGAGAGAGAGAGAGAGAGAGAGAGAGAGAGAGATGTATAACGTGCATCATAGTTTTTATTTTTAAAATTTGGGAGCAGTATTGGCAGCTGACTTGAAAACAACCATAAGATATATTGGTTATATTTGGTTGGATAGGTAGCATTATTCCCAATTGGAACAGGCATTTTAATTTTATTTTATACAACTGTTTTAAAGAAAATCTCCTTTTCCCAAATCCCTCCCAAGTTATCTTTCTTCCTTTTCATTCCCTTTCCCTCCATTGTCTTTATTATAAATGATCTTCCCTTGTCTTCTCCCATTTTCTTTATCCGTCTCCCCTTGGCTGTACCCAACTTGTTTCCACTTGACAGAATACCTATGTCCTTGTATCTTTAATGCCTGCCATTCCCAGGAAATCTTGTTTTCCACTTTCAGCCTATTCAGCTGCCCTTGTTACTGACTGCTCCTTCCTTGTGTTAATGATGCTCCTTCCTCTTCTTACTTTTTCATCCTGACTTTGACCTGTTATGTCATTACTGTGCTAACCTTGCCTCCCTTGAATCTCTCGGTGATTGAGTGAGTCCTTGCAGAGTGTGCTGCAGGCCTGCTAGAGGGATTTTTGAATGTCTTCTTCTTTTCTCCTCTGCACTGTATCATGTAGACATCAATGCCCAGCAATACTATTGAAATTAATCCTTTTTAGTGTTGTGTTATTGGGGAAAGAGGTAATTATAGGATAATTGGAGTTCTGTTCCCCAAAAGCACAATGGAGGCATGGGCTAAAAGCTGTTACAAGAAACAAGGACCATAATATGACCCATAAGCAAAATGAAAGGACCAAGTCACTTTCCTTGTAAATTAGAGAACTGTGTTATCCATAAAAACTATAAATGTTCTTTGTTTCATTGAAGTAATAGGGATTTCATTCTTGACATATATCAGCAAGAATTCAAATATGTTATTCATGAAAATTAGGGTTGTTCTTTCAAATTCTATTCAGCGCTGCTGCTTATAATGAGTTTGTATTTGTCAAATGGGTTTATGCTTAGATGAAAAGTTAATGATAAACAAGCTTTCTGAACTGCTCAATGCACCCACCATCCATGTGCTGGGTTACATGACATCCATCTTTAGCAAACAATGGCCCCTGAGGGAATCTACGTGGATATGAAAATGAGGACATTATTTCACCGTAAACATGAACTGCCAAGATGACAGAGAAAGCATGGGAGAACACTGATTTTTGTTTGTTTGTTTTCCCTAGCCCTTCTTATTAATTCTAGGGGTTTTTTTGGTATCTAATCATTGAAAAAGTTTATCAAAGTCTTTAAAGTCAAATGTTTCACCACTGAGTCAGATAGTACACAACAATCCTTCAAATGTTTATTAAACTGTCATCTTGCAAAAATGCTAGGTATTTTAATAAATGCTTGATTGATTGAGTAAGTGATACATGTTCCCTTTAATCATCACTCAATCCAAATGAGATTTTTGCTGTCCAGATTGGGAAACAAAGGCTTGAATTTTTTTAATATTTGTATAAGGTTACAATGCATCCAAGGAACACTATCGACTCAGTCAATTAATTCTAATCTTAGTTGTTGTGGAGGCAAAAAGAGAGGGGCCCTGTATCCTTCCCTTTTTTGGCATGAGTAACTCCATCTTACAAACTGATTCCATTTCAGTTAAAGGGAGGTCAGATTTTCCTTCATCTCAGTTTCCCTAGACCTACCCACTTATATGCTTTCTTCTAGACTTATTAAAACAACAGCAGCAACCAAAAGACAACCACTTCTGTAACTATACATTAAACCACCAGAAAGGCTGATGGGAAAAGAAGTCCGTTGTTGTTCAGGAGGGGGAGTATAAGACTTGTTCTAGTCCTGGGGTGACCATGTGATGTCATACCTAAATGATTGTTGAATTAAATGTAAACAAACACTCAATCTATATCCTCACATACAAATCCCAACAGTGTTTAAGAAATTCCTCAATCTGAGGTACTGACCAGCACTATTTGGTAATCATGTAAGCCACCTCTCCCCTCAAGCTGTACTTTTATCCTTCCACACTATTTAAAGGACTTGGTCATCTTGATGGGGATGTTCCCTTCAACAGTGTAGATCACAAACTTCCCATGCCTTCCTATGCTGTATGATTTTGCCCAAGAACTGCCATAAATCACTAGAGGCCTTCCTCTGGGGCATTGGTGTCAAACCTAGACAGAAATGTATCCTGGTGGCCATCATATTTACTTAGAAAACCACAAATTAATATCTATGCTCTATCCTATTTTTAGTTATTTTGCTAAATATTTCTCAATTATATTTTACTCTGATTCAAAATACATGGCCACTTGGAGGCAGTGATCAGTGAGCTTGCTACTTATGATATAGATAAATACATAGATGGAAAGATAGATATGTATGTATATATATGTGTCTATATATATGTTTGTATAAGTATGTATACATGCGAGCATATATGTATATGTGTATTTGCATACAGGGAGCAACCAGGTGGTGCGGTGAATAGAGTAGTGAGTACAGACCAGGAGTCAGGGAGACTTTTCTTCTTGAGTTCAGTTTTGGCCTCAGATACTTACTAACTGTGTGACCTTGGGCAAGTCACTTAACCATGTTTACCTTATTTCCTCATTTGTAAAATGACCTGGAGAATAAAATGGCAAACCACTCCAGTATTCCTGTCAAAGAAATCCTAAATGGGGTCACAAAGAGTCAGACGTAATTGAACAACAATAAAAAGTTTGGATACCCATTCACACTCTCTTCCTTCTCATGAAAATGTGTTTCCTAAATCTACTGACTTCCTGATAATGGATCCCCCCCAAACATTACATATAATATATGATGCATGTTTGCATTTGTTTATGTATGTGTGTACCTATGTATGTATGTCGAAAATATTTTGTGGGTTTCGGTATTTCACATGTAGCACTCAGCTTTTCTATTTTCTTTCATTCTTGTTTCATGACCAGTCTACTTTCTTTTCTAACCAGATATTTCCTGGGTAGTATTATTCATGCTATTTCTACTATACATGATATCAAAGAGTAGAAGATTAACAAATGAATGGGAAGAGAATCAGTAATAGTATTATGTTTAAAAAAATTATTAGCAGGAAAATATATTTAACCTCTATGCCTATCTACCTTCTCTAAAAAAGAATCTTAATATGAATGATTTATATATATATATATATATATATCCTAGGTATCCTTGATTATATATATATATGTTTATATATATATATATGTATATATATATAAACAGACTGATTTTTGTCAATATTTTTTATCCTCACAAGATTTCTGAAATTTACATAAGAATATAAGCTCTTTGAGGGCAATGACTGCCTCCTTTTTGTCTTTGTCCATGTATATTATAGAACCTTGAATACAACAGATGCTTAATGGGCATTTACTTGTTAGTTAAAATGAAATTTACATTAAACATTTTGAAACATAAGTATGAGGATCAGAATGATTTTTCACTGTTGGACTTCTTGAAAGATTTTTTTATGTTGAGTCAAATACTTCATCAACTACTGAGTCTTATACCTCGCACTGAAACTTATAAAAGTTTAACAATGATTATCTAATTAGCATACCTCATAATGTGTCTTTAGTCTTCCTACTCCTGGACATAAATATGTCAATGACTCAATGGTACTCACTCCCTTGAGATCTGGGTCCAATTCTACCTCCTGGGTCACATCTCCTCACCCAACCAAACTCTCTTCCCATGAAATGACTCCATATATTTACCATTTATATATATAAAACATCTGATCAGAATTTCCTATCATGGTTTCCAATACTAGTTGTGTTGCATGGGAGAGGATCTCTAAGACCTTAAACACAGACCAAATTCCCAAAATAAGATATCCTCAAATCTCTTGTATAATCACCCCAAATCCTGTGGACTACTCATTCCCCCTCCTACATTCAGTCACACTTACTGACTGATTCTGTATACACAACTAAGCTCTGAACACAGTATTCACTGATACCCACTCACACTCTTTTCCTTCTCACCAACATTTCTACATCTTAACTATTCACTAAAACCAAAGTCCCTTTGTCCTACCCACTGATTTCATATTCCAGGGTCTGACTTCAACCAGGATAGATTGCACCAGCAAGATTCACCTGAATTAAGACTTCTCTCACTGCTTCCTAAACGAGTCTGAGGAGGTCTTGACAAGTGTGTGCAGTCAGATGCTGTGATAGTAATGGCAA
Organism: Petaurus breviceps papuanus; assembly: GCF_028583685.1. Taxonomy (NCBI): domain Eukaryota; kingdom Metazoa; phylum Chordata; class Mammalia; order Diprotodontia; family Petauridae; genus Petaurus; species Petaurus breviceps. Next base: position 46,196,354 of record NW_027185761.1, read on the forward strand.
TTAAAGATTCCCCTGTATTAGCTTGGTTTTCAAATTGATTGTGTTAAAACCCAGAGCTTGTTAATCCCACCTGTGGGATGGACTTTTTGATGTGAAAAGAAAGTCCTGAACTGGGAGGAGCTGGTGACGTAGATTTGGAGAGACAAGAGAGAGGTGGAAGACCTTTTTGGAAGCAGCACCTCGTGGAGAGAGAGAGAGACTGAGAGAATTGCTGGTGGCCGCTTTGAATTGCCCTGGACTTTTGAGACCTGCCCCCTGAGCTGCCAAGGACTGAGGAGACATGGCTGTTTTGCTGGTACTTTGTCTGTCTGTTTTGATGTTGTTTTGCCAGATTTGTCCACTGGTGAAAGACAGTCCTTTTGTTGAAGAAGTCCTGGAACCTGGCTGTTCGCTAAGAAGCCCTGAGACTGTCCTGCAGACAGAGAGTGAATACTGTCCACTGGTGAGGGACAGTGCTGTTGTTGCAGGGGTCTGGAGACTGTCCTGCAGACAGAATGAATACTGTCCACTGGTGAAGGACAGTGCTGTTGTTGCAGGGGTCTGGGAGCCTTTCTGTTGGTTCCGAAGCCCTGAAGAAGGATTTTCTTGTTGTATGTTTACAGAAATCCTGGGAGAGGGCTTTGCTAATGTGTTCAGGGGTTCTAGGACTGTTCTACAGACAGAGGATAAATTCATGAAGGGACTGGCAATGTATCTTATGGCCTTGCTAAGCCTTGTCTCCCCAGGAACTAAGATTGCTGAGAACTTGCCTCGTGTCAAGATGAAGAAAAGACCTCCATTTGGGTATTAAGTGCTGTGTTTAAACTTGATGTAACTCTGGGGTAGATTCAATTGTGATCCAGGGGTGGGGAACTTTTGACCTTATGTTTGGAAACTAATCTCCATTTGAGAAGAGGGGCTTTGTGGTGGACTTAATTAAGGTATAGCCTAGGGGTGGAGAAGTCTTTAGAACAGGGACTTTGTAATTGATTGAATGATTGGAAGGTCCTGGGGTGGGGTAGTACTTGGAGATTATTTAATCACACTTAGTAAATGCTGTATTTTGAATGATGTCATGTTTTGATCTTCTCTGTTCTTGGTTTGTCACTGAATAAAATGGAGAGCACCTATGCTGGTATTTTGAACCTGGGAAGTTGCCTTTCTTTTGGCATTACATTACAGATGCCCATAATGTCTGGGACATCAAGTGGTTCTTACCACTCCTCTCATCCCTGGCAGATATCCCCAGGGTCTAACACTTCAGGATTTGATGATGTTGGTCACACTGGCTTCTTTCAACTCCTGCTTTCATTTCTATGACAATGCACTCATTGTTCTTTTCTGATTTTTAACTATTCCTCCTCTACCTTCATCCTTTACTACATAAATTTAGGTATTTTCTAAGACTGTGTTTTCAACCTTCCCTTATTTCACTATGATTCTCCTTTCGTGACCTCATCTACTCTCAGTTTCAATCATGACCTGTTTGTCAATCATCAGTTTCAGTCTCTCTCCTAAAGTGTCATCCATATTGTCAGCTACCTATTAGACATCTCCATATATCTGTCACTCACTCAATAAATACTTATTAAGCATCTACTATCTGCTTAAACTTAAATACTAAAATGGATCTATGATCTCATTGGTTTGCAAGTTCCCTTACATCATGCAGATTGTATCCCATCCATACCTGTCCTTCCTATGTAACTCTTGTCCATGTCCTTCCAAAAGCATGCCAATAGGATTCCACCTAAAAAGCTGGAGTTCTTTCTTGCTTTCTTCCAACATCATTTGAATACCAATGGATCACTTTGGCTACCTATTTTAAATTTATTATATCAAAACCAAATACATCATTACTTCAAACCAATTTCTCTCTCAGATTCTCTTTTTTCTATTAATGGAAACACTAAGTGATCAAGGTTCAGAACTTCAAATATATCCTTTACTCATCTCTTTCTCATCCTCCATATCTAATGAACCACCAAGATATCTGCAATATATTTTGAATTTGTCACTATCATCACGTGAATTTCCCAAGATCACTACCAGTGACCTAACAAGGCCTCACTGCCTTTTTACCTGGTACAACTAATTCATCACCCACTCTGGTTTCTTCTCCTTTCAAAACCATTCCATTGCCTAAAGCCTTCCAGATCCAAGAGGTATATTTACTTTCCAGATTTCAATTTTCCCATTTTGGTCTAGCCTATGTTTCACTAACTTTGAGTACTAAGAAGATGGTTTCTTACAACCAATCAAATAAAATTCAGAGTCTAGTATAATCAAGGCCTTCAAGAATCTGATCACAACTTTCCTGAATGAGGCCTCAGAAGCCATCTAGTTTAATCTCTTCATTTTTGACTTGAAGAAACTGAAGTTTGGGGAAATTAAGTATATCGGCCAAGATTACTTTACTCCCCTTAACTAAAATTCTACTCTGTTGCCTCTTCATGGCATGGAGGTGACATTGGGCTTGTACAGGCATTGATATTATAGCCTTGGAGAGATCCCGCTAATCTGGGAAGAGATTGAGTATGGGTCAAGTAATATATTATATTCAAATTTGATAAAGACCAAGCTTGCTATGTTTGGGAAGACTCTGGTGACTTATTTTGGTGACAAATTGTTCAGCTACAGATATACTCAAAGATCATGTGTTAAGTTGTAGAGAAATTACAATCTGCATTGTTGTGGAAGAAGTTCATACCAAAGAACTCATAGACCCTTAAAGTGAGTATTAAGATATCTTCACAAGTCAAAACTGATGAGATTTGTGATTTGATCTCCCATAAGTAGGGCTAGTGCTTTTATATTTTTCAGTAGTGGGAATGGATTTCAAATTGTGCAGCCATACTATCTGGTCCAAGTGTATAATTATGCAAAGTTATAGGCACAAGACTTTGGCAACAGAATAGATAAACCACATTGGCCTTTCTCGTATAGGATCGACATTATACTGTGGGACTCAATGCTTTACGGTTAAGGGATTCTGGGACAGGGTCTTCTCATAGATGTGCACTAATGGACATTTTTCTATGAAACGCATTCAGGGCTGGAGAGGAAGAAAGAGTCTGTAAGAGACCAAGAGAGTGTTCGCATTTTCTAACTATTCTGTTGCAACATATAACAGTCAAACCCTCAAGTTTGAATTTTGTATGTTGCCATGTTAAGGTTGAAATATTTTGTATCATCCAAATGAACTAACTTCAAACTACAACATTATTTTCCCATTTTTAACTCTGTGAAATGTATCAAATGTAATATAACAAAAATGTAATATTTCAAACATAATATATGTAATATATATTACATATGCAAATATGTAAAATATCAATATGTCAAAAATCATATAGGATATATATATATATTATAGAGAGGTTCAATGTGGTGCAGGACTTGGAATCAGGAAGGAATGGTTTGAAATCTAGCTTCAGACTATCTGTGTTACCCTAGCCAAGTCACTTACCCTCTGTGTGCCTTTTATAGATCTTAATTACTAAATCATAAATATTGGTGGAAGGAGATACCCAAACTGGCAAAAACAACTGAAACTTCTGGAATTATTTTTTCCCCTAAATAACAAGAGAGAATGTCTCTGCCCTCATTTATTATTTTTAATGACAGTAAGATCAATTCAAATTACTAAATTATACTTAATGGTAAGTATATTTACATATGTATCATATATTTTTATCAATATTATTATATATTTAAGTATATTTACATATTTATAATGCATAAATACTATATAATACAGACATAATATTGAAACATTCAGAAAGTGAAGACAACCAGTCTGATTATTCTTTTTTATACACGAATTTATTTATTTACTTTTTAGTTTTCAACATTCATTTCTACAAGATTTTGAGTTACAAATTTTCTCCCTGTCTCTCCCTATCCCTATCCCCCACCCCAAAACAGCAAGCATACTGAATACTCCTTCCCCCAATATGTTCTTTTTTATGTCATCCCCCATCCCTCCCCTTATTTTCTTGTAGTCCAAGATGGATTTCTATATCCCATTGCCTGTATGTCTTATTTCCCGGTTGCATGTAAAAAACAAATTAACATTTCCTTTTAAAACTTGGATTCCCAGGTTCTTTCCCTTCTTCTCTCTTCACCCACCCCACTGTGAAGACAAGCAATTCAATATGGGTTGTACATGTGTAGCTACCCAAAACATAAAAGACTATATTTCCCTCCATCCTATCCCACCCCCATTAATTCTATTTTCTCCTTTGACCCTGTCCCTTTACAGAGTGTTTGCTTCTAACTACCCTCTTCCCCAATCTGCCCTCCCTTCTTTCATCCCCCTTCGTATCCCTTTTCCCCTTTACTTTCCTGTAGGGTAAAATAGCCAATTGAGTGTGTATGTTATTCCCTCCTTAAGCCAAATCCAATGAGAGTAAGGTTGACTCATTCCCTTTCAACTTTCTGCTCATCTGCTCCATTGCAACAGTTTTCTCAGTCTGATTATTCTTGCTATTTATTTCACACTATCAGTCCATCCAAAGAATTCCAGACAGAGGACAGTTGCCAACCACTGTCATTTCTTTGATGTTATTGTTGTCAATGTGGTTTCTTGCTGGTAGCAAATGGAAAAGCAATTTAAAAAATGACTTCACAAGACATTTTCCAACTAATAAACATTTTATACATGGGTCCTTTGCCATTTCAAGAGATTTTCATTACAAAATCTCAGTTGGCATATTTTAAAATTCAAAATGTTTTCTCAATTAAACTCAGTCAACATTTTTTAAGTATCTACTATCTGTACAAGTCAATGTCTTTGTTCTTGAGATTACAAGAATGGATTCTGATCCCTTCAGTGTGGGTGTTCCCTCTTAGAAGGCAGAATAACATTTATCCATGACTGACCATCTTCTGGGATTCTTGTTGATGTTTTCCTATAACATTGGCACAGAGGATCCACTGAATATATTGGGAGTCTTTCTTGCTTTCTCTTTGCATCACAAGGATATTACTGGGACACATGGTCTTCCTCTTTGTCATCTATAGTTCCTCTCAGATAATCAGTTCATCTTATTCTTCAAGTATACTTTTCTTTGATGGCATGTATGGTGTTACCTTGCTTCATTTAATGGCATCAATTACTCCAGCTCTTCTTCAAAGACAATTATTTCTTATATTTTTTTCTGCCTGTGCAAAGCCCAAAGCACCTGCCCTTTGTCTTCTTGTGATATTCATTTATAATTCTTTGGAGATGGCCATATTTCATGATTCACAAATCTATGATGATCCCTGTGGAATATGAGTATTAGAAATATGAGTCTTTATTTCAGAGAGATCTTTGGGATAAAGAAAGGAACTTTCCAATTCCCCAAAGGCAAGCAAGGCATTCTCTTACTATATGATTTTGGGCCCAACTCACTGTCCATTTCTACTATCTACTACTATTTCTACTATTGGCAACTGATGATGCAATGAACAGAGTGCTAAGCCTGGAGACAAGAAGGCTTATGCTTGAATAATGGCTTAGATACTTTCTAGCTATGTAACGTCAGACAAGTCAATTAACTTCTGTTTGTCCCAGTTTCCTCAACTGTAAAATGGGGATAGTAAAAACAACTACCTCACAGGATTGTTGTAAGGATCAAATGAGATAATATTTGTAAAATGCACTTAGCATCATGCCTGGCACTAGTAGGCATTATACAAATGTTTATTTTCCTCCTCTCTTCCATCACTCCAAGATACATGTGCAGAAGACATAGATTTAGAATGTGTCCATCAAATTACACAATGTAAGCTGGATAATTGGCATTCTTCATTTCTGGATTTTTCCTATTTAGATGGTTAGAGCAAATGTCGAATAGCTATACATCTCTTCTAGGTAGTTTTGCATTATTCCAAGGCTTGTTGTAATCATCATAATACAATCCACAAATTGGTATGTCTAAAGGGTGTCATCTATAGAGAATCCCTCTATTTTTTAAAGAATTTAAATTTCAAGAATTAGTAGAATCATTCTTTAATTTGTTGTCTAATATAGATTCCTTTATAACATACCACCATTGGCAAGCATACATTTCCCTGTTTTATACCTCTCCTGATATTTCCGATAAGAGAGTCCATGTTGCCTCTCTTATTTCTTTCCCGAAATCTCAAATTATCTAATGCATGGATTGGAGGTACCTTGTCAGAAGACAGCCTTTAAGGTCATGTTGAATCAAATACTTTCCTATGATCAATTATTCAATTCAATAAACATTTATTAAGTACTGATTATGTGCTAGACTAATGCAAATTTTAAAAAAATGAAATACAGTCTCTGTCCTCAAGGAGTTTAGGCCTAATGAGGAAAGACAACACATAAAAGGAAGCTTAAAAGCAGGAGAGGAACAGAGAGGAGCCAACTGGTCATTCAGCAGTGATGATGATTTCAGATGATCAGCTTATCTTGTGTGAAACCCAATGCAAGCAGAGCCTCAGATGGAAGTTGAAAAGTTAGCACAATGTGACAGTAGTCTCCAAGTTTCAATCATGTGATATTATGGAACATTGTTACAAGATTCTGCCTACTCTTTTTAACAGTCTCACTGAGCATGTCCTTGCCTTGTTGATGTGGGTATAGTTCATTATCAGAACCATTATGGCAAATTTGGCCCATACATAAGTAATCATTGATGATTTCCTAGGTTGTCATGGGAAGGGAGGCAGCATTGGTATGGTCAGAGGTTTTTCCCATTTTTTAATTTCCTTTCTTCATACACCTTTTGAATCAATCCCTCAACATCCTCACAATTGTGTTGCCTCCTATCCAGATGGCTTCTGTACATTCATGCAATATAATCCAGCTGTTCTCCCCATTGAATTCCATTCCTACATCCTCAAAAAGCACATCCAAGACTTTGGCATTAGACCAGCAACTCTAATTTCTGCAATGGTAAGGCAAGCATGTTATATAAATCTTTACAGATCTTTTCTATTTTTCTTCTATCTTTTGTCCTTCATCGTTAAATGATCTCAGGCTGACTGCTTTGCTCTGTTGGTTTCTTTAATTTTTTTTTTACTCTCTACTGCTCCTCTCCATGTAATGAGGCAATGTTGCTCACAATCTTCCATTATCCTTCTTCATAAAATTTTACAAATGAATTTGTATTTCAAATAGGCATTGCCTTTGTCTTGGCAGATCTTTCTGCTTGGCTCAAGCTGAAACTCAAGTGGTTGCTGAATGAAGTGGCTCTTTTTTTTACTTTTTAGTCTATTTTGTATCAGAAAGCATTTAATTTTTTTAGGGAATTAAATTTCTTTAGGGAATTATGTATCTATATCCTTTTCTCCATTCATCTCATTTTTACTATTATTTAAATAAGTCAATATTAAGCTTTCACTCAAAAGTCATATTTTTTCTCATTTTTTTATTATTTTACTACCTTTGTATTAATTTTGATTCTTTTCCTAAAAAGTTGATTCAAGAATGATTCTCAGGGGCGGCCAGGTGGCTCAGCAAGTAAAAACACTGGCTCCAGTGTCGGGATGACGTGGGGATCAAATCCGGGCTCAGATACTTAGCACCACACCCAGAAATAACTGGCTGTGTAACCTTGAGCAAGTTACTTAACCCCGATTGCTTTAAAAAAAAAAGAAGAATGATTCTCACATGACACTAAGTCATTTCCTATCTGTAAAAAGATAATCAATCAGATTCTTTTTTTGCATGATATTATTGGTTGTTTGCCATTTCCACAACCTACCAAGTCTTTTCTCATAGAAAGTTCTAATGATCCTTTGGCATGGTCTGCTAGAATTTTATCTCTCTTGTTCCTATTTCATATATCCTAATGTTTTTCTCATTAGCCTTATCTATTACAGTGTTTCTATCAAAATCACCAAGTACCTAAGTAGATATTAATTTAATTTAGAATTCATCATTGAATTCTTTGCAAAATATCTTCTACATCTCCATCCTCTATAATTCTAACCCTAAATGTGCCTCCAACTCTAACCCTAAATGCCTCTAACTCCAATTCCATAAGATGTTGGTGAATAAGCTTCAATTATTTCCAGGGTGGCCTTTTGTAAATGCTAAACATGAGCATTTAAATCCAAGGTGACCAGATGTTCATGAAATCCTGTTTCTTTATTGCTTGTGTGCATGATTTAAAACATTCTTGTTTGTTTTTGTTTTTCTCTCCAATGAACACTTGAGTCATGTGTTCCATTAGTTGCCACCTCATTTTTTTCTTCTGAATTTAGTTATAATAAGAATATCAAGATTAACCTGAGAAAAGTCCTCCATGATTAAATCCAATTGACCATGGATCACATTTAAAGTGCCAAAAGCTAAGTTCAGATTTGCAAGTGATGTAAAAGCTGTATTATTTTTTAGCACTTTATGTTCTTTTTTCTTACACAGCACTGGTACTACAAGTGAGGAAAGAGGCCACACAAGATTGATTTTTTTTCCAATTTTTTTTCTTTGCTTCATAGGTGTCCATAGATAAAGAATTCGATATCAAAAGGTCAGCATCATGGCAATGTGACTTTCTGTACTCACATAGACTGGTCCTCAGAAAGCAGACACACTCTGTATTGCAGGAATTGAAAGCTGTTCCTGCATGATAGATGATGCTGGAGCTATTGTTTCACCAGTGCTTAGCCCTGGGTTTCAGAACCTAGGGGCAACTCCATTACACAAAGAATTAGACCTCAGACAGGAGTTTGTAGGGGAAGGAGATGTCGGGGATCCAAAGACAAAAACAAAACATACTCTGTACCCATGAGCTTATCATCAGATACTGATCAAAATATTTGCTTCATGATTTTGTTTAATACAAAAAAGGGGTGCTTCTGTCCTGACAAACTCTGGTCTTGCTCAAGTCCAATAATGAACCCAGTATTTAAATAATCAGCATTATCCCCATCATCCTCAGAAAAATCTCCTCTTCTCTTCCAATAGATAATAAAGCTCTGATGTATTGTTACTATGTGTGATAGCCCATATGAAGAATTTAATTTACTTCTAAGGTAGTAAAAGTAAGTCCATTTTGACTCCTCCCCTCTACTTAAAAATAATTCTTAAATTGTCTTAGCATTAATTTCAAACATGTAGTCCATATAAATTATGGTGGTGGAAACCTATATATGCCATAAGCAAATTATTCATAGATTATATCAGCAATAGGATGATATATGTATGTTGAAATCTTGTCCATATAAACACTTTAAAAAAAAGAAAAATAAAAAAAACACTTAGTCCACGATTATATCTTAAGTGCCTACTATGTGCCAGGACCTGAGGATACAAATACAATGAAAGAAACAATTCCTACTTGCAAAGAGCTTGCATTCCAAAAACATCTGTTGTGAGGTATATGTAACAGGTGCCATATATTGGCTCATGTCTCCACATGGGTCTGTTTGAGTCATGCATTACATACAAATTAAGACTTGCCAAGTTTTAAGGCTCCTCCTTGAAACAGAGACCAGGGATGCCTACCTGAAAAGAATGGACTTTGTATTCAAAAGGGTTATGTGAGAAAAGGTAAAATACTACAGGTCTCTGATGGGGAAGAGTACACAAAGAGTACTGAGACGTTCCTGAGCATAAGGAAAACAAGAGGAAAGGAATGCCCACAAAGTTGAAAGAACCCTGGCAATAGGGAGGGACCAAAGGAGGATAAATGACCTAAGTTATGGACAGAGGAGAGCAATAGTCAGAGAGGAAGCTGTTTGCCTTGACTGCCAAGAGTGGTCTGAAATCAAGAATGGACAGAGGTACAGCATGCAAGAAGTCTTGGTGAGGCCAAGGCCCAAGCTTTCTTGATTCATGAGAATCTATTATTTCTAAGGTAGTAACAGAACTCCATGCTTTGTGGCAGTCATCTGCCCTTTAAGTTATCCCACCCTTTACCTTTTGCTTTGGGAACAATAATCAAATCAACCTTACTTTTACTTTTAAAAAGGGCTTGCCAATCAATTGCCCTATTGCTTCACTCAAGAATCCATGACTTCTAGACCAAAATATCTTATCTAGCCGTTACTCCCTTATATATGCTGTCTCCCTATATGAGAATGTATAATCCCTGAGGGCAAGTGCTCTTTTTGTGTGTGTCTCCAATGCTTAACACAGACAGCGCTTGGCATATGATAAGTTCATTCATTAAGTCCAGTCTCTCTGAGCATGATCAGAGTGTCAGTGGTGAAGTTCCCCACATGTAAGAGTCTGGAGAACCTACTTCTGCAGCAGTTGTGATGAGGTCTAAAGGAAGTTCCTTGGAGCCAGTATAGACATTCTATAACTGGTTTTGGTTGTCTACTCATGTGGTGAGAGAAATAGGGAGGACAATACAGTGGGGGATCAGTGAACAAGCCAAGTGCTTAAAATCTTGGACAGAGCACATCAATGTTGTGGTTCCCCACAGCAGAGAGGCTGGAGAGACTGCTTTCAGTAGAGTTGTGATGATGTCTAAAATAAGTACCCTGAAGTGACTTTGGAGAATGTGTAGACATAATGTAAGTTTCCAGGCTGCTAACCATATGGTGAAAGGCAACCTCTTTGGTTGGCTGTAGCCACAGAACTGGAATTGGAAATCAAATGAAATGGATATTTCAAAATGTCTCAATCACCCTCTGTTTCTCTCTTTTGTTTGGGCTATTATTTGAGGTAATAAGCTTGGCTTTGAGGGAGTAATCTTGGCATCTTGGCTTGATGTTTCAGTGAGAGGTGATGATGAAAGGGTAAAGACTTTGGGTCCTCTCCCTACCTGAGGCTGGCATGTCACCCTGAGCAAATGGGCCTCTGTTCATTGCCCCACCATCTACTCTTTTGTTTTAGATGAAGAAGGTTAAGTTAGCAGCTATGACCTTGTAGTTTTGAAAGGATAGGAGAGTGAGCAAACATCCTCCAAACATCTGAGGATCTAGGTGTGCAGGCATCAATTCTATACCAAGCTTTGCAGTCAGCCCAGAATCAATGCCCTCAAGAGCAGAGACCTTAGGGACTTGCACAGCAGGTAGCTGAGGCTAAGCTTCATCCACAGGTGGTTATGCTGAATTTGGGCATAAACTTGATGTGATTAATGATATGTACAAACTATGCTAAATCTGATCCTCCTTTCCCCAAAGACCAAGGAGGTATAGAGGTATATGTGCCCTAAAAGTATGTGGAGATGGGAAATATTTGCACATCTGTTCTTGTTATTGTTTTAAGGCAAATACTTCAAATAAAGCTAATTGATAATACTTAGTGAAGTAGAATTGAAGTACTCTTCACTGGTGGTTTACAATGGAGCGTAACACAGAATGAGGGTTTGAGAAAATAGGACTAGAGAAAAAAGAAAACAGCCCCTCTAGATACCCCTAGAATCTTGAGGTAGGGATGATATAGCAGCCAGTATGGGATAGTGAGCCAAGAGTATACTGGATACTTCATTCATTCATTCATTCCTTGGAACCAAATATGGCATTGTTCATTCCATTAAGACCCATCATAGGCAAGGCTCCTGTGAGGTGCCATAGGGATTTAAGACAAAAGGAAATCCTTCTGAACACCAAAGAATTACTCTTCTGGATGGATACAACAGGAACCAGGAAAAAAAACACACACAAAGTAATATAAAGTAATTTCAAGAGAGACAAAGTACAAATGGTAGTGAATACTAGTGGAGATCAAGGAAGGCCGCATATCCTGATGCTCAGGCTGGGTCTTGAAGGATGCCAGTAAATGATGGACTTTCCCATCTCCTCCTCCCCCTTTTCCCTCTCCACTCCTTCCCATTCCCTCTTTTTTTCTCCTTTCCCTTCTCCCCCTCCCCTTTTCCCTTCTTCTTTCCTCCCTCCTCTCTTCCCCTTTCCCCCTCCTCTTTCCTCCCTCCTCCTCCCCCCTTTTTTCTTCTTTTCCCTCCTCCTCCTCCCTCTTTTCCCCTCCTCCCTCTTTTCCCCTCCTCCTCCTCCTCCTCCTCCTCTTTCTCCTCCCCCTCCCTCCTCCCTCCTGCCCCCGGGGACCAGCCCTAGTCCAGTGGCCCTCCGCCTACTTTCCTGTCTAAGATGGCGTCCCCCATGGCAGCTCAGGCCGGGAAACTTCTGCGGGCGGCGTGGGCGCTCCGACCGTGCCTCCCCTTGGGTCAGACCCAGGTGAGTGGGGATCCGGCCTCGCAGCGCGGCCCCCGATCCTCCTGCTTCGTGCCTGTGGGGCTGCCCCTGCCCCCCTCCCCTAGTCCTACCCGCTCCATCCCGCCCCATCGCACCCCTCCTTTCTCTCCCTCCGCTGGCCGCCGCGGGGTGCCCCGGAGCTCGGGAGGCCTGGGGACCCTGGGGTGGGCACCCTCGCCCCGTCTGCACTCCTGAGCGCCCCAGTTCACACCCGCACTTGGGCTGGCCCGGAAGGGACCCGCTGCCCCCGAGGCTGGCGGGCACCGGCCGGCCGGGCGAGCTAACCACCCACTTAGCAGACACGTGTTCCTAAAACGGACCCTGGAGGCGCCAGGGGCAGAGCGAGCCGAAGGGCTGCCCATCCTCGGACCTGGTCGCCAAGCCCTGGACCCCTGCCCAGAGTCACTTTATTCCCCTGCAAAATGAGGGCTTCGACTGGACGGGCTTAGAACTCCCCTGCAGCGCGGAATCTGTTATCGTGAGGAAAGGTGCTCTGGTTATAACGGGGCGAGGGATGGAGGGATGGGATTCCTGCCCCGGCCCCTGCCACTGCCGCTAAACTTGGCTAGCTTGGCAGATCCGGGAAGCGCTGAGAAAGAGACAGCGGGCAGAAGCCAAGTGCTGCTCGAGGCTGACTCCTAGGTAGTTTCACTTTCCACAGGCCACGTAGTTTACAGAAGCCTGTGGGTAGGAGCAGGAAGGGTTGGGATTCAGAGTTCACTTATTGATTGATGAAGGAGGGAAGAAATGTGTTTTTTCCTTTGTCTTTATTCTAAAGACAGGACAGTGGGTGACTCCAGCAGATCAGAGAAATGTCCTTGCCCAGTCTCATTGCTAATTAATGAGTGCAGAATTAGTACTCATGCAATTTTAAGCAGGATATGCACATTATGGTTTTTAAGAAAATTAAAAAGGAACTGCTAATGATTTTTGAGTTGCTTTTAGTTTTAGCTAATTATGACATCTGCAAGCACCCCCTCCTTACTGCTTTTCTGTTTTTTTTTTAAATAAATGTAAATTTGAGAAGTGATCATACTTATTACTATACCTATGACAGTAAGGTGGGATGCATAAAAAGGATGGAGTTTCTCATCTAATTAAAATTGCTGATAACTATTGTAATAAAGTAAGAAGAATACTTTCAGGTGATCAAATGCTATTCATTATTTAATCTTTACAAAAATTAGCAACTGCATTTCTAATGGTTAAAATAGATTTGAGTGGGTGATATAAAAAGGAAAGCTGAGACATGTGGATATTCTGGAAATGGGGGGGGGGGTTTACAAGAAAGATACAAAGCTATTGGTGTACTTGCTTATGAGATTGTAAGCTCCATGTGGGCAGGGGGAATATATTGCCCCTTTTTTGTGTTTAGTATATAACCTGACTCAGACGTGAGTTTAGGAATTGCTCAATAAAGCTTTGTTCGTTTGAATTGAATTGTGGAGAGTTATTTTCAGCTAAAGTTGGGTAAAGTTCAATGTTGGGAACAATTAAAGTGATCCTGTGCTCAAAGTTAAGAGGACATTGCAGAAACACAAGATTGATATACCATTTCCATCTCGGTACTCTGATTTATGTCCATCATGATGATTGATTGTTCCTGTGTAGACCCAGAAGAAAAGTTGGGAAGAAAGATAAGAAAAATTCTGAATGAAAAACATGTTGCACAAATTCACTTTAAAAAGTAGTTATTCAATCTGTCAATCAATAAGTATTTATTAAATACCTTGTCATTCGGTCATTTTTTAGTTGTATCTGACTTTTCATGATCTCATTTAGGGTTTTCTTGGCAAAGATACTAGAGTAGTTTACCATTTCCTTCTCCGACTCATTTTTACAGATAAAGAAACTGAGGCAAACAAGGTTAAGTGACTTGCCCAGTGTCACACAGCTAGGACGTTTCTGAAGCTGCATATATGCTCCAAATACAATGTAAAGGAAAAGGATCCATGACTTTGCCCTATGAGCCCAAACAATAAATCAACATTTATTATGTACCTATTATGTACATGCACTGTTCTAAGCCCTGGTATAGAACTGTGAAAAATAAAGAGGGGGAAGGTACTCAAAGTAATCAAAGTGATGAAGTGGAGAAATCAGAAAAGTCCCACAGTAGTGCAGCCAGGTGAGAGACGAGATCTCTGAGCAAGTTCCATCCTCAAATGGCAGATGGGAGTTCATAGCTCCAACCTTCAATCAGAGGGGCAGCAGGTGATGAGGAGCCAGAGTAACAAGGCAGATGGGATCTTCCAGAATGAGGAGGTTTTCCCAATAGTGAACTCCCTGGGACAATCGAGGAGTCCCAGAGTGGTGCAGCCAGGTGAAAAATGATCTGAATGAAGAACTAGAAAAAGAGACTAAGACAAAGTGGGCATCGAGGCAGGAGAGGAACTAGGAAAGAACAGTGTCATGAAAACCTGCCAGGAAGAGACTATCAAGAAAAGGGTGGGTCACAGTGTCAGAAGCTGAAGAGAGGTCAAGGAGAATGAGGACTGAGAAAAGGCCATTCAGTTTGTCAATGAAGAAAGCATCAATGACTTTGGAAAGAGCAGTTTCTGTTGAATGATGGTCAGAAGCCAGACTGCAGGGATCTAAGAAGAGAATGAGAGGAAAAGAAATGGACGAATCAATTGTAGATCACCTCTGAAAAGAAGAAAAGCAATGGTTTGATTGACTGTGCTGCTAAAACGGGGAAATAAGGGATAGAAGTCAGTGTGGGAAAGGAAGGCAAAAATAGTTCTTTGTAGTAGAACAGAGTGGTGTAGCAGAATCAGTTATGGCAATTAGGAAGGCCTGGGTTCAAGTCTCACCTTTGACACATACTAGCTATAAGACCCTTGCCAGAGTTTCTTAATCTCTCAGTGGTAGCTATTGTTACTATTGTTGTAGGGCTGGGATGTGCTTTATGGAACCATCTAAAACTTTCATCTTCCAGCTGGCATGAAAATACTTGACTAACCTTGTCTTAAAGCTTTCAGTGGGAAGGGATTTCCCAACAAACTCTATTCTTTCTCAACTCTTATTTTTATCAAATTCATTGTAAACATTCTGGTATCATAGATTTTAGGCTTGAAGAGGCCTTAGTGGTTGTTTGGTCCAACCCCTTAATTTCAGTGAAAATAGCAACTGAGACCAGAGAAGTGATTTGTACAAGGTCATAGGGGTAACAAGGTCAAATCTGAAACCAGGTGTCTGGTTGCTGGTATAGTACTCTTTTCATGGTACCCTTTGTACTCTGTAAATCTTGTCTAATACAGTCTTCCCTTTCTATTCTTTCTTCAGTGCTTTATGATTTCATCAGAGAATCTCAGTCTAGAGGGACTTCAGAGGTTGTTTAGTGCAACTATTAACTGAACATGAATTTGCCCCAGCATCTACAAAGAGTAGACAGTCCTACAGACTTTGCTAGGACACCAGATGAAGGGGAATCCATTCATCCCCCTCTTAAGGTGGCCTGTTCTACTTTGAGCTAGCTCTCTGATATGTAATCTTTCACAGTCCTCTTCTCTAGGCTAAATACAGCAACTCCCTTCAACTTTGCTACAGAGGACTTTCTGTAAATCAGGATAGCCCTGCTATCCCTATATGGCAATGTAGTCTTTTGCTCCCAAATAGAGCAACTAGCTTTTACCTTGAGAAAGGTTATGAGAAGGCCCGTTCGGTGCTGTCCTAAACCCATTGCCTCCAGCAC
Source organism: Petaurus breviceps papuanus (assembly GCF_028583685.1). Classification (NCBI taxonomy): domain Eukaryota; kingdom Metazoa; phylum Chordata; class Mammalia; order Diprotodontia; family Petauridae; genus Petaurus; species Petaurus breviceps. Next base: position 46,212,150 of record NW_027185761.1, read on the forward strand.
CAAATAGAGTATGTTGGGGGTGCACAGTAAGCCACACATAAGTTGATCCCTGATAGGAACTACATTAAGAGGACTATTTTCTGTAGGTAGAATTCTGTTGCATAGGCTTGGGTTGGCAATGATTTGGATAACCGTACTCTACATTCATCAGCAATACTTTTAAGCCCAAACTAGTTACTCATTCCCTTTTTCTTGTCTATCCATCAATCAATTCAATCCAGTAAGGACTTATCCAGTGCTTCCTAGGACCCAGGCATTGTAATAGGTACAAAATGATACAAATATAAATATGGAATCTAGCCCTGTGCTAATGGAGTTTATATTCTACCTGGGGAATACAGTACATACCAAGGTGAGTAAATACAAAATATTTAGGAAGACAGAAAGGGCTAACAGCTGGTGTAAAAGACTTGTGCTGGAGATGTACCAGGTCTTGCACACAGTATACACTTAAATGTTTGTTGCCAACTGGTATTTTAGTTAACCTTGGACAGTAGTGAGGAATTCCAAGAGACTGATGTGAGAGGAAGATCATGGCCAACACAGGAAAAGACCAGCTTTTCAAAAGCACAGAAGTAGGACATGGCCCTAATTTTCTATTTTGTGAAATGTGGGACCCCTTCATTTCTGTAATGTATTGTACATATGCTATTGGGATGTAGTGATGATCTCATCGATGTGGGCGCCCCCTCCCCGACGGTGCAGTTTGCAGTACCTGCTCTCCTTTCTGTCCTGATCTTGTCTATGGCCTCCCATACATCTTCTGTGTCGGCCCAACCCAACAGGATGGAGGCCTTCTCTTGGTAACTTGCCTACAGTGGCATTTTGTATTCTGTAATGTATCTAGTTCTTTATTCAGTAAAGAATCATGAAATGACAGTGAGAAAAACAAATATTATAAAAGAAAACAGGTTAAACCTTTGCCCCTTCATGTAGACTTTCAAACTGCTGACTCTCCCCTAATTTTCAGTCCTCTTTTAGAGGAGAGGGGAGGAGGAGGGCAAGGATGGATGCTTGCCTTGTAGGAGTGAAGGACCAAAGGTTATGTGCGAGTTCTTATCAGCTAAATGAGGTTACACAAACTGCATTGTAATGTTGCAACGTCCTAACAGATTTCTTGCCCAGATGAATAAATACTTTCTTCCCCTTTTTAAATGAAGTGTAACAGCAATTTCAGCTGTTTGAGCAGGTGATTCATTGGCCATGATTTAGGAGAACTGTTGACCTTTGGTGTGTGAGACCTAATGTGACATTCCCCTCATTGGAAGCTCTGGAATGGAGGGGTAGGTAGGGCAGAGAACACCTGTATCCTCGGTCTTTATATCTCCCTCAGGAACATGAACAGGCTCCACATTGCATATAGTAAGTATTTAAAAAGTATGTGCTGAGGACGGAGTTGTAGAATTAACAGAAAGGCAGATTTGGGTTTAATTAAAGAAGAATTTCCTAACAACTGGAATTACCCTTGTAGCTAGTAAATTCTTCATCACAGGAGGGTTTCAGGCAGTGATGAGAGTATCTCGAAGGGTATTATAGAAGGTATTTTTGGTCAGGTAGGGGTGTTGGACTGGATGCAATGATTGGTCAGCTGTATGACTGATCAAGTGACTCAAACTTTTCAGGCCTCAGTTCCCACATTTGTAAAGTGAGGTTGGATTGGATTCCTTCAAGGTTCCTTCATGGGATCCTTCATGTTCAGCACAGTCCTTGGTATATAGTGGTTACTTAATAAATTTTTGTTGACTGATTCCTTGGAATTACTTCCCAGAAGGACATCAAAGCCAATTTCATTTTATCAATATAATTTTATTAACATTTATATACATATATGTGCATAGACATATAAGTATGTATATTAACCTATAGACCCACTGACCTATATCATCTCTCTATCTTTAACAATTACCTCTCTCTTTCTCATGTATCTCTACCTCTTTCTCTTTCTATCTCTAATAATAATACCAACTGACATTTGTGTAATGCTTATTACATACCAGGCACTGTGCTAAGGCTTTACAATTATTATCTCATTTGATCCCTACAACAATCCAGTTGATGAGGGAGTGATAGGTGTTTCAGGGACCCCAATGACCAAAGTCCCTTGGTGGGCAGTCTGGAATCAATTCACAAGCTTGAGCATTCTGAGTCAAGTTGGTAAAAGTTTATTGTTACACGATACAGTGGGCAGGAGGTCTTAGGGAACCTGCAAAACTAAAGGAGTAGAATTAAAGTTTTATAGAATAATTCATAGTATATCCTGTGCCAATTATGCTAAGTAGGTGAGTAAGGGTGGGATTAGGGAGGAGTTAAGGAGTGGTCAGTTCTTAAAGGAACATGCACTTTTAATATCGGCTGCACAGGTGTATTGCCCATAAGTCACTGGGAAATAGCCCAAGGGGGGGGGGGTCTACCTGGAGATATGGTTTTAGGCTTGAAACCTCACTAAGTCTACTAGCGGTCAGGGATGACTGAGAAATGCCCAGTCTGCTACCCATCCATGTCATGTTTGACAAGATGGATGTTAGGAGTATACACATGTCCCAAGCTAATGAGGGATCCAGGATGTGTATAATGGGCTAAGGAGTTACTCATAGATAGCCCAGTGAAGGATTCATAGGCACAGCTGTTTCTTATAGTAAGGGGAGATAAACATTTCATAAACACTAGGCAGAGTGCTAGCAGGAGGAAAGGGCAGAGATAATGCTCTTACTCTGGGGAGATTGGAGGCTAGGGAGAAATGTGGTTTTGCAAACTGATGTGATTTTATAAACTGTGGTTCAAGCACAGGCACCCAAGCATCCCATCACAGTGGGATTATTATCCCCATTTTACAAATGAAGAAACTGAGGCAAACAGGGCTAAGTGACTTGCCTAAGGTGACAGAGCTAGTAAGCGTCTAAGACTGGATTTGAACTCAAATCTTCCTGACTCTAGGCTCAGCACTCTACCCACTGAGCCATCTAGTGGCTCTAGTGAATCTATAGAATTATAGATATTGAGCGGGAAGGACCTTAGAGGTCATCTAGGCCAATTCTCTTGTGTTACAAATGAAGTAACTGAGGCCAAGTGGAATTAGATGACTTGCTGATGGTATCCAAGATGATCAGCAGTAGACTCAGAATTTCAGCCAAGTTTGCCAACTCCAAATCCGGCACCCCCCTTACACTGTGAAGCCTACCTTCATTGGAGGGGATTGGATGAGGGGACTCCCACTGGCTCTTCAGCTCTGGACTGAAGCAAGGAGTCCTCCATTCTTTAATTCCATGCATTGCACATCATACCCATCAATCCTCAGCCCTACTTAACTCTCATGAATTAGAATTGAATTTAGGACTGCCAGGCAGCAAGAGGAGATGCTGACTCCTAATTTGATCTTCGCTGAAGTAGCTGAGATGACCCCCTTGCAGTCTCTTCTGTCTTTTTTTCCTGTCCTCTCTCTCTTCTTTTTAGAGTCCTGACTTTTATTTTTTTTCTCCCAGTTTTTCTTTCTTCCTACTTCCTTTCCCTATCTCCTTTGCATCAGTGGATCTCAGCCACCCTTTATCAGAATCTAGTTTGCTTTGCTTCATTTGAATGGCAAGTGCAGTCTAATGAAAAACTCTGGAAAACTCCAGGTGAGATGTTGAGAAATCCACTCAGTGATCTGTTTTGGATTTAACAAACAAAAAAAATCACCTAATTTATAGGTACCTGCGAAAAAAGACACCAAGTCTAAGGAGAATCTACTAACATTTGATTTTACTGGAAACTGAAGCAACTTTCAGGGAGATGGTTTTGACATGGGAGGATAGGTGTTTCAGGAACCCCAATAGCCAGAGTCCCTGGAAAGCAGTCCAGAATGAATTCAAGGACCCAAGAAATCTTTAAGTCAAGATGGTAAAAGTTTATTGTTACACTTTACAGCAGGCAAGTGTTCTTAGGGAACCTGCAGCTTTAGAGACGTTCAGGTAAAGTTTTTATGTGATAAAGTATAGAGTGACATGTGCCAGATATGCTAACTAGGTGAATCAGGGTGGGATTAGGGAGGAGTTAAGGAGTGGTCAGTTCTTAAGGAAAAGTTCACTTTTAGTATCTACTGTGCAGGAGTATTGCCCAGAATTCACTGGGAAATAGCCCAAGGAGGGGGGGCTACCTGGAGATGTGTTTTTAGGCTTGAAACATCACTAAGTCAGCTAGCGGTCCGGGCTGACTGGGAAAACTCAGGTGGTCCCCAACAATGTCCTGTTACACAACATAGATGTTGGGAATAAACATGTTCCAGGCTAACAAGGGATACAGGATGTGTGTAATGAGCAAGGGAGTATACATATGACCGAATCGAGGATGTATATGGTAGGTATGAGCCAGTACACAGCTGCTTAAGACAGTACACAGTTGGGTCACACTACTAAATTCTATATGTGCGGCTGGCCACTGTACCAGGAAGATAAGAGATAGGTACTTTGTAAGGGCATGCTGCCCTTGAGCTAGAGACACTGCCTGAAACAGTGTTTTGAGGCTAGGGAGAAAGGCGAATTTACAGACTGATGTTCAAGCGCGGGCACCCAAGCACCCCATCAAGCGCGGGCACCCAAGCACCCCATCAAGCAGAGACACCCAAGCACCGCGTGTTGTAGTTCCTTACCCCTAAGTCCTAAATGGACGATCCTAGTGTGCTTTCCCCATTCTTCAAATTCATTGAATAATTGTTTGTGGCAGCTAGATGGCACGTTGGATAGAGTATAGGCCTGGAATCCAGAAGACCTGATTTCTGACGCTTGTTGTGTGACCCTGGGCAAGTCACTTAATTTCTCTTAGTCTCAGTTTTCTCATCTGTAAAGTCAAAAGAATAAAGGGGAGGAAACAGGCATTTCTGAGGTACCTACTGGGCATCAAGCACGGTGCTAAGCACCTTCCAGATATTTTCTCATTTAATCCTTACAACAACCCTGTGAAGTAGATTCTAATATTATCTCCATTTTTCTAGTTGATGACACTGAAGCAGACCATGGTTAAGTGACTTACCCAGCATCACACAGCTAGGAAATGGCCAAGGCTGGATTTGAACTCATTTCATCCTGACTCCAAGCTGAAATGCTCTGCATACTGCTTCTTCATCATCTAGTTGTTTCTATCTCCCAGAATTATTGTGAAAAGCGAATGATACAACTTTAGGTGCTTTGCAAACCTGGAATGCTATATAAATGATTTATTATATGATGAAGGAAAAACTCCAAGAGATAGAGTTTCTGGGTAATTGGTGCTCAGTTTATTAATTGGTCTCACTCTGGGGGTTGGAACCAGCAGCCTTGAGGCTACATGTGAGCCTCTAAGTTCTCAAGTGTGGCCCTTTGACTGAATCCGAATTTCACAGAACAAATCCCTTTAATAAAAGGACTTGTGTAAAACTTGGACTCAGTCAGAAGGCCACACCCAAGGACCTAAAAGACAGTATGTGGCCAAGACTGCAGGATTCCCACCCCAGGCTAGCTAATAATCAATACATTGATCATTATGGTTTCTCTCAGGAAACTAAAGACAAAACATGGAGAGGCTGAAAGGCTTAATATACTTTTTGGAAAAGGGGAGGCCCCTGACAAGTGAAAATCAACCCTGGTTGGTGGAAATTTAATGAGAAGATGTGTGAAAAGTCTTTGGCTCCTTCTTCTGAGAATGTGGCTTGATCATGAGACAGCCACCTCCAGCAATCTGGACAGGGGAATCCATCTCCATCTAGACCACTCCGATTGGTTTTCTCCTTTGTGAGTTGGGTCACCCTAAATTCTAATAAAGAATTAGAAGAATAAGGGCTCATTTCCTTGGAAAAGAACTTGCCCAGACTAGATTCCACTGATGCTCTAAACAGAAGGTCTTCTAGTTGGCTGACCGTCCTACTGAAAATCAGGGTTAGGGTGATCTCATGAGTCAGCCATGTCTTTCAGGGACTGATTGACCTTCTACAGAGGCTGAGTCCTAAGTGAGGAAATGAAATGAGAAAAGCCTGGATCCTAATTTAATAATCAGTTATTAGTATAATAGCAAAATAGTCATTTCTCATCATTATTATTGTTATCATTTCAGTTACTAGTATATGGACCAGTTTAGGGGCATAAATAAAAGCTGAAAGGGACTATTAGAGGTCATCTCATCCTAGAATTTTAAACAAGTTTGCATGTCCTGGACTCCCATTTGACAATTGGGTAAAGCCCATGAACCCCTTCTCAGAATGGTGTGTTTAAAATATATAACATAAAATATATAGGATTACAAAGGAAACAAATTATACTGAAATTAAAGATGCATTTTTTCCCATACAGTTCACAGATACCCTTGAAATCTATTCATGGACTCTGAAGGAGTTTGTAGACCTCAGGTTAAAACCTGTGCTCTAGCCCAATTCTTAAATTTTTTTTTTCAGATGAGGAAATGATTCAGAGAGGGCTAACTTGACCGTCACACAGATGGCAAGTATAGATAGATAGATGGATGGATGGATGGATAGATGGATGGATGGATGGATGGATGGATAGATAGATAGATAGATAGATAGATAGATAGATAGATAGATAGAT
>NW_027185761.1:46218710-46220019 GCF_028583685.1 Petaurus breviceps papuanus
GATAGATAGATAGATAGATAGATAGATAGATAGATAGATAGATAGATAGATAATGATAAATAGATTATAGATAGATAAATGTATAAACAAACAAATAAATGAAATTGAACTCTGATTCTGCAATACAGTCTTCTTTCCACTGTACCTATACCATCTCTTTACCTGTGATGAAAAGTTGGTCATAATAATTTAGGACAATATTCATAATCTTCATCCTCTTTGATACTCAGATGTTAAGAAACAAAATAGTTCCAGGAGTTGGTAGAGACCACAATAACCAACTAACCTAACTCCATCCCTCTGTGACTACATTCTTTGGTCTCTGGTCTGTGTCCTGACTTGGGGGGTAGATTCCAGTTGCTGATCCACTCATAGAATATTGAAAATTTACAATGAATTTATTCACAGATTTCATTCCATCTTTGCTGATATAAACAGTGGCTTTAAATATCTCAGAAGTTACCATGTATCTAAGAAGTAAAGATAATAGCTCATTTCTCAGTGAGAAATACTTGAAGAAGAAATCTAAGACTGCAGCAACAAAGTTGAACCAAAAGTGCAAAAATTGAAGGCCACCTGAAACCACTGTGATGTCATGGTGCTGAAAATGCAGAATTTTCTCTTCTTTTCAGCATGGACTTTGAGAGATAATCACAAACACATCAGGTCTCTAACATTTGAAAAATGCATTTTATAACTGCCTTAGCTTACTGTGCAAGTATCTGCTTTTACCCTTCTCCAAGGAATAGCACCAATAGATCTACTAATGGGTGCTATTTAATAAATTGCCATGAATTCTTAGAGCATTTACAAGGTCAGATTTCTTAAGAAAATTTTTTTTAAATAGAAATGTATGGGGGCACGGTGAATAGAGCCTTGGTCCTGGAGTCAGAAGGACCTGAGTCAAATCAGGCCTCAGACACTTAACATTTACTAGCTGTGTGACCTTGGGCAAGTCACTTAACCTCAACTGCACTGCCTTCCCCCTCCAGAAAAGCAAAAAAAAAATGTATGAGATGATTTGTGAAGGTGCTGGAGTTTTGAAGCCTATGGCATCAGAATGTATTGTACAATCAGAATTGTGTACATCTTAGAAATCAGGTTGAGCAGGGACCAGTCTAGCCAAATTCAGAGAAGTTCCTCTTTATATGGCTACTGAGTAATGAATTGTGTAGACATAGCAAGTCTCAAAATCTACAAACATTTATTAAGTGTGCAGTATGTTCTGGGAATATTGTTAAGAGCTAGGGAACATAAGAGAAGGGCCAACAGGTAGTTTTTCAGGGCAGATTGGAGGTGATATCAGAAG
>NW_027185761.1:46225019-46238488 GCF_028583685.1 Petaurus breviceps papuanus
TGTGTGTATGCATGTATGTGTGTGCACGTATGTGGGAGTGTGTGTGTCTCCAGATGTGCCCACGACGACAAGGAGGGGATCATATCTGTTATCTTAGCTGTTTCATCCTTTTGTCTTGACCACTTCATTTGCTGTGATCTGCTTCCTAAGTCTCTCTCTATGACTTACTGGAAAATTCTGTTCCAAACTGATTTAAAGACAGGGAGAGCCAAACTTTGAAGTGCAGCCACTTTGATCTGCATGTCCATGTGTGCTGGGTTAGGCCAGTGTTTACTCGCAGAGTCTTTGGAGTTTGACTGGAGAGTTCATCCCTCCTCAGGTACAGGTTTGGGTAGCAGTAATGTAAACAGGGCCTTAGGGAATTCACTTCTTTTCTCATGGCTTTGGGAAAATGGAAGGGTTGAAAGAGACCTCAACAATTCCTTGCAGTTCTAAAATACCACTGCAGCAGAGGGCTGGATTTGCTCTCCAAGGACCTGGGTTTGAAATTAGGTTCTCCTCCTTTCTGCCTGTGTCACCTTAGGGATGTCATTTGAATGCTTTTGACCTCAGTTTCCTCCTCTGTAAAATGTTAGACTATTTGATCTCCAGAGATGTCTTTTAGCTTAAGTTTAAGAACTATGATCCTATGGAAATCTACAAATAATTGCTATCTTTAGCAAGTGCATTTGTTGGTGATTGAAAGCACCCCAGTAGTCAGTCTGCCAATGATCATTTATTAAATGCCTACTGTGTGCCAGGCAATGTCCTAAAGGCTGAGGAAGCAAAGAAAGGCAAAAAAAAACAGCCCTTGCCCTTGAGGAACTTAGAGTCTAATGAGGGAAGACATCACAGAAAGGGAAGCTGAAAAGCTGAGGTTGGGGGAGTGGGAAGGTACTTGGCATGGGCCATGATGGGGGGATCTGGAGGAGAGAGGATTGCAGCCAGATGGGAAGTGAAGAGATGGCCCACCGATGTGACCACCTTAAGTAGAGGATCTGGGAGGAGTTCTCTGTTTTCCAGCAAAACTAGTAGTTGGTGGCTGTCAAGATTACACTGACTCCTGGCAAGTAATGGTGCACTCATCATGCTGGTTGCCTTGTTGGCCCAGAAAAAAATAAGACAAGTTATTTCTCCCCAAAACTTGTTGTTGGTTTGTGTTTCTCATGGGAAACTCTAGTTTATTCAGTAATGAACCTGCCTGAAGCTCCTCATCATAGAGCATCCGGAAGCTTGCTCTCCTGGTCAGTGTGTCCCTGACGCTCTCCACCAATCCAAGAGGGGCCTCAGCCATGCTCACATCATTCCATCACTCAATTCTTAAACTGGCTTCCTCTCTACTTCCTTATCATAAGCCTTGTTCCCCATCATGCATCCCTCCTGCATTTATGTACCTCCAGATTCCTCCCAACCCCGGGGATGGGGGCTTCACTTCAAGGCAGGGGCATCTCATTTCACATTGCACTTCAGACATCCACTAGTTAGGTGACCTTAGGCAAATTGCTTCCTGCCTCTGTTCTTCAACTTCCTCATCTGTAAAATGGTAGCAATAATAGCACCGACTCCTTAGAGTGATTGTGAGAATAAAATGAAATCATTTAAAGTGCTTCGTATAAAACAGGGCACTAAGACTTTTGGTTGTACTGTATATGCTTTTTATTAGCACAGTAGTACTTATTCTGATGTCTGTGATATTAAAAAGGCAGATAGACAGATAGGTAGGTATTTTAGAAAGATAGATAGCTATTTTAATATAATTGTTTTCCTTTGTAATCCTATTTATTTCATTTTGTGTATTTTAAAACATTTCTCTGAGAAGGGGTCCATGGTGTCACCAGACTACCAAAGGGGGCCATCACACAAAACAGGCTTGAACCCCTTTATTAACTCTTACTGTTGTATAAATCTCTTCCTCCTTGATTCATCATGTCTGAACTCATGTGTTTACATCTTGTAGCCTCTAAACAGAAAATAAGATTGTTGTAGGGTGGGAATATTATATAATTATTATTATTATTTTGCTTTTTGGAGGGGGGAAGGTAGGGCAATTGGGGTTAAGTGACTTGCCCAAGGTCACACAGCCAGTTTTGTGTTAAGTGTCTGAGGTCATATTTGAACTCAGGTCCTCCTTACTCCAAGGCCAGTGTACCACCTAGCCTCCCTGGGCAGGAGTATCATCATTATCATCATCATCATCATCACCATCATTATTTTTTATTATTATTGTTATTATTTTGTATCTTCATTTTTCCCTCAACACCAGGCGTAGTTGCTTTGCACATAATTGGGACTTGTTTGTTGAATTGAATCAGCCTGTATCTTAGTGCTGGTGGGCAGCTAGAGTGGAAAGTTAGCCCCTGTTATTATAGAGCAATTACCAGTTTACAGAGTTAGAAAACAATAATGTTCACTTGACCCTAAAGTTATACTGAGCTGAGTGCTGAAGTCAGAAGACTTGAGTTCTAATTCTCACAGCCCCTTGTAACCTCAGTGACTTTGTACAAGGTATTTGACCTCTTTGAGACAGAGTTTTCTTTTTTCTTTTTTTTTTTTTGAGTTTTCTCATCTGTAAAGGGCTGGTCTAGATGATCTATGAGTCCTTTTCCAGCTCAGAATCTCTGATCATTAGTCTCTATGGCTTAGAATACCCTGGGGAATCTTCCTGTGTCCTTTGACGGCAGAAGGACCATCAGTCCCATATTCCTCTGTGTTATGCAAAAGTAGGAGCGAATACAGAGTTCTGGTTAATAGGATACTGAGGAATAACATTTGCTGCATTTGATTAATGAGTAACTTGAAAGTACTCAGGACTTGTTTGGCTCCCCTGCATTGCATCATGGTAAATGGAGAGAATAATTTGTATTTCTTGTTTTAATGAAAGTGGCTGTGGATAAATGATAAAGAAACATAATTGCAAGAATCATATAGATGTTACTTCTCTTCTCTCAACACAGGGAAAACCAATGATTTCCTTCTTTCTCTTAGGAGTTATTTAAATCCATGAGATGCAGAAGAGATAAAAATAGAGAAGCCAAGGTGGGGAGAGGGGCAGCAGTGAGTTGAGAGTTACCAGCTGCTCCTATGTTTTGGACATGGATTCGGTGATCACCTTGGAGAGGGCCTGTCTTGGGCTGGCTTGGTTTTCTTTTTATTAACCCATCTCTGGGTACAGTAGGATTAATTGCCCTATACATGGCTATATAAAAATAAGCAAAGAGTATCATTGTTGGTTCTGAAGGGATGGTTACTCCATATAGCACCATATTCAAACTAATACTTTCTCTCCTCTCTAAACTTTGAATGTGGTATTTAATCATTAAGTTTGGTTTGAGCTAGTTGTAATTTTCACTAGAGTTACCCCCTGTCCCTTGCCCCATTTTTCTCAGCCTTTGTGAAGTGATGCAAAGTGAAATGAACAGAATCAGGAGAAAAATCTGCATTGGGCCTAGAGTGACATGAATGAAAAGGGCATTGAAGGGAAGCTGGATATTGAGCAACTGTAATGACCAACCAGAGAAAAGATAGCAAAGGAATCTTTTAATCCATTCAGTCAGTGGGGTACTATGGGTATGGAATGTGGTATACATTGCCAGATGGAGTCAATGTGTCACTTGAGTTTGCTTAGCTGTTTTTTTTTTCTGTGTACAGGGGAGGATTCAATAGATAATTGGTTGGGTGATATAGTTGGAAATTGTTGTCATATAAAAATGAAGGGAATCAAAAAAATTATGATTACTAATATTTCTAGTAATTGCTTCTCCTTATAAGGTACAGTATTTTGGGGGCAGATAAAGGAGAAGAGATAAAGACTTTTCTCTCTCTTCAAAAGTACTCTATTTGGGGGAATTGAAAGCTCTCTCTTCCCAGTAAACATATGACCTGATTTCTCTTACATTGCTGTCATCTTGCTATTCCGTGCCAAGATGCCCTGTGTGTCTGGCTTTTGTATCTTTAGTCTGTTCTGGTTTCTATTAAGCATCTCAAAATAGGTTATCTTGCAGTTTGACAGGTAGCAATTGGCTTTACACCAAGGCTCTGGAAGGCACTTGAGAGGAGAAAGATCTTTCAATGGATGGCTACAGAAGATTCTGTCATGTTTCCAGTGCACACAGTTACAGATACAGTGTCCATGGCATGAAGCATGTGGAAGAAGGTGTAGGACTGAATATCTTATGCCTAGAGATGAAGGATATTGATACTAGCACCAAATAAATCAGAAGGATTGCATTTAAAACTTATTTGATCTGACTGATTTTCCTTTATGGCCAGCTAGTTTGTTTAAAACTTTAAAACCTCAAGAAAACGGATCAAAATATTTACAGACTCATTGGTCACTGTGTCCATATCTCAGTGCCTGGTTGTTTGAAGCTCAAAGGTGTACTAACTCCAGCTTACTTCCAGGCACCCTTGTATAGCCTATCTTTAAGGTCTTGGTTTGTCTGTAAGGTTATCTCTTGATCAAAAGCACATGGCCAAGAGAAAAAAAAAGAGATTTTAGGTTGGATTGAGATTCTAGATTCTAGAAGTTGTAAGTCTGGGGATGAGTTCTGGCTTTGGAATGAGAAGCAGATAGCTTTTGTGTCACAGTGATGGGTACACAGCTAGATGTCACAATCATTGTTTTACAGTTGGAAATGATTGTAGAACAAAACTAGGGTTGTAAGAACAAATATCTACAGTTGGAAGGGACCCCAGAGGCCATATAATCCAAATTCATTATTTTACAGAGGGGGAAACTGAGCTTCAGAGAAGTGAAGTGTCTTGTCTTGGGTAACACAAGTAGGAATTAGGGAGATGAGCCCTAGAGAGATGAAGGGACTTGTCCATGGTTATATTGCTAGAGAGTGAAGTAGGATATGAATCCAGGTTTTCCTTACCAAGTCCTGGACTTTATCCATTGTGCTACACAGCTTCTTTGGGGTGAAGGGAAGGAAATAAACATTTATTAAGCATCAGTCATGTACTAAGCACTTTACAACTCTTATCTTATTTGATTCTCCTAACAACCCTGGGAAATAGGTGCTGTTATTATCCCTTTTTTATAGATGAGGAAACTGAGGTATAAAGAAATTAAGTGACATTCTCCAGGTCACATAGCTAGTAAGTGTCTGAGGCTGAATTTGAATTCAGATCTTCCTGCCTCTAGGCATAGCACTCTGTCCACTGAGCCCCTTGAATACTGCCTTCATAAGTTAGGATGATTATACAACCTCAAGAATACATAGTGACAGGCTTCACTCAGATTATGAATAACGATATTTGTTTTATCCATTTCGCCAATAAATTGCCCTTCCCACTCAGTGCTTAAAATTCCCCAGCACTTGAAGGACTCCCCACTGCATTTTCTCTGAAACAGACTGTTCTTTGGTATTTTAAAATGTACCACTGAGATCTGTGCAGGATAATGTGAAACCAAGTTAGTTGTTAATTTCTCATTGAAACTTACAGAATAACTATTTTCTCTCAGTTGGTTTCAAAATGAGGCCTGTTCAGAAATCCAATTAGAGGTAGTTCATGGAGTCTTTGTTAAAATTCACATTTCTGAATTTTGCTTGTTGGATATCCCTTTAGTAAATTTCATTTAAATTTGAATTGGTATTAACTATGTCACCACAAGTAACAGGCACTCAGGAAGTCTCAATGCTCATGATGAATCTGCCTTTAACTCTTCATTCCTCCTGCAGAACTTTGGTTTGCATTGTAGAATTAGAGATTAAAACCTGAAGGACCCTTGTAGACCATCTTGTCCAATCAAAGAACCAGACAGAAGAGAGCCAAGATGGCAAGGCCAAGGCCACACAAATGCTTAGTGGTAGGACCAGGCTTGGAACTCAGGTTTCCTGACTCCCAGAGATTGTATCCTCCTAGCTGACAGGTAACAGGTTAGCTCATTTCATACAACATTCTTGCAGTAGATCCGTCCACTTCCTCTGAACACATTCTGTATTCAACCTGTTGTACTTCTAGCTTCCGCTACTCTATTTCAATGCAATAGTTGCCTACTCTCTGGTCTCTATACACTGTGCTTCAGCTCTCATCTCTGAACATTTACACTGGCTCTCTTCCATGCCTTCCTTGTAGGGGATTACATTCTCCTAGGTTGAGTCATAGAATCTCAAATTTGGAAGGTCATTGAGTTCAACCTTCACCTGAAGAATCTTTCCCTCTGCCACATAATTGATAACTAGTGGTCATTCAGACTTTTCTTGAAGACCCCCAGTAAAGGGATAGCTTGTTCTCATCTTAAAAAAGAAAGTATGGCTTCCTGTGAGCCATAGGAGGAGCTGGTCGATAGGTGGACCAAGAACCCACCCATTCCAAAGACCTATTAGATATTCCTCTAGACAATTTCTAGATATTCCTCTTGTCATCCACTAGACAGCATCAAATTTACGTGCAGAATTGAACCCCCAAACTGGGATGGGTGGGGTTGGAAGGACCAGATGGATTTACAAGGCAATTCTATCAAACATTTAATGAAAACTTAATTCCAATACTATATGATTTTTGAAACAAAAAGGAAAAGAAGGGCTCTTACCAGATTTCTTCTATGAGAGACAAATGAAAAAAAGTTGAGACAGTTTCTGGGTAATTAATAATTGGTTTATTAATCAGTCTAGCTAATAATCAATAAATTGATGGTTAATGGTTTCTTTCAGTAAGCAAAGATACTTAATGGAGACACTGAATGCCTTAAACATATTTTTAATGGAATGCCCCAACAGGAGAAATCAGCTTTGGTGGACATTTTAATGAGGAGGTGGGCTAAAAATCTTCAGCTCCTCCTGCTGAGTACAGGGCTTGATCATGAGACTCAGTCACCTCCAGCAGTCTGGGCAGGTAAATCCATCTCCACCCACACCACTCTGATTGTATTTCTCCTTTATGAGCTAGATCACACTAAATTCCAGTGGAGAGGTACAAAGACATGAGTTCGTTGTGTTGGGGCATAAATTTACCAAGGTTTGATTCTGTTTACACTCTAAACAGAAGTAAGGTCTCCTAGTTCCATGGAGTCCTGCCCAAGATCGATGAGCATGTACCCTGAGGATTAGGCAATCCTTCTATCAAGCATGACCTTTCAGAGACTGGATGACTGACTTTTAGGAATTGCTCCTAGAATGATGAAATAAAAATAAATAAAAGACTGGATTCCAATTAATTAATTAATTATTAATGTAATAGAAAATAGAATTTTCTCTCACATGATGCAAATATGGTCTTGATAAAAAAAAAAAACAGGGAGAGACAAAACAAATAAAGAAAACTATAAACCAATATTCCAGTCAATTTTGTTGCAAATATTTTAAATAAAATATTCACAGGGAGACTATAGGAATATATCAGAAAGATTATATACTGTTGCAGGATGGATTTATACCAGGAATGAATGCTTTGCTCAGTATTAGGAAAATTATAAAAAGAGTTGACCATACTAATAACAAAACCAACAAAATATGATTAAGTCAATATATGTAGAAAGACTTTTGACAAAAGAGAAAACCCATTAGTGTTAAAAGAACACTTTAAATCATAAGGAATTCGTGGAGTTTTCCCTTAAAAATTATAAATAGCATCTATCTAAATCCAAGAACTAGAATTGTCTGTAATTCAGATAAGCTAGAGTGCTGTCATTTAAGATTAGGGGTACAGCAAGGATGTTTATTGCCACCATTATTTTTCAATACAGAATAAGGTTAAAAATTCTAGCTATGACAATAACACAAGAAAAAGAAACTGAGAAATAATCAAAGGCAAAGAGGAAACAATATTATCATTTTTTAGATGGCAAGATATTTCACCTAAGTGAACCCTAGAACCCTAGAAAGTCAACTAAACATTAATCCAAACTATTAACAACTTCAACAAAGTTTCAGGATGTAAAATAAAGTTAGATAAACTATCAACATTTCTGTTTATTACCAACAAAATCTTGAGATAGAAAAAGGAGTTTCATTTAAAATAACTATAGACAATATAGAGTACTTCAGAGTCTATCTGAAAAAACACACAGGAACTCTATGTTCTTTACACAAATATATTCTTTATTCTTTACACAAATAAGATAGATCCAAATGATTGGCCAAATAGTAATTGCTCAAGGGTATGATGAACCAATATACTACAAATGGCAATACTGACTAAATTAATTTATTTATTCTATAACATTGGTATTTCCATGCCTATAAAAATATCAAAGGATTATCTATAGAGCTAGAAAAACAATAACAAAATTCATCTGGAGCAAAAAAGTTCAAGAATATCAAGGAAATCAGTGAAAATGAATGGGCTCTAGCAGTACCAGATCTCAAACTATATACATATATGTTAATGTCTCTGTGTATACACAAGGATACACATATGTATACATATATATACTGTGACATGGAAAACAGGATGTATTTTGCATATCTGTGTGTCTATATATCTATATCTATCTATCTATCTATATATATATATATATATATTTAAATGGGTATTATTTTTCTTGCTTCCTCAGTGGGTCAGGAAAGGGATAGAAGAAGGAGAGAATTCAGAATTGGAAATACAATAAAACTGAATTAACACAAAGTGATTTAAAAAAAAATATTGAATTAAATAATTTCAAATGTGGGTCTAAGATTTTTCAGGTTCCACACTGGAATTCTGAAAATCCCTTTCTATGACCATATAGCATGTATGTTGACAACATCACAAACATATATGAAATGGATTTTTATTTATAACATAAAATTTATCAGATTCTAAATGGTGGCATTTTTTCTACTTCATAACATGTTTGTTAAAAAGTAATTCTCTCCTCCCATTCTTCCCATAAAGTTTTAACATTAGTATTTCCAGGTAAATGTATTGACTGCACCAACCATTCCCAGGATGTTGGGTTACTTTATTGATATGTACTGTGCACTTCTCTCTCTGTCTCTCTGTCTGTCTGTCTGTCTGTCTGTCTGTCTCTGTCTGTCTGTCTGTCTGTCTCTCTCTCTCTCTCTCTCCCCCTCCCTTCCCTTTCATTATAATCATTACATAATATTTACTTTCTTTTCTGTAATTCCAAATTGTAAAGATTCCTTCATTTCACATTTTATAGGGTATGAACAAATCAGGTATACTTGTGAAGTATCCAGGAATATCGTAACCACATAGATTTGGGTTAGTGCTTGGTTTTGGATAATAACATGCAAAAATTCATTGGCTTTTCCTGGAATTTCCCCTCTTACCAAATGACTTTTCTATTAAAAACCAAAAACAATGGCAGTGTAGTACGATGTTTATGAATATTGATACAATAAATATTTGATGAATACACTTTACCAGTAAGTACTTCATCTATCGTGAAGTCAGGATAATGTGGTGAGATAGAAAGAAGCCTGGTTTGGAGTCAAACTGTGTGGGTTTGAATCCCAATTCTTTCCTTTAGGACAGTGTGACCTTGAGCAAATAATTTCACTCAACATCTGGACAAGTGCCTACTATGTTCCAGGCACTGTGCTGAGCACTGGACCTACAAAAAGAGGAAAAAAATAACTCTAACCTTCAAGGAGCTCACAATCTAATGGACTTTTGGGGACAGCATAGATTTAAGACTGGAAGGCACCTTAGAACTTATCTAGTCCAGCTCTGGAAAGATCTTTTATAAAAAAAACAGTGGGCATAGTCAGTTTTCAGTCTAGGCCTGAAGTATAAATGCAGCTAGGGAGGAACTCTGGCATTTTCCTCCTGGCTAAGCTGGCTGACTTGACTTTTTGTAGTAATGGCATTTGCTTAAGCTAATAGTCCTAGTGATGACCCAGGCAGAAGGTGTGGGGGCCTATTCCTCTGTGTCTTGGAGAAAGCTGCAATGGTGGCATAGTGCAGTGGGCACTGAACTTGTTAATACAAGAATATAAATTTTAAAAACTGCCTAGTATAATATTCTGACTATTGTAACTAAAAGAAATATTTTGTGATAAAAATGATGGGAAACATGATAAGATGGAAAGAGCACTGAATCCTCAGGACCTATTTTCCAAAGCAGGCTACATGCTATCTTGGTGACCTTGGGCTAGTTGCTTTCATTCTCTGTTTCTCCTTAGTTTCCTCAGATATTAAGTGGGAAGGGAGTATGTGTGGACTAGACAACCTTTGACATTCTTTCAGCTAGAAATAATTTTATGTGTATTTTGCTGAAATATCTTCTGCATGCAGTATTCATTTCCTGTTCATTCTCTCGATCAGATATTGGCAAAGGAAAGTGAAAAATCCCAGTCTCCCTTGGCATGTGATAGAGGTGCTTGTAATATACAGGTTGGGAAACACTTCCATATATCCTTATATTCTATTACTCTCTTCTTTAGTAAAGTTTAGTAAAGTTCTTTAGTCTTTAGTAAATTGTGGCGAAAGGCACCCTGTGTTTCTCCAAACAGATAGAAAGCTGCAAGCCATCACCATGTGAATTTAACTTTTTTGGAGTTTCTTATTAGAACTTAGAATCTAAGCATTTATTATTGATTGGGCTCTAAAGTACATGTTAATCAGGAAATAGTGTGTGCTTGTGAAAGGGCATGTGTGTGAGAGATGTACTTATGTATGTATACATATGTAAAGTATGTGTATATGAATGTATACATGTGCATTTGCACACACACCCACATAATATATATTAATGCACATGGAGTATGTACATAGTATCTCTATACATAGAGCATCAGGGTGGTACAGTGTGTAGAAAACTAGCCCCAAGATTTAGGCTGATCAAGCTTCAAGTCCCACCCCTGCTGCATGCGTATTGCTTCTGTGATTCAGAGTAATCCTCTTGACCTCTTTGGTACCCCCAGCAACTCCAACAAAATTGTAAATCACAAAGTCGTTTTCAGGAGCTTCAGTACAGACAGATTCCTCATTGGGAGTTTGTTATACCAATGAAATCACAGGTTTGGTCTAAAAACAGAATGCACCATAACAGGTCCATTCATTTTAGCCAGAAAGCTCGAAAGTGCCTTGAGGTCTTTGAAATACCTGCATGTATAAATATGTGTGTGTCTATGGGCAGAAGACATAATTATATATTTAAAATTTTATTATATGTATATATATATAGGTAGATTTATATGTGTGTAGTAAAATGTATTACATTGCATGTTTTAACATATACATAGACATGCATATACATAATGTACTTATGGCAAATATACTATATATTGCATTTCATTTTTATATATGCATGTATATGTATGCATATAAAGTAGGCAAGTATATCAAGAAGAATCATATATTTAGACCTGGGAGGCCCCCCAGACATTCTCAGTACAGTTCTCACATTTTACAGTAAACAAGTCTATGAAAGTGACTTGTCCAAGGTCACAGAACCTGTGACCCTTAGAATATGTTGGGGAGCCATGATCTGCACTGAAGTCCTCTGACTAAAAGTCCAGTGTGTTTTCTGATATATCACTCTGGCTTTTGCAAACATTCATATTTGAAGTTTTATATAGAATATATATTTTAAGTACCTGTATATAGGGCAGCTATGTCACCCAGTGGTTGGAGGGCCAGGCCTGAAATCAGGAACATTCATCTTCCTGTATTCAAATCTGGCCAAAGAAACTTAACAGCTATGTGACCCTGGGCTTAATAACCCTCTTTGCCTCAGTTTACTCACATGTAAAATGAGCTGGTGAAGGAAATAACAGACTACTCCAGTATCTTTGCCAAGAAAACCCTAAACAGGTTCATGAATAGTAGTATACGACTGAAACTACTGAACAACAAAATATGTCAATATAAAATGTATATATAATTACATAGAAACACAAAATAGTATATGTATACATAGAGATAGTATTTAGATATGAATATATATGTTGACATCTATCAGGAGCAAATTGGGCTGTTACTGGAATATTGTAACATGGATGCGATCCGTTATAAAACAAGCAAAACTTGCCTTCCTTCTGTTTTCTACGATGTTGTTGGATTAGCTTATCTCACCTTTGAGAACTCTAAATAATCGAGGTGTACTTTTTCAGGAAGGTGACAAATTTTCCATGGAATGTTTCCTGAAGGGAGGGGAACTTAAGTTAGTTCAGGAGTGGGGCACCTGAGGCCTTAAGGCCACATGTGGTCCTCTAGGTCTTTGAGTGCATCCT
The DNA here is from genome assembly GCF_028583685.1 of Petaurus breviceps papuanus. NCBI lineage: Eukaryota > Metazoa > Chordata > Mammalia > Diprotodontia > Petauridae > Petaurus > Petaurus breviceps. The sequence goes on from NW_027185761.1 coordinate 46,237,124, forward strand.
TTTGACTAAATCCAAACTTCGGTCAAAGAGCTGTACTTGAGGACCTAGAATGTCACATATGGCCTTGAGGTCACAAGTTCCCCACCTCTGGGTCAGCTCATACTCTGGTATAAATTCTCTTTGTTTGGATTAATTTTGAAACTTGAGTTTCATTTTATTTAGCTTGCCTGAATTTTGTTGGCAAGATATATTAATTAAAAAAATAAAAACCCAACTTGATGTTTTGTTTTGTTTTTTCCTCTTTTGGCTAGAGAAACTAGAATGAAAACATAGAAGAAGAAGTCTAAATGCCTCAGAAAGAAAGATGAGGTTTTTGGGGGAAGGGAAAGAATAGAAAAAGTTAAGACTTGCAAGAGATTGACTCTTGTCTGTGAGAGAGATTTTCCTCCTGAGTTCAATTGAGTTCTACAAGCATTAATTAAGTGCCTACTATATGCTAGGGTCTGTGCCATGCTAACAATACAAAGACCAAAATGTTAACAGTCTCTTCTCTCAAGAAACTTACATTCTGGAATGGAGGGTATAATATTCACATGGATAAGTAAATTCAAAGTAATTTCAGGAGAGAGATGGTGAGTCCTAACAACCAAGGGTATCAGGAACGGTTTCTTGTCTGAGGTGGCAATGGAGAAGAAAGAATGTATTGCTGGCTTGAGGGACAAAGGCTTGGTAATGGGAAATGACAAACTGAGAAGACTAAGTTGCAGATCAGTTTGGCTGGAATGTAAAGCAAATGGAGGAGAGTAATATGATATACCTGGGGAGACAGGTGGCAGTTAGATTATGTTGGGCTGTCAGTGTCAGGCTGAGAAATTTGATTTTATTCTCGAGGTAAAAGGGACTCCCAGATTTTTTAGCAGAGGAGCAGAAAGGTAAGGCCTGTGTTCTAAGAATATAAATTTGGTCGCTGAATGGAGAGTGAGTGAGAGAAAGCAGAGATCATAAGCATTGAAAGCGATTAATAAATTGTTGAGATTATCTAGGGGAGAGGTGATGGGTTGGGTTAGGAGATGGTCTCTGATGCATCTTACTACTTTGAGTCACTGACTAGAAAACCCCTAAGGGCTTTCCCTTTTAAATTTAGTGTTCCATGAATTACTCTATGTTATTACCAAAAAAAAAATCCACATTATGCTCCTGAGTGAGTATGGGTCTCTTCACTTTTCAGTGCCTTGATTGCCATAGCTGCAAAATAAGGAGCTTGTACTACATGATATCTCAGGTTCATTTTATCTCCAGATCTGTGATCCTTATGCTCCATTGTAGGATTGATGAAGCTGCATTTTATAACTCATATATTCCAAGGGAAAAATATATTTCTATCTATCTATCTATCTATCTATCTATCTATCTATCTATCTATCT
>NW_027185761.1:46238498-46261354 GCF_028583685.1 Petaurus breviceps papuanus
TCTATCTATCTATCTATCTATCTATCTATCTATCTATCTATCTATCTATCTATCATCTATCATCTATCTTCCTATATATCATCTATCTATCATCTATCTTTCTATCTATATCATCTATCTATATAGATAGATATATACATATATGTGTGTTTGTGTATATATATATACATATGTGTATGTATGTGTACACACATTTCTTTATTTATCCCAAAGGAAATAATTTTATAAAGCAACAAGGTCTCATCCATAAGCAGAAAGAAGGCATCATCCTACGCATAGACTGGCTTTAGAATAACCAAGTCCCTGATCACTGTCTGCACAGAGAATAGTCAGAATTTCATGGACAGATTTTCACAAACATGCACAGTAAAGACCACTTACCCTTGACACTGGGGTATTGTTTCTTCTGTCGGCCAATGTGACAGGTCGGAGGAAATGTGTGACTGGTTTACTTAGGGCATACAAATAGAATCTGCAAAGAAACAATGAGAAGAACATTGTTAAGTAGTGCATCCCTTCATTATGAAATTTTAGCACTTACTAACTGGTATGACTTTAGGCAAGTCACTTTTTTCTGGGACTCAGTTTTCCTCTCCATCAAAATGAGGTGGTTGGACCACATGACTAGGGTCACTTGGGCCTCTAAACCTATAATGCTGCTGTGATTCAAATAGAGCATACTCTGTTCTAGCCCTCCACAAAAGCGATAGAAATAATCAAGAACTGTGGAGTTGGGAAGGGCCTGATCTGCTGCTATCTAGTCTAACAAGGAACCAGAAAAAGAATCCCTACTACAAGATAAGATTAATAATGATAACAATAGCAAGCATTGGTATGTGATTCTGGGCAAGTAACTTAACTCTGTTTGCCTCAGTTTCCTCACCTGTAAAATGAGCCAGAGAAGGAAATGGCAAACCAATTGCCAAGAAAACCCCAAATGAGGTCATGAAGTGTTGGACATAAATGAAAAGTGACTTACATCAACAAAAATAGTATATTCAAATAACTAATTCATGCCAGGAATTTTTTTTATTGTTCCTTCTGTATTGGCAACCACACTGGCATACTCAGGATGATTGCTAGCATAGGTTCTTAGATCTCCTTTACTAAGAAAGCTAGCTGTTCGAGGGGTCAGCAATTTTTTAAATTACATTCATTAATTCAGGGGAAAAGTTAGCACCCTGAACTTCAGAGAAAATCCAAACAAAGAAAATAGAGAAAATATAAGCAGAGAAATAAAGATGTCTGACAAAGGCAAGACATGCATAGTTACCAGAGAGAGAAACACCAATATTTGGGTTTTTTCAAAGTCAGGGGGCTCCTTAATGGCTACCCAGTGTCTCATCTGGTCAAATCACAAGAACACTCTTAAGATGAGTGAGCCATCAAAGCAAAATGCTAACCTCAGAGTATATATACCCTTTTTAGAGCCAGAGGGCATCAAGACTCAATGCCTAATTAGAACTTAACAAAAGGTGTGAGAGCCTTCCTAGAAGCAAGCCTCCCCTAAGCAAGCTTCCCTTAATGGGCTCCACAGGAGACCTACTTATGGGCAGGGAAGGTCTTATATCCCATTAACATTATACTGTCTTCCTATTAACATCATATTTACTTTACATTTACGATGATATTAAATTGATTTCTTACTACTTCTTCAAGAGGCCAGGTCCCCTCCAGGGAACCTTGTTAAAACACCAGACCATTGTCCTTGCTTTGACCATCACTGTTGTAACATAGTTGATCTCCCTTGTGCTCAAATGAAATAATACGGTCTGTTCCTGTAGCCAAGACAATATGTCCACTCCTGGGTTTACTAGGTCTGCTTGTTGAGTGAGTGCCAGGCTTTAAGCAAGCTTAATTCCACTTCCCCAGGACTTGATTTTCTCACCTGTAAAGCAGTAGAGCTGAAAGAGGTGATCTTTAAGGTCCTCTCCAGCAGGAGAAAATCCTGTGATACTCAGATCAAAACAGACTCCTGCCTTTCTCTTATTAGCTTTAAAATCCTATTTTCTTCGCTGCATCTTTAATCAAGGGAAAGGCTTTGTGTTCTTTCTTTGGAGAGAAGCTACAGATCTGCAGATGTAGAAGGATGAGGTTGGGGAGCTGGGATGGTTTTGCCTGGTACCCACTGGGAATGACTATTAAATAATAGAAGAAGGCTGGAAGATCAAAGACCTGGCAGCTCTGTTATGCCTGAGTCAGAGAGCAGTGAAAACCTCCCTAATTTGGAATAATTGGTGGAAAGTCCAGTCTGAATTGAAAACTATATTTCTTTAGTAATAGTCATCATTTTTAAAGCATTAATGTGCATACACAGACACACACACACACACACATTCCTAAAAGGTTTCCCAGTAGAGATTGTGCCAATAGACTTTAAGGAATACATAAGAATCGAATACTTATATCCATATGTAATAAGCAGATTGTGTTTTGGAAATGTTTGCTTCTGGGATGCTGAAAATCAAGTCTTTTAAAGTAGTCTACCCTTCTCCTTAAATTTTATCTATTCTACTCCTTTGGGTCATGGAGTACCTCCTGCTTTCCATCCCCACCCTTAGACTGTGCACAAGTTCAGCCTGTGTTCATATTTTCCAAATATCCTGAATTCTTAATAAATAGCATTTGAATCAGGGAATTTCCAGGAATTGTTCCCCTCATCCTCGTGCTGTATTTTGGATTGTTGGTAAAACTGAAGACATTTTCCAAAGGTATCATGGAGCCAGCATCCTATTCACTGGCCAGTGACTACTTCACACTGAAACAATCAGAGCCCCTGACTTGACTAGTTGTCCACCTAGGACCCTTAGATCAAAATGTGCCTTTAAAACTTTCCAGTTAGGCGTTGGCAGGATAGGACAGTAAGTGGATGGGAAGATGGGGAAGAGCTTACCTGGACTGGAGTGCCCAGTGCACCAGTAGCTAATGTCCTGTGTTAAATTGTTATTCTTGCTGTCTAGGTACTAGGCTCATTTGCTTTTAGATATTGACAGGGGAAATTACTGGCAAAAACCTGTAAATGTCAGCACCAGGGGAAAAGCCCTGAGTGCCCTACAGTAGGTACAACTCTGAGCAGAAAGAGAAACATCTAGAAAAGAAACTGATCTGGATTCTTACAATGCTGAAAAGGTTTGTTTTAGCTGCTGTTGAAATTATGTTAATGTTTACCAAGATGGCACTTTTTTCTCCTCCTTTTTTCTTCTGTGAGGTATGTAACTGGAGGGAATTGGAGTGTCCTCTGGGTATTTGTCCTTACTACAAAGTGGCTTACAGTTTCTTGTTTTTTTTTTTTTAATGCAGAATTTCTGCTGAACTGAGGATAAAAGTAGGTGGCAGAGTCTTTGTGAATCTTAATTCTTTTGACTTTGAATAGCCTATCCTGAGGTCCATCTTTCATTCTGATCATGATGAATTTTCCCATTTCATCTCTGCACAGGGATTTAGTTGCAGCTCTGCACTTTCTTTGAATTAAATCCACAAACTGGGATCTCTGGGCATGTGCTTTATTTTCTTCCTTTTTTGAAGGTTCCTATTTTGGAAAATAATCCATAACCGCTGATCCTGAACTCTTTTTCTTCTTTTGTAAAGATACATTCTGGAGCCTTACCCCCACCAGAGCTCTTGGGAGGAATCATAGCTCTTATTATTGTTTTCCCTCCTGAGAGTGATATCATAAGGCCACTTTATTGACAAAAGTGATGGAGATTTCCCCTTTATTTCTCCCCCTTCCTCCCTCTCTCTCTTTATCTCTCTCTCTTTTCCCTCTTCCCCCTCCCTGTCCAACCTCTCCCTCTCTCCTCTCCTCCCCCATTCTTCTCTTTTTTATCACTCCTTCTCCCCTTCTTACTTCCTAATATAACTTTGGACTCTGCTTTGGGTTCTGCACACCTCTTTAACAAATAGTCAATCCCCACTGATTCAGGACAGCTCCAATAACCAATGGATGCTGACAGTGCTGGCAGACTGAACTCATTTATTGACTCCAGGAGTTGATTTATTTCAAAATGTTTATTTGTCTGTTGTGGAAAAATTCTGATTGAGAGCAAATGCTTGTTGAAATTCAGTATGGAAGAGAAAAGGTTACTGAGTCACTCAGAGAACTTTGTATGACTTTTCCTCTAACCCATCGTGAAGGTGGAGGAGAAAAAGCTCTTTGAGGGTCAGCCAGGGCAGCTGAATGGCACCTGACTCTGGCACTGCAGCTGTGGTCCTGGCTCTGGGTGCCTTGTGTCACCTTCCCACTTGGAACTCTATTTCTTCATCAGTAAAACCAATGGATTGTACGAGCAGAGCACCTATGGAAGCCTCCTTGCTCCTGTGATTCCTTGCCATTGAAGAGCTGGCAATGGGTTGTCCCCAGGGACCATCACATCCAAAGGCTTTATGGAATTTCTCTGCTGCCTAGTTGGGAAAAGGTTCTCAGTAATCTGGTACTGCCTTTACGTAACATGCTTAGGTCAGTGTTACTTTCCCAAAGGGTCAATACCACCTGCTTGGTTTAGTGACATGTCATTTTTTTTTACTTTGTTCATTCCTTCATTCACTCATCAAACTTTGTGGTTACTCACTCTGCATGCCACCCTCTATGACATTAATAATATACAACTTTCTGTCTTATTTGTTTAAGTAAATGTCTTAACTCCTTGACTCATTGTGAGCTCCTTTAGTATATAAATATCTCTATCATTGATATTTATCACCGTCCTTACTACCATGATGATGGGACAGCAGCTGCTGCTACTGCTGCTACTATGACTCTGGTGACAACTTCTAGTACTACCACTACCACTAGCTAAGTTTGATACAGTTTTTACCATGGGCTAGGTACTGTGCTAAGCACTTACAATGACAGTCTAATTTGATCCTCACAACCACTCCTCAAGGTAGGTGCTATGTTATTCTACTTTACAGATGAGGAAATAAAGGTTAAGTGATTTGCCTAGGGTCATACAGTCTATTAAATGTTTAAGATAGGATTTGAACTTAGGTCTTACTAGCTCCAGACCTGGTGCTCTATCCATTTTTCCACCCAGCTGCCAGCTCTACTACTTCTACTAAGTCCTACTATTTTTATGAATTTATTATTTATTTATATTGTTTCTATTTTTTATATTTGTATATATTTAATATTTTTTATAATTTATATGTAATTTATTATTACTACTAGTCATAAAGATGCTACAATGATTAATTATAATTGGGTTAGTAGTAGTAGAAGCAGTGGTGTTAGTACTAATAGTAGTGGTGGTACTAATGGTAGTAATTACTATTGGTAGTAATAGGAATTGGGAGGAACGGACCCTAGGGATCCTGAGGATTGCTGGGGATGTCAGGTATGTTACCATCATCTCAAACAGGAATGGGGTAGTACCCATTCCTATGATCTCTGTTGGTCATGCCTGCTTATTTGGTATAGGGGCTTTAAGAGAGGTGAGGGCAGAGTCATGGTACCGATGGAGAAGGGCACGGTCAGTACCCGCTTCTTAGCTCATGCCTCCTCAGGAACTCGCCCAGTCTGCTCCCCATGTTGGCTGCTTTCCTAAGTATACTCTTATTGCTGTTCAGTTGTTTCAGCAATGTCAGACTCTTTGTGACTCCATTTGGGATTTTCTTGGAAAAGATACTAGAGTGGTTTGCCTTTTTCTTCTCCAAACATGAATACAGAAAGGACATAAACTTAACTGTCTAAACATTTGGAAAATGTTCCAATGTGTGTGTGTGTGTGTGTGTGTGTGTGTGTGTGACAGAGACAGAGAACCTATCACCAAATATTTGCTGTCCTCAACTTTGTAACATCTACAGTCCAATAGATGTGTCCTCTATGTTTTCAACCAAGTCATTGATAAAAACCATAAAGCTATATGAAGACAGACCCATGGGTCTTATCACTGGAAATCACCTCCAATCAATCATTATGACACTGTCATTCCACCAAAACAACTCCCTCCAAAATTACCAATGATTATCTTTCCCCTTAACCTTCCTCCCCCATCCCAACTTTCCTGTTACTACAGACGGCAACATCATCCTCCCTGTTTCTTAGGCTTGTAACATAGGAGTTGTCCTCAATTCCTCACTATTTTTCATACTCCACATCTAATCTGTTACCAAAACTTATCCATTTTACCACTGCAAAAACAAATCCTTCCAACAGGTTCTGTTCTTTCCTCTGACCTTGCTGGTAGATCAGCCTTCCTCAAGTCTTTCCCCACTCCAATCCACCCTCCAGTCATGCAAGCAATTTTCCTAAAGCTCAGGTCTGAACATGTCATGTCCTTTATGCAATACCTTCAGCTGTTCTCTACTGCCTTCAGCACCATATTCTGCTTGGAATTTAAAGCCCTTCATAACCTAGGCTCTCTCTTACCTTTCCAGTTTGCTTACATTTTAATACCCACTGTGCACTGACCTCTTCACTGTCCTATGAACAATACACATTATCTTTCTGCTCCAGACATTTTTTTGGTCTCTCCCCCATATTTAGAATGCTCTCTCCTCATCTTTGCCTTCTGACTTTCCTGGCTTTAAGTCTCAGCTAAAATCCTGTCTTCTCCAGGAAGTCTTTCTCAACCCCTCTTAATTCTAGCTTTTCCCCCATTAATGATTTCCTATTTATCTTGTCTATAGTTTATTTGTATAGATTTGCTTGTTTTCTCTCCCATTAGACTGTGAACTCCTTGAGGGCAGTGAGAGTCCTTTGCTGCTTTTGGCATATACAGAACTTAGCACTTGCGTCATCTTCTCCAGAGAGTCAAGAGAGCTTTGATACAGCACTTCAAAAAAAAAAATCTTTGGAAGAAAGATTGAGTAACATGCTTGGCAACAGAACTAAATATTAATTAATAACCTATCAGCAAATTCAACAAAGAGAATCAAAGAATCTTAGAGTTATAAGAGACTTCAGAGGCCATTTATTCCAGCCCATAGATGACCCCAAATTCCCTCTACTACAGCCTACAACACCCCAAGTCAAGAAACTTGCCTAGGGTCACACAGCTAATTAGAGGTATATGATCAGAGATTTTATGTCCAGAAGTGCCTTTAGACACCAAGGACTGCAAACATCTCATGTTTTCAGTAAAGAAAATGAATCCCATAGAAATCAAGAGAATTGCCCAGGGTCACACAACTAGTTAAGGTCATAGAAGCAGAGATTTTCTAGGCAGAAGAGTCTTTAGAAGCTATGGACTCCAGCCACCTCATTTTACAGGTGAGGAAGCTCAAACCCAGTGAGGAAAATGTCTGGTCCAAGGTCACACAAGTGACCCCTTGGTGTATAACTTGTATTTACTTTGACCATATAGCATTCTCCCCTCCCTTCTATTCTCTAATAGAATATTAGCTTCTTGGTGGCAAAGATTGTTTTTGTTTTGCTCTCTGAGACTCCATCCCCTTAACATCATAGTTCATGGCATACAGGAGGTGCTCAATACATGTTAATTGAATGGAATAAACACCCCCTATATTTTCCTTAAAAAACTTCCTATTAGCTTCATTTTCCTTAAAAATAAATGACTGGGTATTATACACAGCCGGTCATTGTCTTAGCATAAAAAGTCAAAGGCAAGTAATCCAGAATTCAGGACTTAGTTAAAGCATTCATCTTGGTGCACAGAAACCCGAGGCATAGCAGGGATCTGGTAAGAGCTGGAGGCCTGATTGAATGCAAGCACTACGTGTTTTTATTGTTTGGAAAATCCTATGTCAGTGAAGTTTCTCAGTTATTTTGAGATCACATTTATCCCCACTGAAATATAGAGCCTGTGAGGATGTGTTACCTGACGGTGTTTTCATTTGAAAGAGACAAATAATAAGGCCAGAGTGAGAACATGCTCATTTCCCCATGACTTGGGATTCTCGATTCTGACAGTCGCCCGTTTTTCCAGGGTAAATGATGGTGCTACAGAGCATATTCGTTAGCTGACAGAAGCGATGAGGAACAGGCAAAGACTCATTCCCAAAAGGGAGGAATGAAGGTTCTTCTTATTTCCCTGGGCAGTAAGAAAAAAGTTAACCATGAAAAAGGAGTCTGCCAGGTCTTAATTTTTGTGCAACCTGGAAGCAGAATTTTTAGTTGCCTCCAGATGCAGTATTTGACCTGCCATTGGCCCTGTTGATGAAGGCCTGAGACCCAGGAGTGCAGTAGCATGTTCAGAGATTGTAGTTTCCTAGAGCAAGCCTGCAAAATGGCCCCAGGCCACTGAATGTGGTGGTGAAGGGAATAGAGTGTGGGGTTTGGAGTTAGGAAGATCTAATTACTTTACCCATGCCATCCACCTAAATAATAGAGAATAGCTAATGTTAATATAATATTTTATAGTTTATAAAGTGATTTACCCACATTATCTCACTAGATGTGTATAACAAACATGAGGTCAGTGCTATCTGCATTTTTTGGATGGGAAAGCTAAGGTTAAGAGGTTAAATAACTTGCTCAAAGTCACACGACTGGTAAGTCTGGCAAAAGCTGAACTCATATCTTCCTGACTCCAGGTCCAGTACTCTCTCCATTGGGTTAACAAATTGCTAAAATCAATAATATAGCCTGTATTATATAGTATAGCATACACACTATGCACATATGCACACACGTATGTGCTCACATGCACACATACTGTCAACCTTACAGAGTTAATTCTAAGAAAGACACACAAAATTAAACTGCTTGTGCATGTTGATTTCTCTTAAGTGGGTGAAGATGTGCATAGATATGTGTGGGATTTCTTTGGGAAAATGAGCTCAAAGAAAGGCCAGTACAAGGAGACTTTATATCCTTAGAGCAGGGAAGTGTTTCCTTCTCCCTCCCTTCCTGACTCAGGATGCCTGTGTCAGCCAAATTTATGGTTTCCATATCTGTCAGCCATTTCATAAAACAGAAGTGTCATAACAGGACAGCATCCATAAAGCATTGAGATAAGGGAAGTGCCAATTAATCAAGATAGTGTCCAGTTCCAGGCACCTGGTCCTTATCAGTCATAATAGAAGAATGTTCCCAGTCTGTTTCATCCACCCATGTGGTTGTATATAAAGGAGCATTTTGGGTTCACCCAGCGAGCATGCAAAGCATTATGGTAGGTTAATTCAGAGTGAAAAAATGTCTTTTTCTTGATTGACCAATCTAGGTTTTGTTTTTGTTTTTTTCAGGCAATGGGGGGCTCAAGCTGGTTTAACTTGTACACGTACATTAGCTACATAAGGAGAGCCTGGTGTTAGCAAAGACTGAAGGCAAAAAGAAAAGAGGAATGCAGAGGATGAGATGGAAAATCAGCTTCATGGAAGCAATGCACATGAGCTTGGACAGACTCAGATAGTGGCGGATAGAAAGGCCTGGTGTGCTGTGCCCCATGCAGTCACGAAGAGTTAGAAATGACTGAATAGCTGAACAATAACATCGTATACCCTAAATTTGAGTAAAATTAGAAACACTTTGGATTGTTTTTTTTCAGTCATTTCTGATACTTTGTGACCCAGTTTTGAGATTTACTTGGTAAAGATACTGGAAGGGTTTGCCATTTCCTTCTCCAGCTTATTTTATAGATGAGGAAACTGAGGCAGACAGGCTTAAGTGACTTGTCCAGGATCACACAGCAAGTGTCTGAGACTGAATTTGAACTCATAGAGATGAGTCTTCCTAATTCTAGGCCCAGCGCTCTATACATTGCACCAAACTGATTGATTGATTATATCTTTGTGTCCTAGGCAAAAAGTTTGAGGAGCTTTTTCCCCACGTCTTTGGTGGTTCACTTCACATAGCACAGGGGCGTGAGGAGTGGGAAGTGGGTCTCACTGTGAGTCATTTCTGGATATGTAAATAGAATGTTCATCTTACCAGTCATTCCCTGGCCCCCTTCTGTGTTTGGTTACTTACTTACATAAGGACTTGACAACACTAAAAACTGTTTATGGCGTCGGAGTCGCGTGGTTCAAATGGAGACGTCAGAGAACCAAGGTTCTGGGTTTTGTCTTCTGTTTGGGCCGTTGGCATAGCCTCTCCTGCAGGTGTATCCAATGCCGTGGGAAGCACTTTGATTCTGGAATCCAAAGATCTGGATTCAGTTCCTCTCCCTAGTCTTCCTCTGTCAATCAGCCAGCCAGGTAATAAGCTTGTATTGTGTGCCAGGCACTTAGCTATATCCTGGGCATGGAAAGAAAGCAAAAGTCAGGTTCCCTTCCCCTTAAGGTGCTCACAATCTAAAGAGTGGGACAGGAGACAGACCACGCACAAATGAAGCATAGGCAGGATAAATTGTATCTAAGCACAAGAGGGCAGGCCCTAGCATTATGGGGGCATCACAAAATAAGGTAGGACATTAGATGGGACTTGAGATAAGAAGCCAGAGAAAGCAGGAGGCATTGTTCTTTATGTACTTGAATCTGCAGTGCCTAGAACATTCTCAGTGCTTTTTGATCAATTGTTTTTTTCTTTTAAATTTTTCTTTGGGTTTTTTTTTTTTTGGAGGGGGAAGGGCAGGGCAATTGGGGTTTTGCCCAAGTCTAGAAAGTGTTGTGTCTAAGGCTGGATTTGAACTCAGGTCCTCCTGACTCCAGGGCTGGTGTTCTACTCACTGTGCCACCTAGCCACCTCTTGACTAATTGTTGATTGAATCCTAGATGGTCTCTGAGCTCCCTGCCAGTGCTTTATCCATGATGCCATGTTCTTAGTCTGTAAATGCTTGACACTGATGACAAATAGTCAGCTCTTAGATGGATCAATCTAATTGATTATAGATTAGAGCTAGAAAAGACCATGTTGGTTATCCAGTTTGCCTTCCTGATTTTATACATGAGGAAAATGACTCCAGAGAAGTTAAAAACCCACTCCACATTCATGCATGTAGCAAATCACAGTCTGGATTTGAACCCAGGCACTCAGATTGCAAATCCCATGATCTCTCTTTGCATAAGTCAGAAAATAGAGACAACTCTAAATTATTCATGCTACTCCACAGGTATAATGATGCTGATAAATGGAAAAGCACTGAAAGCTTTGAAAACATTGATATTTTTGGTCTTAGAAATAATTAAATACTTATTGAGAACATTGTGTGCAAGAGATTGGTTGAAGGTTTCAAATAATAACTTAAATAGCATAGAACTTTTAAATAAAAAAAAACTGATATATTTTGTTTTAAAATCCTTTTAATTTCCATAATATCATTTTTCTCTTCCCTTCTCAAAGAGCCATGTATTTGAGCGTAGGCAGAATCAAGAAATCACTTCAAGAAAATTTCCCAATACGTCAACTAAGGTTTACAGCAGCAGCAGTGTGTGTGTGTGGGGGGGGAGTTTGGAGGGAGGCCTGCAGCCTTAAGGTCACATGTGGCCATCTAGGTCCTTAATTTCAGCCTTTTGACCAAATCCAACTTTTCAGATTTGGTCGAAAGACCCCCATAATTCCCCACCTACCTATAGAGCACTTTTTGATTTTCCAAATGTTTTCTCACACAAGCCTCACAATTGTCCTATGAGACAGATAGGGCAGATAGAACCTTTCCAGTTCTTATTTAAGGAATCTGATCCTAAGACGCATTTAGTGACCATAGAAACAAGGTGATGCAGCAGGTGGAGCACTAGATTTGGAGTCAGGAAGACCTGAGTTCAAATCCTGCCTCAGACACCTATTAGCTTTGTGACCCTGGGCTAGTCATTTAACCCCTCTCAGTTTGTTTCCTTATCTTTAAAGTGAAGAAAATAGTTATAATATTGAACTCGAAGATCACATAAGATAACCTGCAACGTGCTTTGTAAATCTCAAAGCCCTGTATAAATGCTGTTTATTCTTCCCAAACACCATCTATATTAGCCACAAAGTTTATACTGGTAGTTAGAAAGAATTGTGACTCCAAACTCAGAGGATCTGCACTCAAATCCTACCTCTCTGACTCTTAATGTTTGTGTGACTTTGGACAAGTTACTTCAATACCCTGGGCTTAGTTTCCTTATCTGTCAGATGAAAAGGTTGTACTGCGTTTTCTGTGAGATTCCTTCCTGTTCCAAATGTATCATCTTATGAGCTAAGATCAATTACACTTTTCCTTTTTCACCACTCCTGTATATGTCTTATCTTCTGCATTGGAACTTATCCCCGACTATGCATATTGGTTTCAAGGTTTTTCTTCTTATTCTGTCTTTTTTTTTTTCCAGGAGGGAGTGGGATGTGGGATGGGACAGAGGAAAAAAAATGATTTTTGATCATTGAGAAAAATAATTCAAAACAGCATGGAAGCCCCTTGAGCATTCCTTGACCTTTTCTATAAAGAACCCACTAACCTACCTTTTCAGTGCAACAGGGCATAGCCAAAGGGGCTTCTTCAATAGGCCTCCTTTAAATAGGCAGACCTGTTATTAGGATGAATCTGAATTATCCCTGATTGAAATGGTCTGCCATTTTCAAGCCAATCACGTCATAGGTAACCAGATCTAGGTGGATGAATTTTTGCCTGCTTGTATACAGAACACACTGCCAAAAAGTCAACCATAACAAATAGGGACCGACTTTTGACTGCTACAGCTCACTGAGCAGATGCCTTCTCTCAGAAACCTGTGATGATAGGGAAATATATTTTCCTCTGAGTTTACAGCTAATTCCTTGTTGGTATTCAGTCGTTATCACACAGCCACAAATGAGGGTGAAGTGCCTCTCCATATTGAGCAGCAGGAGCTTGTGCTAGTATCTGAGAGGTCTGTTCAACCAAGAACTCGTCTCCAATTTCACCCCTCCCCTCTCAGCCCCATTTTCGGATTCTTTGCAAGCATTGAATTCTACCTCTTTTATGGGCACCATGTTTGGAGTGCAATAGTCATATTAGTTAACAGTCATATGGTTACAATTTGGGAAGTGCTTTACAAATTCGATCTCGTTTGATCCTCACAACAACGCTTTGAGATCAATACTGTTATTATCCCCATTTATCTGATGAAGACAGTGAGGCTGAGGGACAGTAAGTGGTTTGCCTAGGGTCACACAGGTAGTAACTGATGAAGGATTTGAAGTCAGGTCTTCCTGACCAAATCAAATGCTAAATCTTGTAGCTTCCCCCTTGAAGCATGAGATGGTTTGGTATATTAGCCAGTTCAGTATTTGGACCTTGATTCAAATTCTGACTCTGCCTCTTACTAGCTATGGGATATTTGGACAAATCATTTGAAGTTTTGGGTGTCTCAGGTGGGTGTGTGTGTGTGCATGTGTGTGCATGTGTGTGTGTGAGTGTAATGAAGGGGGGGCGGGGGTTAAACTCCATGCCCTTTCAGGATGCTTTCAGTTCTTAATTGATGTTCCATCTCTCCCAGGGTAATAATTCATAGAAAGGGAGATGGCAGGGTATTATGGAAAGAACTCTGATTCTGGAATGAGAGATGCTAAGTTCAAATCCCACATCTTATTGCTTACCTTTGTGACCTTGAACAAGTGACTTCTTGTGTCAGTTTCCTCATCTGTAAAATGAGAGCATTGGACTAGCTGGCCTCTGAGGAAGGAAGAAGGGAAGGGAGGGAGCATACATTTATCAAGTACGTTCTGTGTGCCAGGCAATGTGTTCAGTGCTTTACAAACATGATTTCATTTGATCCTCCCACCCTGGGAGCTAGGCGCTCTTTCATCCTTTGCACCCTAGAGCTCTCAAATCTCGGTGGCATTCTCTCTATCCCCCTTGGGTTATTGTCTCTAGATATTCCATGGATTCTCTCTCTCTTTTATTATTATTGATTCTTATGTGGTAGAAAATAGTTCATAATCATGTCAGCTTTTCCTTTTTCCTGCCTAATATTCTGCCTTGATTTTTTTCTGGGGGTGTATTTTGTCTGTTTAGTCATTATCTTTTCATCTCTGGCCTCCCTGTGTCCCCTCCCTCATTTTCCATTCTTTTTCTTCTAGTTCTTCTCTTATCTGGATGCCTTTTCACTCTTCCCCATGGACTCTGAAATCTTCATACATTGTTTCTCTTTTAAGTTTTTCCAAGTCTAGAATCAGAGGTTTTTAGGATGTCAGAGCCTGCTAGGAGTTTAGAAAGGTCATCTAGTCCAACTGCCTCATTTTGTAGTTGAGAAAACAGTCCTTAAAGGTCCAGGGACTTGCCCAAAGTCACCCAGGTTATAAACAGTAGAGATATGACCTCTGATTGCAAAACCAGTATTCTTTCTTTTCTATTATGCCCTATGAAGAATGATTTAATCTAGTGGGTGAGAGAAATGCCTAGAACTGACCAGATATGAAGGGGAAATAGATTATTTATTTTAAAATTATTTAGTACAACATCAAATAACTGATTAGATTTGCCTTTCAATTAAGTATGTTTAACAAGGTTCATTTCAGTATATAAAGTGGCAATAGTTTTTCAATATCATAGTCTTGACCTTAGTCTTCATCATGATTTATTGTTTTTGTATTCACTCCCTTTTACTTTTCCACTTAGGTGACCATAGTGTGTACACTTTTCTTCTAGCTCTGATTTTTCTCTTTGAATTATTTCATAAAGGCCTTTAAAATATTTTAAATAAGTATTTTATTAGAAACTTAACACCAAATGTCAATACAAACAGATCTATAATAAATTAATAGAAAGGGATAAAGTACCATAATATTCCTTTTATCCCTCTCTTATCTTTTAGCATAATACATTATGGATTTTTTTCTCATTCACTTTTCTTTATATGTTCACAGTAAAGTATACTCCATTCTCCAGATTCAGTTTTTTTTAACATATTTCATAAGAATTTGTCCAGAAATATTTGTTACTCATGCTTATTGTTCTTCATTGTATTATATTTTATTGAATTAAAATGCCATAATTTAACCATTCCCTGATTCCTGACTTACAGCAGGTGCTGAATAAATGCTTGTTCACCAACAGAATCAATTGACCATTTAGGTTCTTTCCACTGTTCTGTGATAGTGCATACTGATGTTATAACAGTCTTTGGATGGATAACTCTTTTGCCTATTTTTGATAACTCTTTCAAGGCATATTTAGCAAAAAAAGAGTTATGGGGCAGAAGGGTCCGTTTTTGTGACTTTGACTATATTTTTAATCATTGACTTTGACAATTCCTCAGTTCTCCATTTTATCTTGGCCATTTGTCTTATTCAGTTCAATCCCTTCTCTAGGCACTTCTTACATACATTCTTTTTTAGGAACCAGAAGTAGAAAGTTCATAAAGGTAAATATGAAGTAATGCAATTAGGTTTAAAAAATAAGTTTGCAAAGACAAAATGGCAGGTCAATAAAGATCTGGGTTGGGGCAGGCTAGTGGGATGATATGGCCACCACAAAAGCTCAGGTGATCTGAAATTACATTGAGAGGTGCAGTTTGCATGTCATTTAACCCCTCTCAGTTTGTTTCCTTATCTTTAAAGTGAACAAAATAGTTATAATATTGAACTCGAAGATCACATAAGATAACCTGCAAAGTGCTTTGTAAATCTCAAAGCCCTATATAAATGCTGTTTATTCTTCCCAAACACCATCTATGTTAGCCACAAAGTTTATACTGGTAGTTGGAAAGAATTGTGACTCCAAACTCAGAGGATCTGCATGGAGAGGATGGAAGTTCTCATCCCCTGCTTTCTCTGCTGGTATCAGGCTACATCTGGAACACGGTGTTTAGTTCTGGACAGCACAGTTTAGAAATGGCATTAGGACTCTGCAGAGTGGCAACCAGCTGAGGGCAAGTAGGAGAGTGGAAACTCTGGAGTTCAGGATTATGAGGTTTGACTGAAGGATCATAGGATAAGATGCCTAAAGAGGAAGAGACCTCAGGGGCCATCTAATTCAGTCCCCTCATTTTACAGATGAGGAAACTGAGACCCAGGGAGTTTAAATGACTTTCCCAAGGTCACATGTGTGGCTAGAAGTAGAGACTATATTTGAACTCAATTCTGATGCCTGCAATTTCAGGATTCTTTACCGCTGTAGCATTACTGTATTCAAATATTTGAATGATTGTCAAGAAGAAGAGGACTTAGAACTTTCTTTTGGCCCCAGAAGATAGAAGTAGAGACTGGGGTACAAGTTGCACAGAGATAAATCATGGCTTGATGTTCAAAAAAGTTTCCTTCCAATTATAGCTATCCTCAAATGCAATGAGACAGCACAAGTGGTGATGGGTTACCTTGCATTGGAGGTCTTCAAAGCCCTAGAAACCGAGTAGACTCTTTTAAAAAAAATGTTGGGGGTGTGCTTGACTAGATGCCCTCAGAGGTCCTTGCCAACTCTGAAAGATCCACCCACTTTTTAATTCTAACAGCAATGCATGAACACACTTCTGTCTCCCCAAATTCACTAGCATTAAATTGGGCTGTTTAAAAATGCAAATTTGTTGAGCATGGGTTGTTTTAATTTATTGATCTTTCATTAGGAGCTTCAGCATTTTTCCAAATATTTTTGCATAATTTGTATTTCATCTTGTAAAATGACTTTTTTTACTCTTGAACATTTTTATTCACTAAGAACTGCAAGATGCCTTTGTATATTTTAAGAGATGAAATCATAAAAATTAGAGTAAAATATTTAAAAGAAAATGACAATAATGCTACATGTCAAAATCTTTGTTATATAGCCTAAACTGTGCATACAGGTATATTTACATTATTGAAAGCTTATTTCAAGGAGTGGAGAGGTGGAAATAAATAACTCATTTTATAGTGCTTTCCAGTTGGCAAAGCACTTTAAAAACATTACTTCTTTTGATCCCCGCAGGAATCCTACAGTGTAGGTAATATAGCCGTTATTATCCTCAGATTGGGAAATTGCGCTTCAGTGACTCTGCAACTTATATATGACCAAAAGATCTAAAACTGGAATCATTGTTTTGGCTCCCAAGCCCTGGTCTCTTCCAGATTTCCCTATTTCCTTTGTTTTTTTTTTTTTTAAGATTTCCCTATCTCTAGGGGCGGCTAGGTGGCACAGTGAGTAAAGCACCGGCCCTGGAGTCGGGAGGACCCGAGTTTGGTTCCGGCCTGATACACTTAACACCCACACAAAAATACTAGCTTTGTAACCTTGGGCAAGTTACTTAACCCCAATTGCCCTACAGAAGGCAAAAAAAAAGATTTCCCTATCTCCATCAAAGAAACCTACCTCCCTCTTGTTCCCCAGGTTCATAGATTCACTGTTATCCTTGACACATTCTCCCTCATTCCATGTATCCAGTAAGTTGACAAGTCTTGTTTCTACTTCCATGACATTTCCTGCACCTGTCCTGTGCTCTCTACTCAGGTGGCCACCCTAGTTTAGGCTTTCATTACCTTTTTTCTGGACTTTTACAGAAATTCCTAATTGGTCTCTCTGCCTCAAATCTCTTCCAACTCCAATCCTTCCTTCATACACTTCAAAAATGATTTTCCTCAAGGACAAATTAGATTATGGCACTCCCTTATGAAATAATCTCCAATGGCTTCCCTATTGCCTTTATGATCAAATAAAACCTCTTCTGTTTGAATTATGGAATGTTTCACAACCTGCTACCAGCTTGCTCTCCCAGCCAGGTTGTCCGTTATTTCTTTTCACACATTCTTCAGTCCAGCCAACCTGGTCTTCTTCCTGTCTCTCAAATGTGATAATCTATCTTCTGTCAGGAGAACTTATTCAGAAGAAGAGTGATGTGGTTGGTCAGATCCAGACTGGAGGAAAATCCTCTTGGCAGCCCTGTTGATGGTAGATTGGAAAGGGTCGACTTGGCAGTAGGTACACAAATTAGAAGGCCGTTGCAGTGGGCCAGGTGAGAGGTGATTGAGGGCCTGGATTGAGGAGGTAACTGAATGAATGGAGAGAAGGGGATTTAGAATGTGATTTAGAATTAGCAAGACTTGGAAATTTACTGACCTCACTCTCTTTTCAGAGTCATTACAATCCAGTGGCAAAACAAAAGTCAAGATGAGTGACAGTGGCCCTGGATGGAGTAGATGACCTTGGCATGTTCAGTTTCTGACTAAGACTGTTTCAGCTGCCTTCATGGTCTTTGGAACACATTGTTTTCATCCTCCCATTCCACTGGGGGTATATACCCCCTTAACTAAGGAGTGTGTTTGAGGTCTGTCAGTTACCCTCAGCTTGCTTTAGCCTGTCTACCAAGATGGTTTTACTGGAATAAGGCCTCTGTAAATGATACACCTTCTTAAAGTCACAAGTGAGAGTATGGGATTGTTATAAGACTATGACTGAAATAAAAAACCTAAGAAAAAGATAATAATCCCAAATTAATTTACATATATAATGCAATACCAATGAAAATTCCAAGGGATTTCTTCTTAGAGCTCGACAAAATCATGACAGAATTTACGTGCACATAAAAATGGACAAGAATGTGAAAGTACATGCTTAAATAAAAACTGAAGGTATGGTTTACTCTCAGACTTTAAAACATATTATAAAGGAAATATCAAAACTAAATAGTACTTATCAAAATACAGAGAAATCGATTGTTATTAAGCAGATACATCAGAGATCCTGGCAAATATATACAAAAAGTTGGCTTTATTTATTTAAGTCTATCTTCAATAAAATGGGAAATTTTATTATTTAACAACTCTACTTGGAAAATTTTGTTAGTGATTTGTCAGAAAATATATTTAAGCCCCCATATTATGTCCTGAGTACCTCAGTGCATTTGTGCTGGATGATGGACTTCAATATTGAAGAAAAACTTTCGAAAGGATGGGAGAAAATGGAATGATGTGTTTGTCTTAATTATTTTTATTTTTTAATCTTAATTATTGATGGGAAGACGAACTGAAAACATTTTTAAGGACAGCATAGACATGCACAATTACAATAAAATATTAAAAGTTTATTATCCAGAGAAAAAGAAAGATTGCTATGTTTTTGTTTTGCTGGAGGGAGAATAAGTGATTTCATCTCAACTGTGAATTCCTGTTAGAGGGAAAAATCCCCCCAACAGTGTGATTTAGTACCTGTTCTGCAACTTACTATCTTAGTGAGAAGCCTTGAGAGATCATTCATGATACACTATTGAGAGGTCAAACAGGCTTCTCCAGGGACAAACCTTCAGGCAGTAAGTTCCAGAAACAGGATATGAACCCCAAAGTCTTCCTGATTGCAAAGACTAGTTCTTTAGCTCCTACACCATGACTACGTCTATCAGCAAGCACCTTTATTGCAGACAGTAGGTGAGGAAAACAAAACAAAACAAAACAAAAACAACCTTTAATACCTAAAATATATGAGACTGTTTAAAATTTACAAAGACTATATACTGACCAAGCAATTTCATCTGTCGCTGTTAGAAGTAGCTGGTGGCTCACAGGATATAGCTCTTCCCCTCAAAGAAGTCAGGAAGATGGGGTCCAGATCTGGTCTCATACACTTCAAGGAAATCACTTAACCTTAATTTGCTTCAGTTTCCTTAGCTGTAAAATGGGAATAATAATAGCACTGATCTCCCAAGGTAGTAAGAATTAAATGAGATAATATTTACAAATAAAATAACATTTGTGAAAAGCATTTAGCATAGGCACAAAGTAGATTTTATAAATGATTATTCTCTCACCTTTCTACTTTTATCTATACTGGAAATCCCCCATTAGAATGTAAGTTCCTAGAGTGAAGGGGCCAAGCCTTAACTCGTTGGGGTGGGGAATCTTTTTATCTCACCCAGTGCTGGCTGTGGGTTCCTAATTACTGTTTGTTGATTAAGTTAATCTCCAAATAAATCCCTACACCAGAGATTTAATTCAACCTTTCCTCTGATAAGGGAAACTAGACTTCTTGAATAATTGGAAGTGTTGAAGATGCTATTGCTGCAAAGACCATAGCACAAAACCTTTCTTTTCTAGAAAATCAAGTGGGGTGGGGGAGGACCAGCAAAGGAAGGTACTGTTTTGAGAAAGTGTATTTAACCTAGTCGAATTTACCTTAGAACAAAAGCCCGTATTGGGAGTGGTCTGGATTTTTCATTCAGACTTAGTGGGGAGGGGAGGAGTTCTTGTAAAGAACTTCAAAAGCCTGCTCTAACCCTGCAGTAGGCGGTGACAGCTGTCTGACCAGGGGCATCCGATCTTGGGGGCCTCACCTTCTGTTAGCATGCTGCTAGGCCCAGCTGGGAAAAACAAAACAAGGCCTGGTGGAAAGAGCCCTTGATCCAAGACTACCACCTTTTCCCCCAACAGGTTTAAGCCTGCTCTGTGTCCCACCAAAATAAGATCCAGTGGGTACTGAACAAATGGTTAGTGATGGTCTGTCATGTGACACATGAGTCACTTAGCTTTTCTGGTCCTTCTTTTCCACATCTACACAAAGACTGGGTTGGAGTAGTTGTTCAAAGTCTCTTTTAGATGTAAAATTCAGATAGATTATTGAAGCTGCCTCTAGCCTCTCTTTTCTACTCCCCTTCCCCTTCCCTTCTGCCCTCAGATTTTCCTGGCTTTTCACTAATTTGGGGATAGGTGTTGGGTGGAGAGGAACCTTTGTTCCCCAGGTGTGGCCTTAGCCCCTTCATTTAGAAAAATATTCTGCCTGCCACTCTTAAAAGCTTGGGCATCAAGAACCAATTGGCTGGCTAAAGATCAACACCATGGGTCATCCCCTTTTCCCTTTAATGTTGTTGTTGTGCAGTCATTTCAGTCATGTCCACTTCTTGGGGGTATTCTTGGCAAACATACTGGAGTGGTTTGCCATTTCCTTCTCCAGTTCATTTTACTGATGAAGAAATTGAGGCAAAGAGGGTTAAGTGACTTACCCAGGGTCACTCAGCTAGTGACTCCACTTACACCTCCTAGCTAGCACTCAATCCACCGCACCCCCTACCTAGCTTGATACTGTGCTTCTTTCAAACTTGAGTTATTGAGTAGGTCAACATTGGAATGGGCCTCCCAATATATGGTTAGCAGGTTGGGAAATTTCTGTTAATTGAAGAATACAAAACAAGACAATTCTTTGTACTGTTTGGTGTTCAATGTCTACTCTATTTAATAACATTGCTCATATGAAATTCCACAGCTTCTTCCCCAAATGTCAGTTGGACCTGTCCCTGGAACCTACATCTGATATGAAAATTTGACAAATTTGGTAGCTGTCAATGAAGGGCCTGCCATGTACGACATAATATACTGAGCCCTGTGGATTATAGAGACAAAAGCTGGCTCTATCTGCAGGTCGTCCTGGAGGGAGAGGAGAGATGGGCAGACAGGCACAATGTACCCACAGAGAAGCAAACGCAAAGTCATTTCTGGAGGGAGAGAAGAACAGTGGGGGGGAGGGGGGAGGGATTATTAGGCAAGGTCTTGTGGCCAGATATTCTAAGAAGGAAGTGAGAGCACATTCTAGACATGAAGAACCAGCTACACAAAGATACCGAAGTAGGAGTTGGAGTGCCATGTGTATGGATGTGTAGCAGGACAGTTTACTCAGACTCCCAGTATGCGAAGAGGAATTGTGAAACTAGACAGTAAGGTGTGTGTGTGTGTGTGTGTGTGTATGTGTGTGTGTGACAGAGACAGAGAGAGACAGAGAGAGAGAGAGAGAGAAACAGAGAAAGAGAGACAGAGACACAGAGAGAGACAGACCGACAGAGACAAAGAGAGGGAGGAGAAGGGAAGGAAGGTATTCTGAGGCTGACCTTAGAGTCTCAGAATGCTAGTATCAGATCTGAGAGCTCATCCAGACCAAGACTTCTTCACCTGGGGCAGAGGGAGGATGTCCATGAGGTTTACTGTACCACCAAATGGGTCCATGACACAGAAACAAATGAAGACCCCTGAGATAAGAAGTGACCTGTTGACGATCCTCCAGCTAGCCCATGGTAGAGCTGACCCTGCAGTCAGGTCTTTGCATCTGAGTCATAATGTCATTCTGGATCCTATCACTTTGTATTCAGGGATATCCCTGTCTTCACCTTCACAGCAAGAAAATATCGTTAGGGCACAATAGGCAAGGATATGGGCCGAAAATGTCTTCAGAAAGAATGAATGGCGTCTATCTTTTCCAACACGATTTGTTCACAAATAGTTCCTTGATATCAAGGGATTAAGAATTAATCCTTGTTTGTTTCTTTCTGACATTTCACCTGTCTTTTTGACAGGTCACATGATACTAAGGCTCTTGGACTTGTCTAAATTCTCCTTCTATCACTAGAAAAGATTAATGCTACTTAAAATTCATCACACTTTTCTCCAGTAAAGTGTTTGCACTTTGAACTAGTCACAATGGCATTGATTAGTGGGTGGCTCTACACCCTGAGAAAAGATTGGGGCCTGTAACCAAACATTATATTGGGAAGGATTAATGAAAAAGCCAGAATGGCAGATTTTTCTTCTTCTTCAGTTTCTTTATTTCACCCAGGCTTGAAGTACAGCAGCTATTCACTGGCTGAAGCCATCACTAATCAGTCATCAAAGCAGAGCAGCTGTGCCCTGCTCCATTCCTGACCTGGGGCTGGTTCACCCCTTCTTATAAAGTCTAGTCCCCCTCCCCCTCCTGGGGGCCCATCATATTGGTACTGGACTTAGTGGAAACACTTGATAGGCTCTAGCCCATCGAAGGGCTCTCTCTCTCTCTGTCTCTCTGTCTCTCTGTCTGTCTGTCTGTCTCTCTGTCTCTGTCTCTCTCTGTCTCTGTCTCTCTCTGTCTCTGCCTCTCTGTCTCTCTGTCTCTCTCTCTCTCTCTGTCTCTCTGTCTCTCTGTCTCTCTCTCTCTCTCCCCCTATTTATCATCTGGCTATTTTAAAGAAAATCACTTTAATTACTTTCAAATACATCAAATAAATAGAACAATAGTAACCAATTGTTGCTTACTAAAGGTCCTGCTTCCAGAACATGTTAGTTTCCTTGGCTCTACTACAATAACTTAGCTGTGAATGTTTTTTATACTCAGACCTTGGTTCTCTGTCCTGGCTTGAGATTCTTT
>NW_027185761.1:46261364-46392451 GCF_028583685.1 Petaurus breviceps papuanus
CTTCTTCTTCTTCTTCTTCTTCTTCTTCTTCTTCTTCTTCTTCTTCTCCTTCTCCTTCTCCTTCTCCTTCTCCTTCTCCTTCTCCTTCTCCTTCTTCTTCCTCCTCCTCCTCCTCCTCCTCATTCATCCTCCTTCTTCTTCATCCTCCCCCAATGCCTCTTCCTCCTCCTTCTTCTCTTATTTATTCAAGTATAACAGAAAACAGATATTGGAAAATTTCCAGGCTGAATTATCAGAAAACACACAAGAGTGAAAGAATTTAATATTATAAGCAACTGTCATTGGAACCATTTGTTATTGGTTAAAAAAAAAAACAGAAATAGTTCAATGGAACAGTCTAGACAAGAGATAATCAGAAATAATAGGACTCTGTAATTCACTGTTTTATAAACCAGAAGTCAAAAATTACTTAGAAAAGAGCTTCCTATTTACTGGTGAAACTAGAATGCAGCTTCACAGAACTCAGGCTTAGACCCATATTTTATGTCATTCCATAATACAGTCTAAATGGATACGTGATCTTAACAGTAAAGATCATACCATAAAAATTAGAAGACAAAAGAGATTATATACTTCTCACAGGTATAGGTAGGAGATGTATTCCTAACCAAACAAAGAAGGGGCAATCACAAAATATAAAGTAGATAACTGATTACATGAAACTGAAAAAAGCTTCTATACAGAGTACTTCTATGATAAGAACAGAAACAGTTCAATGAGAAACAATTCTTTGTGTCAAATTTCTCAGAAAAATTTGGTATCCAAGATCCACAAAAAATTAAAATATGCATAGTACATTAACATATATACACATTTGCATATATTAATATGTATGTATACTGGTGCATTGCTGTTGGAGCTATGAACAAACAATTTGGAATTTTATTTTAAAAGTTACTACAATATCTATACCCTTTGACCCAGAGATTCTACTATTAGGCTTATATTTCAAAAAGAATTGCTAAAAATAAAGTTTTCATATATACCAAAGTATTCATAAGATTTTTATGTGGTAGCAAAGAATTGGGATCAAAATAAAAACCCATCAGTTAGAGAATATCTAATTGTGGTATGTGAATGTAATAAAACACTAGTGTGTTATAAGAAATGACAAATATGCAAAATATAAAGAAGCTTGGAAAGATTTATATGAGATGATAAAAATGAAGGAAGCTGATCTAAGAAAATATTCACACTGAGTACATCTTCCGATTTGGAAGAACAACCTCGCAATCATCCAAAGTAAATGTTGCAAAACTACTAAAGACAAATGAAGCTTCAGAGAAGAGACGTTCTCTATCCCACTCGGGCAGAGGTAGGAGGTCAATGGATATAGTGCATTGCACATATTTTCAGACTTTTTTTGACATATTTGGTTTTGTTGATTCTCTTGTTTTTTCTTTACAAAACTTTTTAGTTATTTGGCATGGTTTTTGTAAGGGCAAGGAAGGGTATCCTGGGGGAATTTGAACTCATTCATTCTCATGATTTCAATAATCAACTCGAAATCTATGAATCTGAAACATCTTTGTTCAGTATTACCCTTATCCAACCTACAGTCCTCGATGACAAAATGCTTGTGGTGGGACACTCTTATTTAGTTTACCCTTCCCCTTCCTATGTGTATATTTGTGTGTTTGTATGTCTCATGTGTACATGTCTCAAGTCCATATCAAGGCCTATGTTTTTCTCCTTGCCTTCCAAGCCTTCCTTAGACCTTATTAACTTTCCTACCTACCACTAGGCACACAGCAGGGGATTGATAGATACTTTTTCCCCCTATCCATTTGCTAAGATCCTATAAATTCATGAACCTATAAATTTGTATCATACATCATTCTCTATCATAAAAAGGCTGAATGCTTTTGTTGTGTAGGAAAAGTGCCCTTCTCATAGGTATACATTCCTTCTGTAGTCTTATTTATAACATTGTATTCTTAGAGTCAGGATGGTACATTGGAAAGAGATCTGGATTTGGAGGCATGAGTCTTGGATTGGAATCCAGAGGGTGCCACTTGGTACCTCTGATCCTGACAAGTCATTTCTACTCACTGGGCCCTGGTGTCTTCATCTCTAAAATGAGGTGGTTAGTTTGGGTAACCTCTGAGATCTCTTAGATCCTATAAAACATAGACTATTTTTAAAAAATCAAGACTGTGAAAGAAGTTATAAAGGCAAAACACATAACTATAGAGTTCCAGTCAACTTCAGCCCAGTCATTACTAGAGTTGCACAGATTTTTCATGGGGGAAGGAAATAAATGCTTGCAAGCTGAAAAAAAAAACAATCTAAACATATATCCTTCCATAAATGTCATATATTTGAATACACTTATATAAAGCTAGAGCTAGATTTGGATCTAGCTCTTTCTTTTTATGTTTGCCTATGTACACACAGACTCAGACACAGTCACACACACAGACACAGACACAGTCACACACACACACACTCTCCTATCTGAATGAATGAACCAATAAGGAAAATTACTGTCCCAGAGGATAGGGTGGTATGGTGGTTAGTGCCTTGTCCCACCTCTCTCCTATGTGATATTATTTCTGCCATCTGCTGGTAGCTTTGGGATGGTAACCAATGCCTCATTTTTTAACTTGAAACCAGCAGATTTTACATCAGGTTTACATTACAATCAATATGTATATTTACTATATATTATATATCTATGAAGCAGAGCTGTGGATCAATGGCAATTAGTGTGTAGCAGGTTCCATTAACATTTTTAAAATTAATACTGTGAGCACGCTAATGAAAAGGAATTGATCCTGACCATGTTATGTCTGTTAGTGTCTCTCAAATGCCCTTTTCAAACTGTTTTTTTCAGTTAATAAGTTTAAAAACTAGTATGTCAGTACAGACTTAAACTATTGACTCATGTTTTACTTCTGAAGGTAGTCATAGGGTGCCACACATGTCTGATCTCTTCTTTCCCCAGCAGTTACCTTTTGCTATAGTCTTGAGGTTTTCTAGAATGATTGTATTGTTACACTAAAGATTTTCTAGGTCTTTCTCTTGAACCAGGGGCCAGAAGACACTTTTCAAATAACTTCATCTCTTTGGGTGTGTAAAACGAGGAGTTTGTAATAGATGGCTTTAAAACTATGGTCCTATGCAACTCATCAGATTGTGGGAAAGGTCTTTATAAGTGGGAAATATCTTTATAAGATTGTGTCATCACTTTTGAAGAACACCTTGGTTTTCCAGGTTTTAACAAGACTCTGTACCTGAAGATGTCTACTCACCTCTCTGTTCTTGATAATTTAGACCAGAGACACTCAAAACTGGGTGTCTTCCCATCCCCGTGCACATTTGCCATTTAAAAAGAGAACTGCCTGCCTATTGGACACTCTGCAGAGTGTAGTTGACGTAGCATTCTAATATAGGAATTAGAGGTCAGCCAGAGTAATAGATCACATAGAAGCTAATCATATGTGACTTGAAAGCCAGACTTTGAGAAACAGGGCTTCATTAAGATTCAACTCAGGAAATGATCTACAGAACCAATTAGTGGTTGGGATCTGCTTTTGTGGCAGTCATCCATGTCAAATGGTTGTTTTGGGATGATCAAGCATTCACAAGCTGGCTGTCCAATTTGTAGACCATTTGGCCTTTGTTTTGCCACCGTTTTAGCCACTGCCAAGTTATGGTTTATTCATCCTTTCACCAAAGAATAAGCATAGAAGGGAAAAGAAATAAAGCTAAACTTAGTCCGTTTTTTCTAGATAAGAAGGTAGAATGTTTTAACCAAAATAGAAATTCTAACATATTTTTATAAGTAATTTGATTAATTATTATTGTTATTAATTTAGCAGAAGTCACCAAACATGGACATTTGAATATACAAAGAACAGAAAAAATGTTAATTGAAACCATGAATTGATATCACATACTATTTTAAAAGTTCATATTATATTTAACACAACAGCATTGCTACATATATCTTCTTCTGACCTTTTTCTAGTTTTCTTTTGTGTATTTAAATATTTAGACTCTTTCCTTTTTTTCTTGAATCTTTGTCATGATCCATTAACTCTTTTTCCCCCAAAAGAAGTCCTCTCTTGTGACAAATAAGTTTAATCAACTAAAAAAAAAAGACCAACACTTTAGTCCTAACTGAAAAGCCATGTCACATTGTGTGCCACTAGCTTATCATTTCTCTGTCAGGATATGAAAGTTGTGTTTCATCATCGATATGGAAATATTTGGATTTCATTTATTCATGTCATTCTCTTGGGAACTTCCTCACTTCTTATGATGCACAGCTAACCAAGAGTTGGTAAGATTCATTATTAAGTGTTTCCTCATTTGATGTTTCCACTACCAAAATGGTAGCCCAAGAGTTGGGTTTTTAACCTTTTGGGACAATAAAGTCTGTTTTAGTGTGCTGAACAAAAAATGTACTCAATGAGTAATTTGCTAGTCCTGTGGATTATTGAAAAGTTGCTACTCATGAGAGCAGGGACAGTGTCTCGTCATTTAAACAACCCCCATAAGCTTGAGCTCAGGGCCTTCAAATATTCAATGCTCAACATAAGCTTATTTGGTCAAATTGAAGGTAGTCTGTCTATATTAGTCATTGGTAACCAACGGAGTCAAACTGGAGCCCCATGCTCCCTGTCCCAATCCAGAGTCATAATATTTATAACAGGTTTCTTGGTATGTTTGGCCAGTCAAATATAATTTCTTATGACTTTTTTTTCTTTTTAAACTGATAGTCACAGTGAGATTTAGGAAGCAAGGGGGACAGTGAAAATACTACTAGTTTGGGAGTTATGAAATCATGATTCCAATCCTATCTTTAATAGTTACTACTTGTGTGACCTTGAATAAGTCACTTAACTTACCTGGGCCTTAGTTTCCACAACTGGAACAAGAGAGGGTTGGATTAAATGACCTCTTGGTCCCTTCCAACTCTGATCTATGATCCTATGAACTTTCCAGCCTCCTTAACCGTTGTGAAAACTGTTCTTAATGAGGTTTCTTTGTTTCTCCTTCTTATTTCCATAGGGTATTCAGTTGACCTCCAGAAGATGGCTGAACCTTCAGGAATACCAGAGTAAAAAGTTGATGGCTGACAATGGAGTGAAAGTGCAGAGATTCTTCGTGGCTGACACAGCCAATGATGCTTTTCAGGCTGCTAAGAGACTGAGTGAGTTGGGTGGCCAGTGATGGCCATTTAGCAGTGGGCTTTCCCAAGTTAGTTAATTTTTAGGATAGAAAGTCTACTGTTTAATTTTGGTGTCTTTTATTGTTTGAAATGTTTACATCAACACACATATAAGGGCTAGTATTCTTTTTTAAATTATTTATTTACTTTTAGTTTGCAACATTGAGTTCCACAATCCCTTGAGTTCCAAATTTTCTCCTCCTCCATCTCCTTCCCCCTCCCCCCGCCACGGCAGCATGTAATCCGATACAGGTTCTACAATATCTTCACATTAAACATTAATCAAGTTGTAAAGGATTATAACCAATGGAGCGAAGAACGAGAAAGAAGGAATGACACAAAACAAAACACAAAAGAAAGAGGGCAAGTAGTTTACTTCAATCTGCATATGGACTCTGTGGTCCTTTTCCAGATGTGGATATCCCTTTCCATCATGAATCTTTTGGAGTTGTTTTATAAACTGGCATTGCTGAGAAGAGTCCAGTCTATCAAAGTTAGTCATCACACATACAATGTGTCTGTAATTGTGTACAAAGTCTCTTGCCTCTGCTCTCCTCACTCAGCGTCAGTTTATATAAGTCTCTCCAGATTAATATGAAGTCTGTCTGCTCCTCATTTCTTACAGCACAATAGTATTCCATTATATTCATATACCACAAATTGTTTAGCCATTCCCCAATTGATAGACATCTCCTTGATTTCCAATTCTTTGCCTCTACAAAAAGAGCTGCTATAAATATTTTTTGGGGGGATACAGCCCTAGACATGATATTGCTGGGACCAAGGGTATGCACTTTTTTATAAGGACTTGGATTCTAATTTAATATCAGGTTTAAAATTGTATTCTTTTTCATGTGAAAGAAGCTATTGGTAATCACTCTTAATTGAAGTAATTTCATTAAATACTTACTTGTACGTAAGGCACTATGCTAGTTTCTGGTAATATAATTGTTATCGTTCTTCACTTATTTAAGCCATGTCGGACTCTTTATGACCCCCATCTTGGGAGGTTTCTTAGCAAAGACACTTGCGTGGTTTGCCATTTCCTTCTTCAGCTCATTTTACAGATGAGGAACTGTCAAATAGTTGCCCAGGGTCACACAGTTAGTAATGGTCTGTGGCCAGATTTGAATTCATGAAGATGAGTCTTCCTGATTCCAAGTCCAGTGCTCTATGTACTGTGCCAACTATCTGCCCAGCAATATAATGAAAAACATGAACAAATCAGATCCTGTAGAATACCTCAAGGAGCTTACATTCTATTGGAGACAAATAACATGTACACAGATAATTATATACAAAGTACATGAAAAGTAAATATAGAGTAATTTGATGGGGCCCATAGAGTGACTTTATGTAGTATGTGACAGAACAACTGAGTCTTGAAGGAAGCTAGAAATATACATGCCATGGATTGGGTCCAGTTTATGCAAAGCACCACAGATATGTGACAGCATGTCATGCATGAGAAAACAAAGCTAGGATGCAGTCTTGGAACATGAAGATAATGAGAAAAACAATGTGAACTAAGTCTTGGAACATGAAGTACATGAGAAAACACAATATCAACTAAGTCTGGGAAGAGTTTAGGGCCAGATTATAAAGGGCTTTTAATGCCTAACAGGATTTTCTCAGTCTGTCAATAGCTTTGAAGCAGTGTAGCCCAATGGAAAGATCACTGACTCTTGAGTTAGAGAACCTGGGTTGAATTGTGCCTCTGATGATGTTTACTTGGGTGACCTTGTTCCCTTGGTATCATTTTCCTCAACTGTAAAATGATGGGCAAGATTAAATACCTTCTAGATCTGATTCTGTTTACAGGGTCCTTCAGTGTCTTTCCAAACATTTCCATGGAAATCTTTACGATGGAGTGCAATGGATTGATGGAACCCATAAATTAAATGCTGGTGTGATTAGATGGAATTGCCTTTCCAGATAAAGAAAGTTTGAGTATATTTTGGAGCAAAATGCAGGAAGTTGAGATTGCTTTTATACTGAATGTTTATTTTATGGTGCTGAAGTCTTCTGATCCCGTGACCTTATGGGATCTGCGACTACTTTACTCAGTTCAGATCACACAGAAGGCTGGAACAAATATAGTAAATTCCTCCCTTTCCTGCATCAGGCAGGCATTTCTTTTCTCAGAGTACCCCTGTCTTCCATCCCTTCCTTGCATCCTTGCTTCTGAAAATCTCTTCTAATTTTGCCTAAAAGTATATTTTGAACTCATGTCAGGACTTTTGCCTCACCAGCAATTATTATCCTACAATCCTACCTCAGTCCCATTTATTCTGGGCCTTTCAGGGACCCTCAGACATACTGGCTGACCTGATACTCTTAAATAACTCCTGCCCCTGGCTGTCTGTATATTTCTGTCCCACCCTACCCACCTTCCTTGCCTCAATATGAGGAAGGGAGGGAAGGGAGACCTCCCTCCATGTCCTTTCTAGATCCCAGATCATTAGTGTTAGCATCTACATTTTCACAAACAGGACAGAGTCGTAGAAACACTGATCTGTTTACTTGATCTGTGCATCAGAGGCTATCAGAAGAACAAAATGTTAAGTTTTCCTGCTTTAAAGTGTATATGGTAGCAGAAGCCTTCAGGTGGCCTGGAACCCTGAGAGTTAGAATATACTTAGAATCAAAGGGACATAGGTTAAATCAAGCTTCCCATACTTCTTAGCTGTGTGACCCTGGTCAGGTCACTTAACCTCTCTCTCAGGGTCAGTTGCTTCATCTGTAAAACAGAGGCATACCCCATTTTATAGTGCTTCACAAATATTGCATTTTTCAGAAATTGAAGATTTATGGCAAACCTGTACCAAGCAAGTCTATCAGTGCCATTGTTTTTACAACACCATTTGGTCACATCATGTCTCTGTGTTACATTTTGGTAATTTCATAATATTTCAAACTTTTTCCTTATTATTATATATATTGTGGTGATCTGTGATCCATGATCTTTGAGATTACTATTGTATTTGTTTTGGGGTGCCACTAACTGGGTCCATATAAGATGGCTTACTTAATTGAAAATGTTGGGTGTGTTCTTCTGACTGCTTCACCAACTGACTATTTCCCCATTTCCCTCCATCTTCTTGGGCCTCCCTATTCCCAGAGACACAACAATATTGAAATTAGGCCAATTAATAACTCTGCAATGGCAAGTGTTCAGGAGAAAGAAAGAGTCAATTGATGCAGTAACTTTCACTGTTGTCTTTTTTTGAGAAATTGTCGCAGCCACCCCAGCCTTAAGTAGACACCACACTGATCAGTCATCAGCCATTGATATCAAGGCAAGACCCTTACCAGCAAAAAGATTATGGCTCATTGAAGGCTCAGATGATGGTTAGCATTTTTAGTAATAAAGTACTTTTTAATTAAAGTATGTGCTTTTTTTTAGACAAAACACTATTGCACACTTAATAGACTACAGTTTAAGGTAAACATGATTTTTATATGCACTGGGAAACTGGGAAAAAATTCATGTGACTCACTTTATTACAATTTTCACTTTATTGCCATAACCTGGAACAAAATCCACAAATCTCCCAGGTCTGCTCATAAGGATAATTACACCAACACCTTATCAAGTCTCTGGTGCATAATGGACACTTAATAAGCACTTGTTGATTGACTGATTATTGTATGTAAACTACTCTGCAAACCTGAAAGATATGTGTATGTATATGTATGTATATATATATATATATATGTTATCGTCATCATTATTGGTTTTTGATTTGCTTTATCCTGAGCCAATTTTCTCATAAGTAAATGAATGAAAAAGCATTTACTGAGCAATTGCTATGTGCCGAGGTGAAGGAAATGGCAAATCACTGAAGTATTTTTGCCCAGAGAATCCCATGGACAGTAGTGGCATGCCATGGGCCACAGATCACAAAGCCTTGGCCACAGCTGAGCATGCTCCAAGAATCTTACTGGGCTCTGGGAATACAACTATAAAAGTAAGAAAGTCCTTGCCTTCAAGATAGTTACATTCTAATAGAGTGAGCCTACACATAAAGGGAAGTATTTTAGGCTGAGGAGCCACAAAGAAGGTAAATAGAAATTGCCTATTTAGAAACAAAGTATTCTTTGATCAAAGCAAGAGGTGAAAAGGTTAGGTGTTGCTGTGGAGGCAAATTGATGATAATAATTAATTAATCATTCCATAAGTATATATACATATAAAGTGCCAGAAACAACTGGTACTTCTCTATTTCATTTAATAAGTCTGTAACACAACTCTTCAGTCTTCCTTGTTGCCTTCCTTTCTGATATTAACATTTAAAATCATTTATGAGATTATTAAAATTGTGAGGAATTACCTTTAATTACTTTCCTAGAAATCAGAGGAAAAGGAAGGGACTTATATTTTAAATCCTATCTATGGCTTATGGTCCAGATAAAATTCCTCCTCCTCCATGTAGCCTTCCCTGATTTTACCAGTCAGAAATAATCCCTTCCATTAGAAATTTTCCCAGCACTTTAATCTCTGTTTCACTTTTGTGTGTGTGTGCATGCACACACACACACACATTTGTGTGGAAGTGGCTTGGCTTATATTTCACTGCTAATAAGTATCTCAGGTGACATTTCAACCTGGTTCCAAGCTCTGGAATTTATAAGATGGTGTTGTTGGTCTGGGCCTTGAGGATGCTATTGAAACAGGACTCTAATCAAAGACAAGTGTTTAAGTAAATTAATATTTTAACCATGAAATATTGCCTATGCCTAAAACCTTCTGGCATGAGACTGCAGAGATATACCCCACTTCATCAAGTTGAGGAATCTTTTATGTAAACTATTTTTATTGCAAACATTTCCCAGAGAAGTTTCGAAGAAGCAGCCCTCCTCGCTTTCATCAAGTTACATGCACTGTTACGTGATGCCAGATGTCCGATGTCTTGATTTTGTAAAATATTCTAAGCAAAATATCAGTCGTATGATCCTGGTGAAGATTTACTTGGAAATTGGTTGCGAAGGTGGCTTTAAAAAAACAAAACTTGTTTCAAAACACAGATGTTTTCTTAGACATTTCATCTCCTCCCCCATTACTTCCTGACTTCTTTAACTGGAGGATGTTCTTCATACCATCGGCTTTTTATGATTAGGAATGCAGGTTAATAAAACTGGGGGAAGATGCAGCAGGTTCCAAGGCTGCCATTGTCTAATTTGAGTAATCTGTTGACATTGTCTTGATAGTTCTTTTTATTGCCTCTTGAAAAGCAAAGGAAGATTTGTGGGGCCATTATGGTTTACAGGGAGAGGTTGATTGAAATTGGTAATGCAAACAACCTTTGTATTTTAACAAAATTTGTAATGACCAAGATCTTAGATGAGACTCATTTTCTTGTAGAGGATAGATTTTAGCAATTCACTGACTTGCCTTAAAAAGTGCAGAGGGTCTGCACAACTTTGGCACCAATTAACTGCTGCTTTGAGTGACTGGATCCTTCAGAAGGATTGCTTGGCTTACCTGCCACTGGCCATGGGACTTCCTGATTACCACAGTGAAAGTGAATAGGCATGTAAGAGAGGGTGAAGGAAGTGCTGGGCTTTCTTTTTTCCTTCTAGGTTCAGGGCCCACACTGTACGACTAGCTAGCTGCCCTTCTCTCTCCCCTCTCCTGTTCTCTTTTGTGTTTACAAAACACAACTTGTTTCAAAACACAGATGTTTTCTTAGAGATTTCACCTCCTCCTCACTCATTACTTTTTGGCTTCTTTAACGCGGTGATGTTCTTCGTACTTCACCTTCCTCCCACCTTTCCTCTTGTCATAGCCATTCTGCTATAGTACCCCTTTCCTGGGTATGCCTGCCTACGACTCCCAGGCCCAACAGGGGTGGGGAACCTGCAGCCTTGAGGCCATATGGCCCTCTAGGTCCTCAAGTGCAGCCCTTTGATTGAATCTAAACTTCACAAGTTTATGGCCACATGTGGCTTCAGGGCCACATGTGGCTTCAAGGTCACAGGTTTTCAAGCCCTGCCCCCTTAGAGGACTGTTCTCTCTGCCCCTCACACCTCCAGCACCCAGACTTGCACTGTCATTATATTCTCCCCCAGTGCTTTCCCCTCCATTGCTCCATATGGACTGCAATCTCCAATTCCACTAATGTGACCAAATTTGCTACAGGAGTAATTTTTAATAACTGGAGCTTTGTTTATTGGGCAGTCATTTTCTCCATAAATTCAGTTCATGTATAAAGACAGTGTCAACAAAATAAGTCACCATCATCACTGCTAAAATTTACATAGCACTTTGAATTTTGTAAAACACTTGACAAATATTATTACAGTTTATCCTCACAATGACCCTGGGAGATAAAACCTATTATTATCCCCATTTTACAGATGAGAAAACTGAGGCAAGGTCACATAATGGCTATATCTAAGGCAAGATTCAAACTCAAGTCTTTCTGACTTCAAGTTCAGTTCTCTATCCCTTGTGGCACCTGGATCATCAAATATTTATTGAATGTTCATTATGTCATTGATCATTAGGCATAGGGACTGGAAATACCATTTCACTGATATCAGAGACTCCCCCTACCCAATGCAGGTCAGCACTTTCTCTGGAGTTTATAATCCATTAGTCTAAGATGCCAAGAGCATGGAGAGGTGGAGTTATTTGCCCAGGGTCACATGGCTAGTATATATCAGAGGAGGGACTTGAACTTGAGCCTTTTGGACTCAGAGGCCAGCTTTTTCTTCACTATGCCATGCTGTTTCTCATGAACTATACTGTTTCTCATGAATAGTCATTAGAGGAAAGAGAATCAAAGGAGTCTAGCTTTTAGCTAAATATAAAAAAGTCTACTGAGAAATCACTCTTGCATATGAAATGGACTGAACTTAACAAAATTATTTCTTTTTCTTTTTGACTTGGAACTGTGACAGTTGATTTTGCCATTTATGTTGACAAGAAAATCTTGGGGTGTGATTAAAGGAAAAGATCTTGTTTCAAATAGTTATATTTTGTTGTTGTTTTTTTCAATAAGAAAGAAGACTAAAGCAGGAAAGCAGAAATTAATTCTCTCTGTGCTAATGACATAGCATCGCCCAATGGAGATAAGAAGCTTTTATTGAACTTGACTTGCTTATGAAGGATTTCAGCTCCTGCATGTTTCTAGTCATCAATATACCTAACTCTTTCATTTTATATAATCACATCCTAAAGCCAGATGAATTACTACACCATTAAGGAACTGTATATTAAGTATAAAGGCAATGGATGCACATTAAAATGATTGGCACACTCCATTAATTAGTTAGGTAATTAACTGTGTGTCTAATTGTTTGTCTTGTCAGGATTTTGTTATGGTTATGCTTATGTGGTTAGAAATATTGCATCAACATCCTGAGCTCTGGTATAGAAATTAGTCACCGTTACCAGGCAATGCTTGGAAGGATCTATACTGAGCTCTGTGTCCTCAATGCTCAGAATTTTGTTCCAGAACAGAAAATACCATGATGTTCTCCTGTCATTTCTCAGCCTTTTACAAAAGCAGTCAACTGCATCAATATATTTTAAGGAGGGATCGAGATACACCTGTTAGGACTAAAGCAAGAACATCAGTGGGTTAGTCCCAATAAACACGAGGAACAGACAGCAAACTGAATATAGATTCCATTTAATCATTTCTTGGCCTAAATGAGATACTCTCCATGACTTGTCTATAGATAACAGTCAATAGGAATATTGACTGAACCTAATTCCATGTGTGAAATATTCATTGAATTTTGAGTATGAAGTATAAACATTTGAGTTATACACACACACACACACACACATTCTCATTTGTTCAAGGGTACTCCTGTTTCCAACGTTCATCTCAATTAAAACAAGAGAATGAGTAGCTTTAACAACAGATGTGTAATTAGGAACCTAATGAGTGATTTGTTAATTATTCTTTCCTGCTGTGGCTATTCAAAGATATTTCCCTTTCCCTACTTCCAACAACTTTCTTCCTATTCTGTAGGGTAATTTGTTTCAGTCTTCTTTGTCAGCCACTATGTCACTGTTTTAATCCATTTACCTTGCTTTTGGGGATTGATCTGCAAGGTCCCACCTTGTAGATGTCATTTTCTTGCTGCTATCTTGACATGAGCAGGGTTCCCTGGGAGGAGATGTGCCATAGATCCAGGGAGGAGACTGAGGGTAAACAGGCAATCAATCCTTCTCCAAAGCCCAGATAATGCCTTTCTTTCTGGACTCCATAGAAGTGAAAACAATGAACTTAGTGACTTTTATAGTGGGAACCAATACTTTTTTCTTCCTTTCACTTTTTGATAGCCAAGCATTTTAAACCTAAGAAAAGATAAAGACAGAACAGAATGTTATAAACTTTAGTGAGTCTATGGTTTCTTTTTATCTGGCAAGGTCATTTATGGGAATGTGAATGTTTGCTTTTATTCACCTTCTGGTTCAGAGTTTCCTAATATGGGGTCCATGAATTTGTTTTAAAAAATATTTTGAGAACTTTATTTTTGTTCAGTTTAATAAGCCTTTGTTAGCCAGTTATATATGATATAGCATATCATATATATATGATATTATATAATAATTTTGTGCATGATTAAATTCATGGCAAAGGGCAAGCAGAATGAATGACCAAAGACTTATGAGTCACCAGTCACTTGTAGTGAGGAGGGTCAAGAAAAACAGCCAAGAGAAAGATGTCATAGGATGGAGATCAGTCAATCAGCAGGCATACATGTAGTGCCTACTATATGCTGGGTCCTACGCTAATCACTTGGGATAAAATGATAAAAAATATGTGGCATGGAGGGAAGCCATTCTTGGTATAGGCAAGCATGGTGTATACTTTACAAAGAATCAGGGAAAGAAGGATGGGATTGGGGAACAACTCATTGTTTAGATGCATTAGAACATATTCTGTGAAAGGGAGGAACATTAAATGTAGAAAATTTCTCCGCACACAGACATTTATTTTGATTGGTAAGTGCCATTTGGCACTCACTGTATCTCACCAGGCTCGAACCTCTTTACCTTATTGCCCAGATATTTGTATGCTAGCTACTTTGACACTGAGTATGATCTTTTGTACATCACCCCTCTCCTACCTCTTTCCAACTCTGGAATCATCATCAAATTAACTCTGCATTGCTACTGAAAAAGACTCTAAATCTGCTTCCCTCTGACTTCACTCACCATTTCTTAGTCAATCAATAAACATTTATTTAGTGCTTACTATATAATGTGATCCTTGTAACCATAAGAGGAGTTAATGTTATTCTGTGCAGAGACACAAACGAAGTATCATTTCCTAAGGATGATAAGAATATGGGAGGTCCTTTGGAAACCTCATCATTGTCCGAGGGGAAAAATCGCTGGTTCTCTCATCAGAGGCTCTGGGTTCAAATCCTCCCTCTGAATTTTACTACCTGTATGACATTTGAGAAGTCACTTAAACTGTGTGAGTCTCAGTTTCCTCATCTTTAAAATGGAGGGCTTCGACTGGATGACCCCTTAGGCTCTTTTCATCTTTAAATCTATGGTCTTGTAGCAGCAAGCACCCTAGCCTACCCTGGATGGCTGTCAGCACAGGTTCTTTCATATGCTTTACTAAAGGAAAGCAACTTTAAAGGGTCAAGATCTTTAATTCAGCACACTCACATATATGTATGTATATATCTGTATGTGTGTATTTATCTATATCTGTATCATACCTATTAATCGATCTACCTATCTAATTCACTTAGTTCAGGGGAAAAAATCAGCACCCAGAACTTCAGAAAATACAAACAGAAATTACAAGCAGACAAAAAGTACAGACAGAGAAAACAACACAATTAAACCCACCAACAGACAGGGCTTCTAGCTGTCTGACCATTACATACATACATAATTAGTTACCGGAGAAGGAAATACCAACATCTGGGTTTACAAAGTGGGAAAAGGTTGGTCTCAATGGCCACCCAGAGTCTCATCTGGCCAAACCACACAACTTTTTCCCATAAGTGAGCCCCAAAGCAAAACTCACCTCAGAGTATATATACATTTCTTCATCATCAGAGGACATCACAACCTTTGTGACCCACTGCCTAATTACAAAGTAAAAAAAGGTGTGGGCCTTCCTGAAAAACAAGTCTCCCCCCAATCAAGCCCCTCCTGATGGGTTCCACTTGAGGCTCATTAAGGAGCAGGGATCTTCAAATTCCCTAGGCCTATTAAGGGACAGGGAAGATCTTCAAATTCCCTTACCATTACAGATTTAGATCTATTTCCTATGATCTTCTGGCTAAGATGGGCTTCTGACTTAGAAGTTTTGTACTTTCATGATCCAGAGTATTCTTTCTAGAGATTTGGTTGGTCCCTTTCCCCGTTTGGGAAATGCATAGTCCTCTGATAATATAATCTTAATTATTTCTAAGGCTAATATGTTAACTAATGAACTCTTGTTCATTCATAATTATTACTGAACAAAGTCAATTTTCATTTTTCTTCTTGCGGGTAATTGTTTTTTACTGCCACTGGCATATTCCAGGAGCTGCCCAGTCAGTTTGTACTTGGGGAATACAAACTCACTTTGTTATGAGCTTACGCAAATTAAAAAGACAAAGTCGGGGTGGAGTGTAAAATCCTTCATGTAAGGAATATTGTACTCTTGAGTCAGAAGGCCTGAATTCTAGTCCCATCTTTTGGGTGAAGATGATGTGAGCCTCAGTGGGAAGGGAGAAGCAGCTCAGAGGCTATCCCCAGTGTTTGGGCATTAGAAGGTGAGTGCCCTGTGTTTCGGTCGGGAGCAATGGAGAGCCAATATTTGGGTCAAGAGCAGATTCTGCTTCTCTCTAGGGAATATGTTTCCTCCTGAGAGCTTGGAAAAAATGAGTTGAGAGTAAAATCAATCAATCAAAAAGCATTTATGAAGCATCTACTAGATACTGCAAACTTCGAAATTTAAGAGTTCAGTATATGTATTGGGAGAGAAGCATGGAATTTTAGGGGTGTAGGAGGCCCCATAGATTACCTAGTCCAACCTACATCAATCCATGGACCAACATTTATTAGATGTGAACTGTTTGTCAGGGAAAGCTAGGCTGGTTGTACAAATACAGAAAATAAAATTATTTCCTTTCTCAAGGAATTTACCTGTACAAGAATCACCTCTTCAAAATCCCCCTTGAGTTCCCAATCTCTGCTTGAAGGCCTCCTAAAATACTTCTTTGAATGATTTCAAACAATGTTGCTGTCAACCCAGATTCTTTTGGAAGCTAATACATTTAAGATAGAACACTTCTTTAGTTTGGTGAGAAATTAAACTAAGCCACCAATATTTTTTTTAAATTTCAAATCCTAAAAGGACTCTTACCCATCAGTTGTGCCTAAATGTTCATACAAAGTCAAAGAATCACAGGTTTAGACCTGGAAAGGACTTAGGGGCCACCTAGGATGACCCCCTCATTTTATAGATGAGCAAACCAAGACTCAGGAAGCTCAGTGCTGCCTCAGATGGCCCATTCCATTTGGGAGAATTTTGATTGTTGAGAAACTTTTTGGGGCATCAAGATCAACTCTTCCTTTTTGTAGCTCCTGGTTCTAGCCTTCGGTCCTAGTTCTGTAGTCTGAGGTCAGGCAGAAAAAGCCTAGTCTCTTTTCCATGTGACAAAACCCCTCAAATCTCTGAACACAGATGGTAGGCCCTCAAGAAGGCTCCCTTTCTCCAGGTAAGACAATGACCAAATAAACACTAAATAGCAGAGTGATTATGGTAACTAAACCCATCCTAACCTGTTTTCTCCTACCCTAAATTTGAAAATTTAGGACAGTTATTTCTGCCCCATTGTCTTCATAGTGTTGGGGTAAAGCCCCAATGAGTTAAAGCAGGAAAGTGGTATGATAGATAGAATGCTGGATTAGAATTCAGGAAGACCCAAGTTTGAGTCCTGTTGTAGACTCATATTAACTGTGTCACCTTGGACAAGTCATTTAACCTCTTCGCTCAGTCTCTGTTACTTCATATATAAAATGGCAATAGTACTTGTGTCAGATTTTATATTCTTGGGCTCAAAAAATCACTGAAGATAGTGACTGCAGCCATGAATCCCAAAGATGCTTGCTCCTTGGAAGGAAAGTTATGGCAAATCTGGACAGCATCCTAAAAAGCAGAGACATCACATTACAAACAAAGATTGTATAGTCAAAGCTCTGGTTTTTCCAGTAGCAATGTATGGCTATGAGAGTTTTACTATAAGGAAATCTGAGCACTTCAGAATTGATGCTTTTGAATTGTGATGCTGGAGAAGACTTTTGAAAGTCCCTTGGACAATAAGGAGATCAAATCAGCCAGTACCCAAATAAATTAATTCAGGCCATTCAATGAAAAGCAAAATACTGAAGCTGAAGCTTTATATTATGTTATGTTATGTTGTGTTGTGCTGTCTTGTGTTACGTCATGTCACATCACGACACCGCACCACACCACATGACATCATATCATATCATATCATATCATATCATATATAATGAGAAGGCAGGTCTTATTGGAAAAGACCATGATACTGGGAAAGATTGAAGGCAAAAGGAAAAGGAGATGGCTGATAGTATCATGCAAACAATGAACATGAACCTGGACAGACTTTGAGAGTTAGTGGACGATAGAGGGCCTGGTGTGCTGTGGTCATTGGGCTCAAGAAGTGTCAGACATGCCTGAACAACAACAATAACAATCGACCTACCTCACAGGGTTGTGAGGATACAGTAAGATAATATGTAAGCACTTTGGAAATCTTCACTTATATGAATGCTTGCTAATCTTAATATACGTATGTCAAAGCATTTTGAAAATGCTATGCAAATATGTATTGCTATTACTCGAATACTTCATCCAATGCCTTGTATGTACCAGTCATTAAATTAATATTAAATGCTTTCCAAGGGCAAATATCAAAATGCTTTTAGATCAATTTACTGCTTTTTGATTGTATGCATTATTATACTCCTTGTATGGCATGAATATTTGGAAGTTGGCTATATTGTCCAGATGGTATGGGAGTTGATGTCAGGGGAACTGCCTTCAAATTCTGCTCCTAACCTTTATTACCTGTGTGATCCTGGCAAATTTATTTCACCCATCTGAGTCTCATTTTGCACATCTGTAAAATGAGGGAGCTGTCCCAGTGATCCCTAAGTCCTTTCCAGGTCTAAACCTGTGATTCTTTTACTCTGTATGAACATTTAGGCCCAACTGATATGTAAGAGTATATTTAGGATTTGAAATTTTTTAAAATGGTGCCTTTGTTTAATTTTTCACCAAACCGAGGAAGTGTTCTCTCTTAAATGCCTGAGCTTCCAGTAGAATCTGAATTGACAGCAAAATGTTTTGACATCATTCAAGGAAATATTTTTAGGAAAATGGAGTCTGGGGCATTGAAGAGGGTTAAAGAGCGAGAATTCTTTGGAATACATTGTCAGTTCACCAGAGGATTTTTCTTCTAGACTCAAACTTGTATGGTACACAAAAGGGATGGCCTCAGGCAAAATTCTTTAGTATGAGCAGCTACTGTTATATATGCTCTTTCCTTCCTTTCCACTCTTTCTTTCAGTTTCCTGATTGCCTCAGGCCTCAAGCTTGCCCTCTCTGGTCTGGCACCTTTCTACCTTACCTGATTCTCATGAAACAATATCATTTCTTAGTATAAAGTCAGTTATATTTTTCTGAACTCTATCTCATACCTTATGTGTCCCACAATAAACTAATCTCATAGACTTGCTCATAGTAGGTACTCAGTAAATATTAATGAATAAATGGAGCTAATATGGCCTCTGAAGGAATAGCTACACATTTGAGCTATGACTTTCAGGAGATAACTTTTCTTATGTAATCCATTAGTTGACTTATGTCATTGAACTGTCAATGATAAAAGAAAGGAAAATAAAATGGGGAACCTAGAGAGAAGATATTCGCAGGATTATAGAATTTGAACTGGTATCAATCAATCAACAATAATTTATTTAGAATCTAATATGTGACCAGCATGTAATAGGTCTCTAAAATCCAAGTAAGAGAAAGAGAAAATTTCCACTTTGGGGGAGCTTACATTCTAGTGGGAGAGACAGCAAAGATACATACAAGTATTTAGAAAATAAATACCAAGAAATAAATACTTAACAGTAAAATACAAGGTAGCTTGAGAGAAAGGGCACCAGCATTTGGGATACTT
This sequence comes from Petaurus breviceps papuanus, assembly GCF_028583685.1. Taxonomy (NCBI): domain Eukaryota; kingdom Metazoa; phylum Chordata; class Mammalia; order Diprotodontia; family Petauridae; genus Petaurus; species Petaurus breviceps. Next base: position 46,280,737 of record NW_027185761.1, read on the forward strand.
GAACTATGTCTTCAAGGAATAGGTATTCTGTGAGGTAGAGGTGAAGTGGGAATATATTCTAGGTATGAGGAACAATGGCCAATGCAAAGTCAAAGAAGAGAAATAGTGTATTATGTGTGAGGAATAGAGGCCAGTTTAAGCTGACTCAGAATGCAAAAGGAGTAGTAATGCATAAGTCTGGAAAGATGTCAGTGAGAGGTTGTATAAAACTTTAAAAATTGAGTAGAGTAGTTTATATTTGATTCTAGAGGTAATAGGGAACCAAGGGAGGTTACTGACAAGGGGAGTGACATCATCAGATTTGCATTTAAGGAAATCCAATTCAGTAGCAGTATAAAGTATTGACTAATGGTAATTAGGTCATTGCAATAATCTAGACAAGAACTGTTAAAGGTATAAACTAAAAGAGTAGCTGTATGAAGGGAGAGGAGAATTTGAGAAAGATAGGGGAGGTAGACATAGCAAAATTTGACAATTGATTGGATATGTGTGGGGGGGGAGAGTAAAGAGTTGAGGGTAACACTAAGGTTGGTCCAATCTTGGGATGCTTGAAAGATGGTGGTAACTTCCCCAGAAATAAGGACATTTGGAATGGGGATGTGTTGCAGAGAAAAATAATGAGCTCTGTTTTAGACATATTAAATTTAAGTTGTTTCTGGGTTAGCCATTTTGAAATATCCAATAGGAAATCGGTAATACAAGATTGAAACTTGGGTGGGGTGTGGTGACACTGGCATTAGAGTTATTGATCTGATACAGTGATCTTAAATTAACCATGATGGCTGCTGAAGTTAGCAGCAAGGCTTTTCAGGGGCAATTACATCCCACCTTCCCATTCTTTGTTTGAGGAAACTGAGTAGCAGGAAAGCAAAGTGAATTATTGCCCAATGTCTCTGTCATAGAGACAAAGGCCAGATTCAAACCCAGGTCCTCCTATACTCTCTCCATTACACCATGGTTCTTTTCATTCATTCATGGTCAAGGGCACTGAGTTTTATTACATCCACACCAAAGTACATGACTAGCCATTGTTATAGACATACTTAGAAAGAGAGGAATTAAAGGCATGAAATAAATTCCATGATGCTAATTGACAGCAGATAAAAATGCTTGCTTGAGTAGTTCGTGTATAATATTCAAATACTGGGCTTTCATCCAGGTAAGCAAATGGCTTAGTGGACAGAGGAGTGGTTGTGGAAATGGAGTGCCTAGGTTTGAGTCTTGACTCTATTCCTGGGGAGAGTCAAACTGGACCCCTAAGGCCCTCTGTTTCTGCACCTACAAAATGGGGCAGTTGTACAAGGAGACCTGTAGGGTCACTTTCAGGTTGAAATCGATTCTTTGAAGGGTAAGAATCACAACTTCATGTACTTAAAACCCTTTTACTTCTTGACTGAAATTCTCCAAAGCTTCTTGCATAAGCTGTCACCACATCTAACAGCTGCTGTCTAAGAAAATAGCTTGTTGGATGTTTTTCAGTGACATTTGAGTGACGCCTTATTTAGTATGCTGCTCAAATGGCTACTTTATATTAATGAGCATGCTATTGGAGGATGTGCCTTTTGTGGGCTAGGAATATTTGCCACATGAAAAGATAGGACAGTTGTTCTTCTCTGAGGAAAATGAAAATTTGTTTTTATTCTCATGGCAACGTAATAAATATTAACAGAGGGATTGTGCTTTAAGACACCAGACAATTCCCCAAGGTAATTGTTACAGAGTAGGCACTGTTTGTCATAGAATTCCTGATAAGAGCTCAGGCTCCATTTTGAGCTTTCTGGGTTACCTCTAAAAATGGGGAGAAAATGCTGGAAAAAATTACCAATGTATGGCTTGATCCTCTATCAGGAAAGAAGGAACCCACAGGAGTCAATAAGCTCCTTCAATTAGAGTTGGGTTTTTTTGTTTGTTTGTTTGTTTCTATTCAACATAGAATGAGCTAAGGGATTTGGGATTCTTGTCTCTCTCAAATTAAGTCCTAGTCAAGTATTAGAATACAGATCTTTTTTTTTTAAGTCTCTGGGTTTTATTCATTTGCTCTTACCAGTTCCTTCCCTATTAGGGAAAGAAAGCAGACAGAATGGGAATAATAGGAAGAGAAGAGCTTCCCAGAAAGTATTTGATATGCAAAAATCAAATAGGCTTCAGGTATTTAATCTCACACTTAAAACCAGCTTTGCTTAAATAAAGGAATCAGTGTCTCAACTGTGTCTTTGTCATCAAAGACAGGGACGTACTTGATAGGAGCAACTTCCAGGAGTGGAAATTCCCTCTGCTGTTGCAAGGCAGCAACTTCTGTGCACGTAGAGGTAGAGAGGTTAAAGGATTTGCCATGGTTCAATTGTTAAGAAGATCTAATGAGGTGATATAGAAGGGAAATGGGGGAGAAGAAACATTTATAAAAAACCTATTATGTGCCAGGTGCTCTGTTCAGCACTTTTAAAAATATATAAATATTAGTTTATTTGATCCTCACAACAAACTAGTGAGGAAGGTGCAATTATGATCTTCATTTTTTAGTTGAGGAAACTAAAGCAAGTAGAGATGAAGGGACTTGCCCAGGGTCACACATCTAGGATTTGAATTCTGGTTATCCTTATTCCAGGTCTAGCACTTTATCCATTGCAATACATATTTAAAGCACTTTGCAAAACTTGAAGTGCTTTAGATGTATTGGTGCTGATGGAGATGAAGATGGTGATTATGATGTCAGAGATGGTACTTATATAAATATTCTCTACATTTGACAAAGGCTCATCCTAAGAATGCATGATCTAGGTGTGAAATTCTTTAAGAGGAACCTTCTGGGATGGACATGTGTAGAACCACAGAATTGTGGACTTACAACTGGAAGGGGACTTTGAGATTATCTAGTTCAACCCCATCGTTTAAAGAAAATAGTTATTTTTCAACCCCATCCTTTTAGAGATAAGGAAATTGAGGCCTAGAAAGCTTAAGTGACTTGGCCTGGGTCATGCTGGTAGTGAGTGGAAAAGATAGGATTTGGATTTCAACTATGGTTAGTCCAAATGCAGCATTCTTGCTCTGGAACCACACTTTCTCTCCTGGCATGGGGGTGTGTCTGCTTAGCAGCATGCCTCCAGGTGCATAGATATTAATGAAGTAGATTCTGTTAATCTTATTCTGAATTTCAAAGACATTAAAGATAATCCTCAATACTCCTTGTTCTTCAAAAAAATGTTATGTTTTTGTGAGTTTTCTAAAACTAGAGAACTATGGGGTACTATTACAGTCCTCAGAGGCAGAGGCAATAGAATTTGAGGTTGAGTCAGATTCATCCTTCAGAAAGTTTCCCCTGTACTCCCCCCAAACCATTTCTACCTTTTGCTCTAGAAAAAAATAGTCATCAAATCAATACCAGGAATGAGAGGAAGCCTGGTCTTGGTGACAGAGGGCTGCACTTAGAATCACAAAGGGATGGGTTCATACCCCCAACTCATATTTACTAGCTCTCTGACCCTGGGCAAATTGCTTAAACTGTCTGCACAGTTCCTCAGCTGGAAGATGGCTTGGACCAAATGGCCTATAGAGTCTCTTTCTACATCTGTAATCCTATCCCGATTGATTCTGAAAACTATGCATCATTTCTATTGCTGTTTGACTTCACTTGCTAAGGGGAAGGGGAAGGGGAAGCTAAGCAGAGGAAATACGCATTTACCAGGTGCCTATAGAGCACCTACTATGTACCCGTTATTGTGCTAAGAGCTTTATCGATATTATTTTGTTTGATCCTCACAACAACCCTGTGAGGTAGGTGCAATCAAAATCCTCATTTTACATCTGAGGAAACTGAGGCAAACAGAAGTTATGTGATTTGCCCAGGCTCGCTCAGCTAGGAAGTGTCTGAGGCTAGATTTAAACTCATATTTTCCTGAACACCGTGCTACCTAGTTGACTATTGGGTCACTTAGTTGCCTAAAGCCTCAATATCCCTCTGATTTTACCTTTCCCTGGCCACTAGTCCCCTTTAGGTGTTGTTTCCTTCATTAGAATGTAAGGTACTTGAGGGCAGAGCCTATCTCTCTTTTTATTTAATAAGATACATCACGCAATATAATTAAGTATTTAATATAATAATAACTGGCTTTATGTAGTACTTCAAGGTTTACAAAATGATTATTACCCTTAATCCTCAAAAAAATCACATGAGGTAGGTTCCCTTATTAGCACCATTTGTGGATGAGGAAATGCAGGTGTTGAAAAACTGGTCCAGAATCATACAATTAGCAAATATTGGAGACAGGAATTGAACTTAGTGTTTTATTTGTTTTACTTATTCCTGGTTTAGTGCTCACTATAACATTCTGCTTCTTTCTGTTGTAATTATAAGAGTAATTTATGAGTACCACTAAATTCTCTGTTGGCTTGTAATTTCCCTAGTGCTTGGCATAGTGCCTGTGCTTAATCAATACTTTTTTCATTCATTCATTCATTCATTCACTCATTCACACATTCACTCACTCACTCACTCACTCATTCATTCATTCATTCATTCATTCATTCATTCATTCATTCATTCATTCATTCAAAAGCAAATATCTATATTCTTTCACTTTATCTCCATAACATTGACTGTGTGGTCTCTACCATTTTAGTACTATGGGAAATGATGTTTGTTATATGAAGGTACATAGATAGTGAAACATGGAACTGTATTTATGTTTTCTCCCCTCCTTCTCCTTTTCCTCCTACTCCTTTTCTTCCTCTTCCTCCTCCCTTTTCTCCTCCTCCTCCTCCCCGCCCTCCTCCGCCTCCTCCTCCTCCTTCTTCTTCTCTCTGATTTTCTTGGTATAGAAAACTCTCAGGGTGGAACACTCTCTGCCACTGTAACTTGGTCCCTGTTCTGTAGCTTATAGTTTGTGATAGTTGCCAAGTGTTCTGAGACTTTAAATGACTTGTCTAGGGTCACAAGCCAACATCCCTCAGAGGCAGTATGTAAAGCCAGGATTTCCCGATTGGTTTTCTGTCTGCTATGCTGTACTGCCTCTTATTGCTATGAATATATGGGTACCATTCAACCCTCTGGAAGGGCTGATCTGGGTCAATAGCAACACCCATTTTACAATCAGTATGTTGTAAACAATATGCCACATGCACGTAGTAGATTACAATTTAGCCTAAGTGGCAAAGACATTTTGTTATGGTATTGTGCTTCTTGTAGTAACCAAGTAGTAGGCAGCACCCTGTGGCGATGGCATTATAATCTTTGTGCCTTATTAGCTGACCATCCATATAATGTTTCTTGCACATACCTCAGTAGGGGCTATTTGTTTCATGTTTCATTTCTTGTCCCCCACCCCACTCCCATATTTCTGTTCACACTGGAACCATCATAATACATGTACCCCAAACCCCCAGTAAGCTTTTTCAGGCAAGGGCATTTTTGCTTTTCAGTGTTCCTTACTTGCAACTATCACCAGGCTTAGAGTAGAGTAGGTTTTTTTACGAATCTGTATTGGGTTGAATGGAATGGAATCATGGAATCACTGATGTGGAGGAGTTCTTAGAAACTCTGCAGCTGAACTCTGCCTCATGAACAGAAGCTACTTGCCAAAGGTCATGTCATATCTCTTGTTTTACTTGATTGGGTTAAGGGTAGCCCTAAAAATTTTGGGTTACCAGAATGAAATGGTATCAGTACTTGGGGTACCATCTTTCCTCTGAAGGATTATAAATCGTTGCATAATGGAGAGGTTTCTGGCTGCTTATTTTCTCTGATTTTACACTTCTTTCCTGAATTACCTAACTCATTCACAAAGGTCTGTTCACTATCTTTGAAAATTACAGAAAAAATCTTGGGGTGCTTTAAGTGGAAGTCAGTTAAAATTTGATCCATTAACATCTTGCGCTTTCTTTTGACTCATCAGAATTCATGCAACGTGTCTGTTGGTGTCTCTGCTCCCAACAAATGCTGGCTTTTCCTTTCTCTTCTCCTAAAAATCCTCTTGGTTTTTGGCATGTCTTCTTTCTGTGCTTGGTTAGTCCTCTTTACCAAGTCTGTGAGTTCATTCTCATCTCTCCTTTTGGAGGAAGGGCTGTATCCAGATAGCCTGTGTGAGCGAGAACATTCCCAGGAGTCTATTTCAGCTCAGTTCCTTCCAGCAAGTGACTTTAGATCAATGAATTCATAGCACACGAATATTTTATGCATCTTTCCAGGAATGTGTGGCCATATTCAGCTGGCTAAATAGTAGAAAAGGCATTTTTTTTTCAGTTGACCTAGCACTTCTACTATAAATAGTCTGGAACAGAAGTTTTGAAAAAGTTTTATGTTTTTAAATTTATGAACTATTTTGTATAAATGACTTCTTCTCAGTGGAAGGCCAGAAAGGTTTTTTTCTTTCTTTTTAAAGAGATAGGTACTGGACCCATGATGTCATCCTTGTAGGGAGCTCCTTTATGAGAAACTTCCCTTTGCCCATGTAGCTGACCCCTTCTCTGAAACTGGTTGTTTTAGAAATCACTGAAGGTGTAAAAGACTTACCCAGCGTCCCAAAACCATTTTGTTTCAATAGGGGAAAACCATGTCTTCCTGGTGTCATGGTTAGTCTTTTATCCATTACAACACATTGTCTTTCTTACTATCTTGGATGCTATCTACATAATTCTGTAAATGTCACTAAACTTCCTGGGGATCAGTTTCCATATCTGTAAAATTCTATGCATTTTATAAATCAACTTTTCCTGTATATAGAACTTTCTTGTGAAAGAAAAATAAAAGCATCATAGTCCATGGTATCTTCTCAGGAGTGGTGAAAGCAAAATCACAGTAAAATAAAAATAATTGCTCTAGAATAAAAGAGCATTACATTTGCTTGGAAGAATGTACAAAGTAGGCACGTTACATAGCATAACGAGATAATAAAACAGAATGGTTTTAAGTGAGAAGGTTGTAGAATCATAATCCTTGGCAGTTTTTTTTTAATATTAACCTAATTGATGGTACATTAATATTCAATGTCATTAATTTACTCAATCAATATGATTACAACTTGTATTCTCTTATGGGGTGGATTTAAGTATGTATGTATGTATGTATGTATGTATATATATATGTATACATTTTGTTATGGAATTGTGCTACTTGTAGTAACTGAGTAGTAGGCAGCACTATGTGGTACTGTCATGATAATCTTTGTGCCTGATTGGTTGACCATTCATATGTTTCTTGCACATAACCTCAGTAGGGGCTATTTGTTTCATGTTTCATTCCTTGCCCCCCTTATTTCTGTTCACAATGGAGCCATCATAATCCACACACCCCAAATCCTCAGTAAGCTTCTTCAGGCAGGTACATTTTTGTTTTTCAGTTTTCATTACTAGCAACTATCACCAGTCTTAGAAGAGAATAGGTGTTTTTATGAGTCTATACTGGGTTGAATTGAATGGAATCATGGAAACACAGATGTGGAGGAGATCTTAGAAACTCTGTAGCTGAACTCTGCCTCATCTACAGAAACTACTTGCCAAAGGTCATATCATATCTCTTGTTTTGTTTGGATTGGGGTTTAGGGCATACACACATACATATACATACACACATATAAACACATACATATACATGCATATTCGTGCATGCATATATGTATGTGTATGATACATATGCACACACATGCATATACACATATACGTATATCTTGCTACATGCATCTATGTGCATATATCTATATTCACACATACTTATGTATACATATATATGTATGTGTATGAAAGTGGAATGGACCTATGAGTTTATTGATCTAGGAAAACTCTACCTTCTTTGCAACGTAGAGAGTTGCTTAGAGCAAAGGTATCAAACTCATGGCCAGTGGGCCTCAAGAGGCCAGCAAAACTCCACAGAGATTAAAATGTAATTGGGAAATGTTTAACAAAATAAATAAACCTGTAGGGCAACAGAGTTAATGTTGATATATCCTCTGTCATCTCCAGTATATTTTCTATAAGAAATACTATCCTCTCAGAATCTCTATTGTCTTTCAAAACTCAGGTTAAGGGTCACCATCTCTACACAAGGCTTTTCCTAATCCTCCCTGTTCTCTGGTATCTTCCACAAGCCAAAAATTACTTTTTATTGTTTTATTTTTTAAAGAGGCCCTGGCACAATGGATAGATTGCTCATCTTGGAGCCAAGAAGGGACAGGTTTAAATCTCATCTCTGCCACATCCTGGCTGTGTGACCCTGTTCAAATCACTTAACATCTTAGCACTCTGTGAATTTGACACCACTGATTTAAAGCACAGAGAAGTTAATACTGAAGACTGGAATTTCATGCCTAACTTTGATTCTGACTAGCATTTTGATTATGGACAACCCATCTGATCTCTCTGAGCCTTAGTTTCCTCAGCTCTAAAATAGAGATACGAGAGGCATGTAATATAGAGAATAGAGAATTTCCTTTGGAACCAGGAACATCTTAGTTCAAGCTCTGCCTCTGACACATACTGGCTACATCATCCTGAGTAAGCACCTTCATTTTCCCATGTACCAGAAAACTCTCTGTGACAACAAATTAGAGAGTAGTTTCAGATATATATTGGTAGATGGAATTTCTTCTCTGGAACTTCTCTATACCAATGAAATCCCATATCTGGACCATTTTCCTCCCCCAAACGGCAACAAGAAAATTGCCAACCTCCCTGGGATATTGTAACAAAAGTGCTTTTCAAGCCATTATATCAATGTGACCTGTGTTTTGAAAAGGTTTCTGGGGAAATATTAGCTTCATTTTTTTTTCTTATTCAGTGTTTGTCATCATACCTTGTGTTTACACCATGTTACAACAATGGGGTCATTTGACCAGTTGAATCATGTAACTTTTCAGTCAAAATATGTCTAAGTAAATTCTTTTGTATTTCTGTTGTTTTTTTTTTTTTTGGAGGGCAATTGGGGTTAAGTGACTTGCCCAAGGTCACACGGCTAGTTTTTGTGTTAAGTGTCCGAGGCCGAATTTGAACTCAGGTCCTCCTGATTCCAGGGCCAGTTCTCTATCCACTGTGCCACCTAGCCACCCGGTCTAAGTAAATTCTTTTAAGTCATAATGATTGAATGGGCTGTTCAACTAAGTTTAGCAATCAATCAAGTCAAAAGGGACAGACAATGAAGCCTGTAGGCTTATGTGGGTGTGGCCACATTGAAGACTTAGTTATGAATTGTGACAATCTTTCCTTTATCTTCTACTAACCTGCAAGTTATTAATTTTGCTGCTTGGACCATGACACTGAATTTTGGAAAACTTTGGAAAACCTATTTGTTGGTGCTCATGGAGAATAATGTACTCAAAGTGTCTCCATCGTTGGCATCAACTTCCATAGACGGAATGTGCCATGGTAGATAGAACAATGGAATGTTGATTTTGCCTTCAGGAAGAGTTAGCTTCCTCTGACTATTAATAACTGTAGGCATAACCCTGGGCAAGCTCCTTAACCTATATCTATCTTAATTTGGTTGAAATCTGTATTGATAGAATAAAATCAAAACCTGGTGATTTCCTAGGCTGATGGAATCACAATGTCTTTGGGGAGTCTTATTCCCAAATCAGCTACCCTATCGTGGGCCAAAAGAGCTGAGTTGGGGCAACCCTGAGCATTGTTCTTCGAATGCATTGGGCATTGCTTATTTTGAAACTATTCTTCTATATGAAATGTCTTCAAATTCAGTCGATTTATTGTAATCTGAGTAATGTGTAGGAGCCTAACAAATCAAAATCTCATTTCAGATGTTTGACACTAATGCTGTGTTGACTTATTATTTTATGTGTGAGGTTTCTGATAAAATTACAAAAATACTTCTTTGGAAATAGTGACAGAAAAGGAGAGAAATGGAGAATCTGCTACTGGGTTGACTTTGATTTCACAAATGTAAAGGGTCACTTGCAATTTCCTAATTGTATTGCAACATATTAAAGTGTTGTTTTTTATTTACAGTTCAAGGAGTGCAATTTAAAATTCTCTATAGTAGAATGAATGCTTAGCAATTGTAAGTAACTTACTAAGATACAACATAAAAGACAGAACAATTTATTTTTTATTTATTGTAATTGTTTTTTTCCCTAAGCATTAAAGATATGGATGCAGCTGCAACAATAACCAGATGTGTAATTTAGAAGCAGCTGCATGAAATTTTCATTTTTACACATAAAATCACAAGTATTGGACAAGGCTTGTAACTAAGATATGGAAAACGAAGTGATTTTTTCTCCCAGTCTTAACAGCTGTGCAAAGGAGAAAAATTATTCCTTATGCAGTTTCTAAGTGGCCATCTGTTTTGGGGGCCTTAAAAAAGAGAAATTTGGAGAGTGATTTATTAATTTTTAAGATGTTTGAGTGAATGGTAGAAGCAGAGCAGTTTAGTAGACTGAGATCTAACCTCAGAGTTGGAAAGACCAGGTTTCAAGTCCCACCTGTGATGTATACTGGTGCTATGACCCTGAACAATCACCTTATATTCCATTTCCCCTTTTCTACTTGATAAAGTTGTAACATGTAGGCTGGGAGCTACTCTTCACTGGTCAAGAGAATTACTTCAGTTTGGAGCTCCTAATGCCAATACAATTACTTAACTACTCCCCCTAAAATGATATTGGTTACATTGAAAATTAGGCAGCTAGGTGAGGCAGTGGATAGAATGTGAGGCCTGGAGTCAGAAAGACTCATCTTCCTGAGTTCAAATCTGGCTTCAGACATTTACTAGCTGTATGATTCTGGGTAAGTCACTTAATTTGCTTGCCTCAGTTTTCTCATCTGTAAAAGGAGGGATGGAGAAAGAAATGGCAAACCAATACCATATTTTTGCCATCCCCCCCCAAAGAAAACCAACAAATGGGATTATGAAAAATAGGACATGACTGAAAAAATGACAGAATAACATTTGAAAATATGTGGATCACAAATATGTGGACTGTAGCTTGACATTAAATATGTGCAGTTTTTATGCTTGTTAATATTTCAGGAATTCAATGGGTACTTAATAACTTCTTGTTCAATTGAGTTAAATTTAATTCTAGAACTTTTAGAGAAGCTATGTGGTCTAGTGGATGGTGAGCCATTTTTATTAACAGGAAGACATTTTCAAATCCTCTGTCTGGTACACACTGGCCAATGGCAAGTGAATTTATTTCTCAGGGTCTCAGACCACTCCCAGAGTGTCTATTTTACAGGAAAGTTGCTAGTTTTTATCAATAGAGGGAATTTCCACACCACATGTTCCCACCCTGATAAATAACAGATTGTAATGCCAAGCAAAGGCATCTTCCCAAAGGTTCAAAATACCAGCATAGCTGCTCTCCATCTTATTCAGTCACAAATTAAGAACAGAGAAAATCAAAATACAGCGTAATTCAAAATATAGCATTCAGCAAGTGTAATTCAATAATTTATAAGTACTACTCCACCCCTGGACAGTACATTCATTTAGTCAATCCCAAAGACCCTCTTCTCAAATGGAGATTAGTTTCCAAAGTACATTCATTTGGTCAGTCACAGAGCACAAAAAAGTCAAAAGTTTCCCACCCCTGGATCACAACTTAAAAGGTCATCTACCCCTGAGTTACAACAAGCTTAAGCACAGCATTTAATACCCAAAGAGAGGTCTTTTCTTTATCTTGACCCGAGACAAGTTCTCAGCAATCTCTGTTCCTGGGGAGACAGAGCTTAACAACGCCACAAGATCCATTGCCAGTGTCCTCATTAATTCATTCTCTGTCTGCAGAACAGTCCTAGGACCCCTGAGTACATTAGCAAAACCCTCTTCCAGGATTTTTGTAAACATACAACAAGAATATCCTTCTTCAGGGCTTCTGGACCAACAGCAAGGTTCCAGGACCTGTGAAACAACAGCACTGTCCTTCCCCAGTGGATGAATCTGGCAAAACAACATTGGAAAAGACAAAGTACCAGCATCACAGCCGTGTCTCCTCAGTCCTTGGCAGCTCTGCATGGCAGCTGTCAAAAGTTCTGGGCAGCTTGAACTGGCCCTCAGCAATCCTCTCTCTCTCTCTCTGCCTCCACGATGCTGCTTCCAAAAGTTCTTCTGCCTCTTTATCTCTGCTTGTGCCTCTCCAGATCCACAGCACCAGCTCCTCCCAGTTCAGCACTCTTTTGAAGTCAACAAGTCCATCCCACAAGTGGGATTCACAAGCTCTGAGCTTTACCACTCAACCCAAAAACCAAGCCAAACGGGGGATCTTTAAATTCCATTACTATTACACAGATGCAAATACATATCCACAAATCTATTTTATATGAAATCTATGGCCTTTCATGAACACTAAAGTAGATATTTAAATTTTGGCTTTTTATTATAAATGTCATAAACATGAACATTTCAACATACAAAAAAAAGCAAAAAAGAGGATATTGTACTTGAAACTATGATCTGTGTTGTGAAACTTCTTTTATGTTCCATTGGATGCAATTTGGTGCATTTGAAAAAAATAATTCAAACTTCATATGACAGCACCAATATTATTTGGCCACAAAAGTAGATTTAACTGATTTTTAGAGGAAAGCCTGGGACAGTAGGCAGTGAATTTAGTGGCAAGGGACACAAGTTCCAATCCTGCCTTTGCCACTTACTACCAGTGTTACTTTGGACAAGTCACTTAACCTCTCTGGGGCTTAGTTTCCTCACCTGTAAAATGAAGAGCTTGGACTGGATGACCTTGAACATCTCTTTTAGCTCTGATTCTCTGTATGAGAATCTGCTGCTGAGACTGTATTTCTTAATCCATGAGATTTGTATTCATGGTACTGTAACACCAGATACCTCATTATAATGCTGATGACTATGATCACTAGAGATTGTCTAATTTCAAGGAATTTCTGGAAAGTTAGTTCTGTTACCATTTCCTGTACCAGTAGTTTGCTGTTCTTATGCTTCTGAGGTAAGTAGTCTGGCAAGATGGGGCAATAGGTGACTTCTTCAAAGTCCCAAAGTATTGTCTGCCTCGAATTGTGGGGTCAACAACTTTACACCAATGTGCCCTCTATTTATTTCTCTGTTAATGGCATTCCAGTGGATTAGGCATGATTTAGGTTAACCATGAAAAGTAAAGCTGATGCTTGCTTGTTACTTGATTTATTCTAAAAATGTTAAGGGAAATTGATCAAGGAAATAATAGAAATAAACACTGACTTATACTGGACTTTGAACAAGAATGGCAAGTAGTATAAAAGAATTTCACCCAGACAATGATTTGTATTTTCCAAGTCCAGTAAGCTATTGTGTTTGGGTCCTTTATTGACATCTACCCAAGCAGCAAGCACCCAGTAGAGATGCATGATGGAGTGGCGCTGTCTGGAGGAATATTCCTAGCCTACTCCCCTGGTACCAAAGTGTTCAACTTGTACTTATTTTTACAATGTGATCATTTTTCATTAAACACCCTGGTCCCTTTGGGAAGAGGGAAAGAAGTGCTGTGTGCCTTTCTTGCCTTTACAGACTCCCAAGTGTCCTTCCTATAGAATCAACAATGATGATACAGCACAGATTCCTAGAATTATGTAGTCCAGGAGTTCTGAATCCAAACTGTTAGCTAAATGGATTCAACAAGCATGCCAGAAAAGAGATCATGCTCTCATTCTTTGTATTCATGGGGTGACTCAGTTAATTTGTCACCAAATTTGTGTGTTCATAGACTTAGAATTGGAAAGAACTTCTGAGGTTATCTAATCCAGTCCCCCCTTTTGTGCAGATGAGAAAACTGAGACTCCCAAAGGTACAGTACTGTTAACATAGGGAGTATGTGACAGGAATCCAGGTTTCAGATTCTCAATCCATTTTTAATATCTTAAGTTGAAACAATGTAAATTCTTTGAGAGTTAGGATTATTTGGTTTCTATACTTGTTTTTTCTTTTGGATAGACAAGTGAATCATTCATTGTTAAAAAAAAAAAAGAAAGGCATCAGCTATCACTTCCTTGCTCTTGCAAATCAGGTGCTATGACATTTTAGTTTTGTGCCTTGTGTCTTTGGAGTTGAGCATTCAGAAAACAGTAAAGGAACATGTTATCTGGCACAAGTATTTTTTGTAATTCTTTCCTATTGAAACAAAGTACTTTACCATTTGGTTGAGATGACTCACTTTGCTTAGAAAATTGGCGAGACATCTATATTGGTTAAACCATCTGATTCATTTCAAAGAAAAGTTACCAGTGATTCCTATTGCATATTGCCAAGTAGAAGACTGGCCAGTAGACACAAGCTCAACCAACGTAAAGGATCATATTTTCCAAGGGTCTTGGCCATGCTTTTCTCTTACATGACCATAAGCCTTTGTGTACAATTCAATTGTATTTGACATTTATTGGGTTGTGACTTGACATTTCCAAGTGTAGTGGCTATTTTTTTCCCGATAACTCAGTTGTGAAATTGTGAGTGACACTCTTATGTCCAACTCAATTGCCTTGGAAATTGACCATTGGCAGCCTAAGGAATGTGAAATAGCTCAAACTTGTGTTTGATGCTATCACTCTCAACCTTGAAATGGGAATATTATCAAGAGTTGCTGAAAAAAAATTAGAAGGTCATCTTGCTGCTCTGGTTTTCCTATTTCGGATGTTTTTTTTCTAGACTAATTGGAAATTTGTCTAGTTCAAAACGTCCACATTTTTAAAGATTCTTGAAGACTCTAAATCCAATATTTAATATAAAATATAAAAGGCAGCTAAGCAATTTGTCATAGTGAAAGCCTTTGTGTCTTCTGTGGAGCAGAATGTGCAGCTCATTATCAGGATTCTCTTCTTCTTGGAAAACTTTCTTCCTTAGAGATTGAAGGGCAGGCTGCAGATGATAGGTTTGGAGGATTTCCTAAGCTGAAAGTGGCTTACTGATATCAACCTAAAGTCATCTGCAACCAAATGGACATTGGTTGGCTTTGAGTTTTGTGTGACTCTTGTTATCCTTTACCAGGGTCTCAGTATATAAGTTAGTATGTGTAAGAATGTTAGAAAGCAAAGTCTGAAATCCAGAGGACCTGAGACAATGTGGTCATGTGTTCATTCAACTAATTTTAAACTCCATATCAGGAAAAAAAAGACATTTTAGGAGCAATTGGCACTACCTTGGACATTTGTCACTAAAATGAGTGAATTTAACACCCCCTATCCCTCATCCCTGACTTCACTAATTGCTTCATTTTATGGCAATTCATAAATTTGAAAACTTGGGCCCCCTAGCCTACCATATTTTTAAGTGTAAAAGGATCTTTTAATGGGGAAGCATTCCTTTCTTAGAGATACTCAAGCTCATTTATCATAGCCTCAATTTTATTTTTGAAGAAATTCTTTTTTGACATTTCAATCCTTAAACTTATTTAAGTTTTATTCAAACCTTTTCTTTCTATATCACATTAATTTCTGAATATCAGTCACCACGCCCTATCCAATGAGACTTCTTTTGTAACAAAGAAACACAGTTCACTGGAACCAATTGACAGGCATTGAATAGAGCTTACAATATTACTTTCTCATAGGCTCCTATTTCTCCAAGGAAAAGAGGTAAGCCATTTCCCTATTTTCTCCAGGACCAAGATTGTTGACCTTTCATTATTAAAAGCATGGATCTCTGTAAGGATTTATGAACCAGACATCTTATTCATCATACAATTTATTCTCTTGGATAAGTGTGTCTGTATTCGTGTGTCAGAAAGGGGGGTGAACAAAGCAGTAGGGAAGGGGAAAAAGAGGGCAGAAAAGTTGTAGGAGATAGAAAGGGAAAGAAAATCAGATTTTTACAGATTATGTTTAATGTGTGGGTCAGAAATACATTATATATAAGGAATATAAGGAGATCTGAGATGGGATAATGGAGGTCTTTCAATGAAACCAAATGTTAGAAAAAAAATTTCAAAACCAAAAGGGCAAGAAATTAATCCAGAGGGTAATCTATCTTTTAACAAAAGAAAAGAGAAAAATCTTTGTAAAAGAGAAAGGTTTTTTTCCTTGAAAAATTTGTAAGATCGCTTGCCAACAAAGTATAGATAGATGACAGAATTCCACATTGAAAAACTATATAGTTTCCTAAATGTTTACCAAAATTCATTTATGTAAGTATTAAGTAATAATGAACCTGTGATTTTTTGATCAATGTAGGTAATGTCTTTGTGGACGCTACCAATGGAAATTGGCATCTGCTCTGTATCTTATAATCTTAGAGAATTGCTGGGGAACACCATTATAGTATAAAACTAAACCAGAAAAAGCACTGTTAGAATAATGTTTCCTACTTGGCATGTGAGACTTGTGAAAGAAGATTATGTGATCTATTAATTTATCAAGAAAACTAGTAATATTTGTAATGAGAAGTCTCTTCTCAATCTTTGATTCTTATGGAGACTGTGTGACTTACCCAGAGGCACACCGTTAGTATATGATGTCAGAGGAAGGATTGAAACTCTGGTCTTCCTCATTCAAAGGCTGTCTCTCTGTCACTTCTGCCCGATTGATTATCATTTAAAAGTATTCTCTGATGTTATTTTTATACATCATAAACTTCATCACCATAAAGTAGAGCTAGTCCATACAGTGACAGATATCAAGTAGATTATTATTTATCAAGTACCTACTATGTGCTAGACATTGTGCTAAGTGCTAGGTTTATAAAGAAAGGAAGGCAAAAAAACAGGCTCCACTCTTTAGGAGCTCACAGTCTAATAGAGGATATGACATGCATACAATTATGTATAAACAAGTTACTGACAGTATAAATTGGGGGTAGTCTCAGAAGGAAGGCCATAAGATTAAGGACTGGGAGACCTCTTGAGGAAGCAAGGACTTTAGTTGAGACCTCAGGGAAGCCAGGAGAGACAGATGAGGCAGAACATTCTAGGCACCAGGGATAACCAGTGAAATGAAGGTCATGGTCAAGAAACAGCAAGTTGACCATTGTTACTGAATTGAAGAATAGGTAAAGTATAAGCAGACTGGAGTGAGGTTATGAAGGGCTTTTAAAGCCATGGAGGATTTTACGTTTCATCCTAGAGGCAATAGGGAGACACTAGATTTTATTGAATAGAGGATGACATGGTCAGACCTACCCTTTAGAAAGATAATTTTAGTAGCTGAATAGAAGATGAATGGGAGTGGGTAGAAAGTCATAAGGCAGGGAGATAAATGAGCAGGCTATTACAGTAGTCTCAGTGAGAGATAATGAGAATCTACAAAGGGATAGTTGTAGGGTCAGAGGAAGAGAAGGAGGCATAAGTGAAAAATATTGTGAAGGCAAGAATGATGGACTTGACATGGGGGGGCAAAAGAGAGTTATGTGTTGAACATGATACTTAGATTTCAAGCCTGGGAAACTGGGAGGGTGATGGTACCCTCAACAATAACAAGGGCATTTGAAAGCGGGAAGGGTTTGGGGGGAAATATAGTGAGTTCCATTTTGGGCATGTCAAGTTTAAAGATGTCTAAAAGACATTCATTTTGAGATACTTAATAGACAGTTGGAGATGCAAGAATGAAGGTTAGGATAGAGTTTTGATGTAGACCAGCAGGTTATCTTCATAAAGATGATAATAGAATTGGGGGACCTGGGGCTAATCATACTGAATGAACCTGCTTCCTCACCTCCAAAATGTAGTTATAATGGCAATATTAGTTAAAATGTTCAAAATTACCATCTAATGGAATACAGAATGCAAACTTTGAAAATAGTAATAGATTACCTGTTGCAGGTAAAAAGATAGGAAAATGAGTGACTTTCCAGCTAAGGAGTATATGGATAGAAGAGGGTACTGGAAATTAGGAGCCAGCATCAGTGCTGTCCATGTTACCTGTGTGATTTTTTTTCTCTTGTCCTTTTCATGACATTAACCAGGGGTTTGGGCAGTGTTGGTGAGGAGAATCCATCTTTAATTAGAGGGCCTAATCCTTCGGTTTTCATTCATTCTGATATCCATGTGAATTATAGGGCTGTTGAAAGAAGGCCCAAGGTTTTATAAATCATGTCATCAGAAAGCACTTAGGCTATTGCCATCATTCAGGAAGGAGAATGAAAGTATTGAAAAGGAGAAAAGGAAATGTTCTTGAGTGGAAGTCCACTAAGGCTTACAAAAGGAAGGGAGAGAAATGCTGGATGTGATGTCTCAGAGGCAGTTGCTAATATCTGGTATATTGTTGTACCACATAGCACAGTATACCAAAATTGAGCTTGTACTTTTCTTCCTCCTGGCCTTCCATCCTCAGGCACACTTTCAAGACCAAAGTCTAAGTAAGATAAGAAACCGTTGCTGCCGCTCTTCCTTTCATATTTTGCCTTTGCCTTTGTTTTCTCTCTCTCTCTCGGTTTCCTGAGATGGGAGGACAGTGACTAAAAGTTCTATAATAAAGACTTTGTACATAATGAAATAGTGGGAAGAACACTGAGTTTGGCTTTAGGAGGTCTGGGTTCCAATCCTTTTTCTGATGCTTAATAATTATGTAGTTGTAGACAAGTCACTTAAGCTCCCTGAGCCTCAGTTTGCCCACCTGTAAAATGAAGATAGTAATGGTTGCTGTATCAGCCTATTGGGGTAAATTTTGAGAAAATGTTTTTTTTGTTTGTTTTTATAAACCTTAAAGTGAAATAGACAGGTGTGCTTTTATTATCATGTCTTCTGAATGTCTGTGTCTTATCTTGATGATGATAGATTGTAGCTTCCTGAAGATGAGTGAATATCTGTCTTATCCATCTTTTTAACTGGTGGTATGTGTAGTATATGACCTTTGCAAATTGTATGTTGTAGATATTGAGTCAGTGTGTGTTTAAAATACTTGTGGGAGTTGCTGAGAGGTAGATTTAGGTCTAAAAACCTTCTTAAAAATTAGAACTATTGAAAAATAGAGTTGGGGGGCGGAGTCAAGATGGCAGAGTAGAAACAGGACCTCTGCGGGGCTGTGGCTCTCACCACCTCCAATCCATGCAAAAGAGGGCTCTGAACAAACTTTGGAGCTACAGAACTCACAAAATGACACAGAGAACCTAACCTCCTGCTGAGGACAGCCCGGCAGGCCGGCAGGAATTGGCCAGCGCAGCGCTCTGGGAGCTGAGCCCAGCTCCATGTGGAGGTTTTATACCCCAGGTGGGCCTGACCAGCCATGGCTGGAGGGACTCTAGATCAGCAGCAGCTGTGGCTGTCCAGAATTGTCAACACATAGATGCTAAGGACAAAGTGAGAGGTCAGTGCAGTGTGGAATTTGGGACCCAGTTGTTGTGAGTGCATTGGCTTTTGCCCCTGGGGCAAGAAGCCACTGAGAACTGCAGCATAGCTGCTCACATGGCTGCTTCAGCTTCTGGCCTGCAGAGTGTAGGGGGGCCAAGTGACCAGTCTGAGGGGTAATCACTCTTGCTTTAACCTGCTTGGATTTGGATTGCTGTCTAGGGTGGAGGTCCTGGGGTGTGTGACCAGCTTGCTAGAGCTTGTGGAGGCTTCAGAGAGGGCACCCAACTGATACCTCCAACATCTGAGAAAACCCCACTGTTTGGAATGAAGCTCCCCTGTCTGGTAGCAGAGTCCTACTATGGCCAAAAGCCCAGGGGTTAAGTGACTGAGTGGCAACATGACCAGTCAAAGGAAGCAAAGCAAACAGAAAAATCCAACATTAGACTCCTATTTGGTGACAAAAAGGAACAAAGCATGGAACAGGAGGAAGACAGTGAAGTCAGAACTCCTGCACCAAAAGCTTCAAAGGAAAATACGAGCTGGTTACAGGCCATAGAGGACCTTAAGAAGCAGATAAGAGAAGTGGAAGAAAAATTGGGAAGAGAAATGAGAACAATGCAACAAAATTATGAAATGAGTCTCAATAGCCAGACTGAGGAAAATAACACCTTAAAAAATAGACTAACTCAAACGGCAAAAGAGGCTCAAAAAAGGCAATGAGGAGAAGAATGCCTTAAAAAGCCAAATTTACCAGATGGAAAAAGAAATCTCAAAAGCTCACTGAGGAGAATCATTGCTTCAGAATTAGATCGGACCAAATGGAAGTTAATGATTTCATGACAAATAAAGATGCTGTTAAACAGATCCAAACAAATGAAAGAATAGAAGGCAATGTGAAATATCTCATTGGAAAAACCACTGACCTGAAAAATAGATCCAGGAAAGATCATTTAAATATTATTGGACTACCTGAAAGCCATGATCAAAGAAAGAACCTAGAAATCATCCTTCAAGAAATTCTCAAGGAAAACTTCCCTGATGTTTTAGAACCAGAGGGCAAAATAGAGGTTGAAAGAATCCACCGATCACCTCCTGAAAAAGATCCCAAAAAGAAAACTCCTAGGGATATTAAACCAGGTTCTGAAATTTCCAAATCAAGGAGAGAATATTACAAGCAGCCAGGAAGAAACAATTTGAATATTGTGGAAACACAATCAGGATAACTCAGGATCTGGCAGCTTCTACACTGAGGGATCAAAGGGCTTGGAATATGATATTCTGGAGGGCAAAGGAACTGGGATTCAAACCAAGAATCATCTACCCAGCAAAACTGAGTGTCATGTTTCAGGGGGAAATATGGTCATTCAGTGGAATAGAGGAGTTTCTTGTTGAAAAAACCAGAGTTGAATAGAAAATTTGACATTTAGATACAAGAAGAAAGAAAATCATGAGAAGGTAAACAGGGAAAAGAAATCATAAGGAACTTATCAAAGTTGAACTATTTACATTCCTACATGGAAAAACGATAATTTTAACTGATGAAACTTTTCTCAGTATGAAAATAGTTGAAGGGAATATATGTATATATATATGTATGTATATATATATATATATGACTATATTGGAGGGTATACGGGCAATGAATACATATGTGAATGTGTGTATATATGATTACAGATATACATAGATAGCGGGCACAGGACCAATTTAATAGGAAGGGGTGATACTTAAAAGGTGAAATTAAAAGGTTAGAGAGGAATATAATGAGAGGAGATGAGGAGAAAAAGAATGGGGTAAACTATCTCATATAGAAGAAGCAAGAGAAAATGGTTACTATGGAGGGGAAGAATAGGAAGGCAAAAGGGAATGGGTCAATTTTATTCCCATTGAATTTGGCTGGGGGTGGTAATGAAATACACACTAAATAGGGTATCTCCCCCTCCAGGAGAGTAGGGGGGAAGAGGATGAGAGGGGGGATGATGGGAGGGAGGGTAGGCTGGGGGGTAGGGAAGTTGGAAGCACCCACTTTTGAAAAGGGACGAGATCATAGTAGAGAATAGAACCAGTGGGAGGTGGGATAGTAGGGAGGGAAATATAGTCAGCCTTTTACAATATATCTACTTTGTTAATGTTTTGCATTAGCTACGCATGTACAATCTATACTGAACTGCTTATCTTCCCAGTGAGGGTGGGTGACAAGGGAGGAGGGGAATGAATCTGGAATTCAAAGTTTTATATATATATATGTGTGTGTGTGTGTGTGTGTGTGTGTGTGTTTGTGTGTGTGTGTGTGTGTATATATATACATACTATTATTGATACTATTTTACATGTAATTGGGAAATAAGATATATAGGCACTGTAGCATAGAGATCCACTGGAAAAGTCGAAGGGGGTATGGGAGAAGATATGGGAGAGAGCAGATTGGAGGAGGGGATATCCTATGGGACTGCTATTTTGGGGCAGTGGATAGGGGAAAAATGGGGAGAAAATTTGTAACTCAAAATCTGGTGGAAAATGAATGATGTAAATCAGAAGTTAATAAAGCATTTGAAGAATGAAAAAAAAATAGAGTTGGCTTCTTGGTAGGTAATGAGTGCCATGTCACTGGAAGTCTTAGGAGCAGAGACTAGGTGCTATAGCGTATTTTTGGACTATGTGTGGATTATTTCTGAGGCCTTTTCCGACTGAAAATCTATGATTCAATGAGCCATCAGTGAGACATTATATGTAGAAAAGGAATGGGATATTAAGCTATGTTAAATAAAAATATAATGTCCAGGATCCAATCACATGGGAGTGAGGGCGCGTGTGTGTGTATGTGTGTGTGTGTAGATCACATGTAAATCATGCAACATTTTGGGAAGGATAATGGCAAACTGAAGGATGTCCATAGGCACGTAACCGTGATGAGTGCTGAAACCATTTTATATGAGGATTAGAAAACCTAGGGATAGTTAGCCTGGAAAAAAGAAAGGTTAAATGTGGGTGGATGGGGCAGGATTATTCTCTTCAAATAATTGTGGGAGTATGATGTGGAAGCAAAATTAGGCTTTTCCTGTTTAACTTGAGAGAGACCACTCTGGATGTAAATTCATACATATCTGAGTTCAGGTTAAAATAAGGAAAATTTTCTGAGATATGAAGGTTATGCCAAAGTAGACAGTGAGTTTTTTGGCAGCAAGAAGAATTTTGATGTCCACTTGTTGAGAATATTAAGTGATCTCTTGCTTCAAGTATATGTTTCTCTAGCATCTACACTATAAATGATTCCCAGGGACACTTTCTACCCTCTGATTTATCACTCTCACCATTGATGACCAAATTTCTTTTGAAAAATAAATTGCAGTGACCCTTCTGAAATGAGCATGTGATGTTACACACATGAGTCAAATGAGCCATTAGTGGTACATTCTCTCTGACAATTCTTGCTTTGTACCATTGGCTACAGGCAAAGGTTGTAATGCCTAAGGTATTTTTGTTTAGTTGGCAAAATGAAAACAATACTCAGCCTGATTTTCTCTAAAATCAATAGTTAGGAAGTGTGACCAGCAATAGGATTTGGGTAGAGTTTTATTTTCTTTGAGATAATCCCTACCTGAGAGGGCAGAAGACTTTTCTGAAGCCGAAGGTATTTTTTTTTTACAATTTGCATAAATCATTGCAGCTTCAAGGAAGAGTATAGTAAATTTAAATATATTTTTCTAAATTCATCTATTTTATGTTTAAAATGTAAAATGTTTCTCTAGATGTTTGTGAATAAGAAATCTCTCTTTAAAACCCCTTTTTATTTAACTAGGTAATAAGCAATTGTCCTACACTAGTCTTCTAAATAAAGTCAGAAAATTTTCCAGTTCCCTTAATGTTTATTTTGTGAATTTCTTATAAAACCGGACACAGCATGCCCTCTATTACTCTCTTTTCATTCCACTCTGGAGTAATCTGGTGACCTCTGTGATATAGTTTCATATATTTTACCCAGTGATTTTATATTTGGGGGAACTGTGATTTGGATGCACAGTTGAGGATGAAAAGGTCAGCATATGACTCTCTATCCTGTTGACACTACACCATCTTATGTCTATGCTTTTGAATGAAAGAAAAATCTTTTAAAGATCTTTTTTGTGTTTGGACAGATATGTTATATAATGGAAGGAGTGCTGGATATGAAATTGGAGATCCTAGGTTCAGGTCTTTGGTTGCCAGTTACAAACCATCATGAGACAGGTTTTAAGGTTTTTCTTTGGGGGTGTCTGTTTCTTTAATGACAAAATGAAGGAAGCTGTGATAGGTGACCTTTAATATCTTTCACCTCTAAATTTATGATACTAGCTTCTAATCAGCTGTAATTCTAAAAGCCCAAATTACAAAAGATGAGAAGCTCGTTCTTCAGTTTCTACTGTTTTACAAGTTTGTGCTGGTTTACAAGTCCAACAACAATTTGGGAGAATTTTCCATAGATAAATTAATGCAGAATTCTATAATTATTTAAATTCACTGCTTACTCATATCTAAGATGGTCAGTTGGGAATTAATAAGCTTGGGTTTAATATTATCATTATAACTATAACTTTGAAGGTGTGAGGTATATGGAAACATGGTATGAATTGCTAGACTGCTAAGAATTAATGACATCTTTTTTTTTTTGTTGTTTTAATACAACCTTGGGTGCTTGCAGTGTGTTTAGTTATATTATTAATAAGGTTTGGGAGTTTACATTTTTCTTTACCCAGAGCATGATTTAGTGTGGTGTTCAGAACTTTTTCCCTATCTCTCCCATGAATATTACTGCTGCTGGATAAGTATATCATCATTTGTATCTTGTTACAACTCTTTTGTTTGCATTTTGGGGGGACCTCAATTTGAAGGAAAACCATTAGGGTTACTGCAGACTGATTCTTAGCACATTCATCATTCATTAATTTTTTTCAATATCAAATGTCTTCATCCTCTTTCTTGCCAGTAGCCCTTTACCTTCCCAACAAACATGCCTTCCTGGAATCTCTAAAATTCCATCCCATGCAACTGCTATTTCATCTCTCTACTTCCCTTTCCTGATAAACTTCTTAAAAAATAATCTAATCTAATTCCTTACTTTATTCTTATCAATCTCTTGCAGTCTCACTTCACTTATCAGCACCATATTAAAACTGGATCCCAGGGGTGGCTAGGTGACATAGTGAATAGAGAATCAGCCCTGGATTCAGGAGGGCCTGAGTTCAAATCCGGCCTCAGATACTTAACACTTACTAGCCATGTGACCTTGGGCAAGTCACTTAACCCCAACTGCCCTGCCTTCCTTCCCCAAAACAAACAAAACAAAACAAAATGAAACAAAAGGAAAAACTGGAACCCATTCCAACATGTCTAAGAGTGCTTAGCCAGTGAGAGATGGGGCCAGGTTTTCTTACTTCTAGCCAAGTGTTTCACTAAAAATTAAGAATCAATTAAGATCTCTTTTTTTAATAAAGCAAAACTATTTTCATGGCTCCAAAATTTTTCTGGAAACTTTTTTATTTTAAAAAAAATCAGCATTCTGCTGGGGATTTCCTGTGAGACATGGATGCCAACAGTCTCTGAAGAATTGAAATTGAATATCCCAGAAAGGATAATGGAGAGGCATATGATGCATATAAGCAGGCTGGCATATTTAACCAATGAGAAACATCAAAGAAGAACAGAATCAACAGTGGATCATGGAAATATTTGGTAAGAAGAAAAGAAAGACTGATCATGTGACAATGTGAGGGAAGATAGGTGCCTAGACTGCTGGTGCTCTTGTGAAATAAGGATAAAGCAAGAAGTCCTTCCACCCCCATCCAGTACATTGGGTAGTTGCCTTGTGGTAATTCCCCAGACATGCATGATGTGCCATTTGCTGAAATGTTTCTAGTATAGTTTTGTCTCACTAGAGTGCCATATATGAATGTGCTTCAGAATGTTTCCAAATAGGTTTGAAAACATCCTAAATCTTGTTCCTGTTTTAGGAAATAGATTTTTTTTACAGTGAAACAGAGGGAACATCGATGGTTTGATTGATGGGGAGTTTACTTTTTGACAGTATTTATTTGATGTTTTTATTTATATTTGATCTATTTTGATACAATTTGATCTTTGACGCCAAAGAAGTTTAGAGAAGCTTTGCTTCCCTAGATGTGACAGACTTTTTCTTCTTTATATTTAACTAATGCAAAGGTGGGGCATAATATTTCTTATTTTCTTACCTGTTATCCTTGTGTTATCATGGAATAAGAGGAATTGTGCAGACTCAAGGGATGGCATCAATCATCGGCTCATTTTTTCAGCCTTTCCTTCATTTCTACTGTTACATCTTACTGGTGACTTAAATTTAAATACCATCATTGTTCAAGGCTGAATTTTCATTTGTCCAAAACCTATGCCATCTTCTCACTTTTTCCCATCTTGAATCCTTTTGGAAATCCCTTATTCTATTTTCTTTTGTGTCATCATTTCCTATTTTTAAAATATCCTTCTTTCCATGTAGACTTCACAAATTAGTTTCTTAAGTTCAATGCTTCTGAATCCTCAGATCTTTTCCCGTCACGGTTCCTTTCTCAAGGACAACAAAATTCATGAAACACTTATCTCCAAGGTCCTTGTTTTACATTTTGGAGGTATTTAATTTGTGCTGCTATTCTTGAGAGAGCTGATCAGCACACATCATCATTCTGTGCCGAGACGGTTAATAGGGTTTCCATCACCGTCTTTTCTCTTCTCCCTTTCTCTTTTTGGTGTTCTGTACAATTGAATTAACTTTAGAGAACAGTCCTTTCTGAAAACATTTTCACAAGAACAAAAAGACAGATTTTCTTTGTATATAAATAAAGAAGTAGGCTTATGCTAGGGGACTGAAACATCTTTAATAAAACATTGTCCCTTTTCTACATTAGTTCAACTGGGAAAAATCAATTTTGGGTTCTTCAAGTGCAAAGAATGATCAAAGGGAAAAACTGACAATCTAAAGAGAGGGCAAGGTGGGATGAGCCTCTTGTGCACTCAATCCCGAGTGCCCTTTAAATCGGTGGCTTTCCAAGCACAGTACATTTAGAAATGAAGAAAATGTTCCTTGGAATCATTGGCATGGAAAATAGAGGCACTTGAATGTATGTCAGCAAACACTTTTCAGATTAATATTTGTAATACTAATATAGTATTGAAATGTTTGGTATTTATATAGCATGGAAATAGGCAGAATTGAAATTTCCTATAACAAAGGCCTATATGTCAAATCTCTGTAGCTTATGTCAAAGCATGACACAGACACCACTGACTACATGAAGTCTGAATATCTCTCAATGAAATAATTTCACATTTACTTCTCTGCTTTATCTTAATTCAGAAAAAAAAACTTGGGGTCCTTGAAGGCAGCAACTGTTTTAGTTTTTATTTTTGTTTTTTTTTATTTCCTTGC
Organism: Petaurus breviceps papuanus; assembly: GCF_028583685.1. Taxonomy (NCBI): domain Eukaryota; kingdom Metazoa; phylum Chordata; class Mammalia; order Diprotodontia; family Petauridae; genus Petaurus; species Petaurus breviceps. The sequence continues at coordinate 46,307,329 of NW_027185761.1, forward strand.
CCAGTACAGTACCATGCACATAGTAGGGGCTCAATAAATGTTTGATGAATCAAATTATATTGAGTTAAATCAAACAACAGAAAAAACTTGGGCTCCTTGAAGGCAGGTACTGTTATGGTTTTGACTTTTGTCTTTTTATTTCCTTGACTAGTATAGGTGCTTAATAAATGTTTGGTATAAAATTATATTGAATTAAATCAAACAACAGAATGATCTTGTCTGTTTGTAGAGCTGGGAAAGCCAGGGTTCTAATGTTGTTTCTCATGTTTTTGAGTTGTTTTTCAGTGGGGAAATATCTTAATCTAGTAGTTCTCAAAGCCAGACTCAACCTGAGGTCCCTGAAACTCTTTCACTGGTTTGGTAGGTCAGAACCTAGTTTGGTTATAATACAAAGATGTTTTAATTTCTTATATGATAAGCAGTGATACCTATTTATTCCAATTTATGGTAAATTCTGATGTTTTTTATTTGAATATATTATAAAGACGTAATACTTATTCTTAGCAAGGTTCATTGGCTGTTTGGGACATCTGGTCATTTCTCAATGGTCAACATTTTGAACTTGTTACTAGCAACTCAATTCAACATAAAGCATGAGAAATTTGAAGAAATCCAATATATCTTCCTTGGAGGGAAACTTTTAGTCTACTCTGTTTAGTAAATTGTCAGATCTACAGGGCAGAGGCAGATGGTGGTGCAATGGCTATAGTGCTATGGCTGAAGTCAAGAAGACCTGAGTTGTAATGTGGCCTCAGATACTAGCTGTGTCACCCTGGGTAAGTCACTTAACCTCATTTGTCAGAATGGAGATAATACTAGTGCCTACCTTCTAGGGCCATTGTTGTGGTTATTGCTGTTGAGTGTTTTTCAGTCATGTGTGACTCTCTGTGATCCCATTTGGGACTTTCTTGGCAAAGACACTGGAGTGGTTTGCTACTTTTTTTCTCTAGATCATTCTACAGCTGAGGAAACAGAGGAAAGTAGGGTTAAATGACTTGCCCAGGGTTACATAGATAGCAATTTCTGAGGTGGGATTTGAACTCAGGAAGATGAGTCTTTCTGGCTGCAGGTCCAGCACTCTGTCTACTTCGTGAGACTTAAATGAGGTAATATTTGCAAAATATTCCTTCATCTATTTTTCTAAAATCTGTTGCACTCCATTAATAAAATGTGATATATCTATATCTATGTCTATATCTATCCACTTACAAGAGCAAACACTAGTGCCTAACTCCTAAGAGGAGAGATGCTTTAAATTATGAGGAGCTTCACATTTAAGGTTAAGAATAAATATTCAATAAATTATAATTTCAACAAACAGTGGGACATTAAAGGAAGGAGATACAAACATTTAAGCACCTATTATAAGGCAAGCAATGTTTGTTGTTTTTGTCCATCAGCAATGTCCAACTCTTTGTGACCCCTTGGACCATACTGTCAATGGGGTTTCCTTGGCAGAGATACTAGAGTGGTTTGCCATTTCTTTCTACAGATCATTTTACAGATGAGGAAACTGAAGCAAACAGGGTTAAGTGACTTGCTCAGGGTCACACAGCTAGTAAACATTTGTGACCAGATTTGAACCTGAGGTCTTCCTGACTCCAGGCACAGCACTTTATCCACTGACCCACTTAGGTATCAATCCTCGTTTTACAGCTGAGGAATAGCCAAGTGACTTACTCAGTGTCACAGAACTAATAAGTATCTGACACTAAATATTTGAACTCAGGTCTTCCTGATTCCATAGTCAGCATTTGTACCAACTAGCTGGTGGTTTAGTTCTACTGAGATTTAGTTTCTGTTCTGTAGTCTATTAGTGAAGTCACTTGTCTCTTTGCATACAAAGACACATTATAAATGAATAATTTCTCCACAGTGTAACAGTCCATCATGTCTTACATTTGAATGATAGATGCTTTTTGGTGAGTTCTTAAAAGATTTATAGTTCTATAAAATTCAGTGACTCTCAAGCCACTAAAAGCTGTGGAGACTTAAAGCCATTTTTTAAAAACTTAGGAAACTGTCCTTTTTCTCATCCACCTCCCTTGGGGTATGTCAATACCTTCTAATATTACATTTTCATTGGGCTAAGCGTACCTAAGCATATGCTTGCAATAAAAAATACAGATATATCATCTATGCAGAAATTTCCACTAAGCAGAAGAGGAGGAAGAGATTTTTTTACCCTTTTACTTACCCAGTTGTTCATGGGATGAACTTAATTGCTTTTCAAACTTATTAAGCGTATGCATCAGTAAATCTGCACATCTTTACAAAAATTAACTGAGTTATCACACCGCAGAGAGACTCCCCCCCTGGCAAAATTCCCTTCTCTTCTATATTCAGTGGCATTATTCTCCTTGGAAGTATAGACCTTTGCCTTGAGGGCTACATATACCATCTCTGTCCCCTCAGCATCCTCCTTAAAGTTTCCTTGGGTGAGAATTTCCTTAAATTTATCCATAGTTGAGGTAAACCGTAGGTGATAGGTAGGTGAAAGTCTTCTGGTACTAAGGTGATTGAAGTTATTTCTGGATCAATAACAATTTACATTTTAAACTCTTGCCTGTGGCTCCAAAAGGTGTAGCATGAACAGCAGGCACATCTCAGTAAAACCATTTTGGCAGAAGGTAAGTGAGGGACCTCAAACCTGTTGGTGAGTTAGGGGAATGCCTACCCTAAGCATATGAAGACTTCCTCTGGTGGAATGGATGGATAAGAACAATTTATTCCAAGGCTATGAAGGTGGCTGGAGCAGGGCTCTAGAGTGCTTAGAGCTTGGTCAGATATTGAAGAGGTCAAGGTTCATCCTAAGCCATCACCAGTCATCTCAACTTTTTGTTTTGCCGTTGCACTCTGATGACTCTGGAAGACAGAGTGAGTCTCTATTTCACATGCAAGTCAAGACATCATTCCAAAATGTCACTGGTCCTCTTTGAAAAAGGACAAAAAACACCTTGTAAACACTGGATTGCATCTGAGCCTTACAGATGGCTCTGGATTGTCCTATGAAGACAATTCTTGTCTTGCTTTGAAAATGAAAACAACAAATGACAATTTTGATTTTGATAACATTAATCTACTTCAGGTTTATATTATGCCTTTAAATGTTATTGGGGCAACCCAACACTTTGGTAAATTGACCATTTGTGTGGGCCCCATTTTCGTAGAATTCAGAATTCTGGCCTTTCAGTTTCTCATCCTGTGTGACACATTCTTTTCATGTCCACCTAAAATCCCTAATTTCTTTCCAAGCTCAGTTCAGATGCTATCTTCTACATAACATCTTTCACAATCTCACCAATATTAGTGCCTCCCCCCACCGAGATAACTTGTATTCATTTTGCATATATTTGTATACATGTGTATATATATATACACACACACATATTTATATATGTGTATATATATCTATACACACATATGTACACATATAGTTTTATATATATTTATATATGTATACACACATATATGTAACACCTGTTCCAAAGCCCAATGATATGGAACTCTCTCCCCCAATCTCTCATGTAGGACAGTGCTTTCATCTTGGTCAACAATAAGTCAACCTCATTCCAATAGGCTTTAGAGAATTAAAATTATATGTACTTATATGGTATCTCCCATTATAAGAATATAAGATCCTTGAGCACAGGAAATCCTGGCTCTTCTAGTTACTTCAGTGAATAGAATTTTTCCTTTGATTTTTCTCACCTGCAAAATGGACATGAAAATATTTGCACTACAGTACTATTGTAAGAATTAGATAACGTAATACAGACCAGTTGTAAGCCATAAAGTGTTATAAAATATGTCAATTATTACAATTCACCTAGGGCACTAGTTCTGACATCTTCTATCGTGGTAGAACCTTTAAACAAAAACCCTAAAACAAAATTTTGGTGGAACCCTTGTAGTAAAATTTTCTTAAGATTGTTATTTTTAATGACCATTGAAAAGCAATATAAGGTTCATTAAAAACAAACAAACTTGGGGTTGTTGAATATTCTTTTCAACCCATCCTGGGAAACATACTTAGAGAAATGTTAAAACCTTGAAAACATGCTGTTTTCTTTTTGTCATGGCATCCTCAGAATCTGAAATGGTGCCTAGTACTTTACAGACAATAAATGCCTATTGCTTGATTGGCACTTATTAGTGGTTTGTTGATTATTTGACTAGACCTAAGCTTTGAGTAATTAGTGGTCTCTGATTCACACTCTGTGATTTATTCCTCCCACCTTACTTTCCATTGAAAACAAAGCCAAGGAAACCTTAATTGCATTTCCTGTATTCTAGGTGCAGACACTCAACTCATCTTTTCATTGCCCTTTGACTCACCAGTTTTACTTTTATAATTCTTCAGATTGTTGTATTATATGCTTTTTAAGTGAAGAAAAGCACCACAGAACATGAGCATTAAAGAGATGGGAGGTGGCATGGGTGAGCACTTTGGTATTATGATAAGGAGAGCTGAATTTCCCCCAATATAATTCTTCCCATTCCCCTCCCTTTACTCGATTCCTTGGCCAAGTTCATTATGAACATGCAGCCTGTTTGCAAAATCCACATATTGCTAAGATTAATTTGACAGGTTGACTCTTCAAATGTACCTACTAATCTAGACAATATGTCTTTTTCTGCAACTTTTTTTGTGTGGGTGGTTTGAACAGTTACTTTCCTGTTATGATACTTGTTTACAATGTTCCAGGGCTTAATTCAATTCATGTTATCAGCATTGTGTGTGGGGGGGGGCGGGGGGGGGAGTGTCCAGACATTTAATTTCATTGGTGTGGGAACTCCCACAGAGAAACTCTCTTCATGGTTACTGATATACTAGATGACTCAGTGGATAGCAAGCTAGGCCTGGAATCAGATACACCTGAGTTCAAATCCAGCCTCCGCCACTTAGTAGTTTTGTGACACTGAACACTTAAGTCACTTCACCTCTATTTGCTTCATTTTCTTTAAGTCACTTAATCTCTGTTCTAGTTTGTTCATCTGCAAGATGGATGATATTAGCAGTGTCTACCTATGAGAGGGCAGCTAGGTGACACAGGAGATAGAGTGCTGGGCCTGGATTAAGGAAGATTCATCTTCCTGTGTTCAAATCTGGTCTCAGACACTTACTAACTATGTGACCCTGGGCAAGTCACTTAGCTGGGTTTGTCTCAGTTTCCTCCTCTGTAAAATGAGCTAGAGAAGGAAATGACCAACCATGCCAGTTATCTCTGCCAAAGAAAACCCCACATGGGTTCATGAAGAGTCAGACAGGACTGAACAACAGCCTTCCAGGGTTGTTTTTAGGATCAAACAAGATAATAATTAGAAAGTCCTTTGTGCAGTGCCTGGCTTACAGTAAACACTATATCCATGTTAACTATTATTATCTATAATCTATCGTCTTAAAGGGTGCCTGAGACATCCTAAGTTATCCAAACCAAATGACTAGCCCATGGTCATTCAGTCAGTTTGTGTCAGAGACAAGATTTGAATCTAAATCTTCAATGCTTCCAAGGCCATGCATCTCTCCACTGTGTCATGCTACAAATAGAAAGATATTCAAAAGGCCTTTTTTCCAATGAGATTTCTTTGACTTGGATCATATACAAGACAACTTCTTTTGCCCCCAAATATATATGTTCCTATTTAGCATTTTTCTACAATCCCTGCTCTATAGATCACTAGGGAGAGTTATCTTTGTCACCTTATCCATTATGGAATCTATGGAGTTTTGGCACCCATAACAGCTAGCATTTATAGAGTGCTTTTAATGTTTTCTAAATACTTTATATATGTTATTTCATTTAATACTCACAACAACCCTTAAAACACTATGTGAACACTAGTTATTATTTTCAATTTTGTTCATGGTAAGTGGAGATGTTTGTAAATGTAACCCTTATTTAAAATGTCTTCTTTCACAGAATCTATAAATATTGTTTCTGTAGCTTTAAGAGCCAAAGAGAATGTTGACAAAAAAGTTTTTGCTGGTATATCTGAGGTGACACTTGAGAAGTGTCTGTTACTGTATTTGTAAAATGAGGTAGTTGGACCCAATGTGGGCAGCTAAGTGGCACAGTAGATAGGCGACCAAGCCTGGAGACTGGAAGACTCATCTTCCTGAGTTCAGAGCTGATCTCAAGCACTTGCTAGATGTGTGACTCTGGGCAAGTCACTTAACCCTGTTGACCTCAGTTTCCTCATTTGTAAAATGAGCTAGAAACGGAAAGGCAAACCATAGCAGTACCTTTGTCAAGAAAATGCCAAATGGGGTCATGAAGAGTCAGATGTGACTGAAAAATGATTGAACTCAACGTTCCCTTTTTGGAGTATGAATGCCATTTTCACCTCGAGATGAACTGGCTTATTTAGAACTCGTGTTGAATCTCCTGTAAACTGCTCTCCTTTCCTTCCCTCTTTCCTATTTTGTGCAGTAATATTTCTCATAATCTTGCTCTTTTGTTATGTTTTCAAGGAGTTAATATTCAAAATCAGGCCATTTAAAAGCTGATGGAGAGATGTATGATGCAAATCAGCAGGATGTAGCACTTTGACAATGATGATTTGCACATGAGAAGTGGTGTATGAACTAGAAAGATCACCTCCAGGATCTCTTATATCTTTCAAACTTTGATTCTGTTTTTCAGGGAATATATGATCAGAAAATGAAGTAATAAACCTATCATAAAGAGAGAATGTGCTTAAGTGCTGCACTAGTATCAATGAAAATCCAAATACCCTAGAAAAGGGGTTCTTACCCCTTTTTTATCATGGACCTATTACTTGGCAGTCTGGTTATGTCAATGGATTCTTTCTCAGAATTGATTTTACTTGCTAATTATTATAGCAAGTGTAGAGGGTTACTATGAAAGCCAATTAAATTGAAATATAGCCATCAAAATTAAAAAAGAAAAGCTCATGGACCCCTAAGATAAGAGTCTCTGCCCCAGAAGAAAGACTCCAACACATTAGAAGGATTTATGGGAAACCATGGGGATTTATGGGAAACCATGGACACAGGATGCGAAGGCATGGATGAGTGGTAATCTGCACCATGAAGGATGATGGAGTGCCCCCATCAATGAGATCATGAAGCCAGGGAAATATTGAAGAAAGTAAGGGGAGAAAAAACAGTTTTAAGAGTACTACAAAAGGAGTTATATGCTCATGTTAATTATTTAAATTACTATCATTTAAAAGATACCTTCCTGTAGTAGGAGCCTCTTGAGCTATAATGGCTCTGAGTATATTTCTCCCCAAATCCAGATGGTTAGAGGAGGATGGAGGAGTGCCTGCATAAGAGGATTCTTATTTAGCCATTTCTACCCCGTCCTTCCTTTATAGTGATTCTCAGGCTTGTCATTGTGCTGCCTGGCTTCAGTCCAGTTTTGCTAATCTACCGCATCATGCCGATATATTTCTTTCCCTGTGTTATACAGACCGCTTTCCAGTTTGTTGAAACTCTAAATCAAATCCAAGTTTAAAATAAAGATCCAAGGCTTAGATTCTAAGCACATGCCAGCCTGGAAAAAAAGGTCAGTGAAACGTTGAATCAGCTGTGTGAAATATACACACATACACATACATGGATATATACACACATACACGTACATAGGTACATACACACATGCATGCACATGGATATATACATGCATGCACGTCCATGGATATATACACACATGCACGTCCATGGATATATACATGTATGCACATATATGAATATATACACACATGCACATATATGGATATATACACACGCATACCCATGCACACATGCCTGGGACCCAGTACATTTGATGCAACGCACCAAGGCAAAGTCATTTAAATTCAGGTTATGTTTCCTTCTACTTCTGGCAAAACGGTCTGTTTACAAAATGTAAGAGACTGTTAAGTTGGTAAAATTCAGCTGCTCCCAGAAATACATTGGGATTTTTTAGAAGGAAGAATTAAAACACGCAAATCTGGATAATTTCGTGTTTAGATCCTCTCTTTATAAGTGTTGTCTGTTTGGAAAGCCAAAGCAATTAGGAGCAACAAATCATGGCTTACCTTCTATTCTGGTACCTGTTAGTAGGTTGTAGGACTAGAAAATTGTACATCGGATGCGGTAGCTACTTCAAATCCATGCCAGTGTAGGGCAACTTCTAACTCCTGGAGGGCAGAAGTAAAAGGTACTGAGAGATTCTCGGGTTAGAGAGTCCCTGACAAATTGAGATGCATGTATTGAACATAAATGTTCATGTGTGTTCATTTAGATAGTTTTTAATCACTAACACATGATAATACATGAAAACTATTTTGCCCCAAATCACATTTTCACCTTAATTTACCTCTGCCCAGTGGAGAAGCTTAGGGCCACCAGAAGCTGGCTTTTGTCTTTCCAGAGAGAATGAGATTCACTCTAAGTTGAGAGAGCATTTGTCCAAATATTTATTTTTGCCAGAATATGTCAGAGCCCTTAAGCTTGAAGCTTATCTTTGTTTGTTTCATTTCTTAGTGAAACTGGTAAAAAGATATAATGGGAAGTGAGAGGAAGGGCTATTCCTTTATTGGAATAGTGTCCTGTGTTTTTTCAACTAAGCATTTTTCAGGCTTGCGTAGTGTGAAGTGTTATCTGTGGCTTGGAGATCACTAATTAACAGTGAATGAGAGATAAGATAACAAAAAACCTGCATTAATTTCTTCCCAGTTGTCTAGAAATATAATGTTTGGAGTAAATGATTGCTTTTCTTAGTGTCTATGAACTCTTTAGCCATGGGCAGTTAACAGAGACATTGGATTATTATGCTTTTTTTGATTTGTAAATGTTAGCCTGACTGTTGTTCAAGAGTACTTGTTGAATTGCTGTAAAATCCTAAATGCCTGGGGGTTGCTGGGATGCCCCTTATAAAAAATGTGTTGTTTCTAGGGAGATGAGAAGGGGCACAATTATGTTCATATTTTGGGCATGTTTGCTTTGGGCGCTAGCTCTCAATGTTGCCAGTGGGTACAGGTAAAGTGAGAAGAAAAACAAAGTGAAGCTCTTTCTTTAATTTGTAGGAAATATTGAAAGCTGAGGGCTGAATGGGAAACTAAGGGCACTTTCACAACTCTTCCTGGGCTTCATTGCTAAATAGAACGTTTGAAAGCAACACGAACAGGGCAAAATTGCATTTTAGAATGAAATTGCCATTTGGCTTGGAAGTCAACTCCATTTTGTCACTGAAGGATATTCATGAATAGGAATATTCTTAAAGGAAGAGATGAAATTAATATGTGCTTAAATGGAGGAAATGAAGTAACACCTGATGACTGCACATAGCTGTAGCTTTCCCTTAAGAAGGTAAACTCCTTCAGGGCAAGACTTTGTGTGCATTGATCTCCAGCATTTAGCATGGGCTTGGCAATAGCTGACAATCAATATGGGCTTATTGAATGTTTGACAGCACCCTCCAAATAATGATGCTTCTTTTAGACCATATGCTCATATGGCATATGATTGTCTGGAATTACTTTCAAGGAACCAACTTTGAAGGATGAGTAACTCCAGATTTTTAATTGGGTAAAAGATGGATTCTGGGTTTGATGTGCCAGCGATTTGAGAGATGTATGGGGAGTTAGGTTTGTATACTAAAGGAATTGGAAATGAAAAAAAATATATTAATTTCTAGTCAGAAATTATAACTGACCCATTTTCTTCAATTATTGATCATAAGAGTATTTTATAATGATAATAATAAGTTGTTATTAACTTTTTCAATAACTCTTAGTCTTTCTGTGGAGGATACCTCCTTTCAATGTTGTTTAATTTCAACAAAAACTGAACTGCATTCAGGCCCAGAGAATTGAAAGCTGTTTAAATGGTAAAAATATGTAACTAACACAGGCTCCTGGATTTAAAGCTTGAAAAATTCCTTAGAGATTACTCCTCATTTTTCAGATGAGGAAGTCAAAGCCCAAGATGGCAAGTTATTTACCCAAAGTTAATAGGAAGAACAGCTGGGATTTGAACACCTCTTGCCAAATAAGTTTTTTTTTTCTGCTACACTATTTATTTTGTGTAAGACCTTCCCAAATAGTTTTTTTCCCCTTCACAATGTTGAAGAATTTAATGGAATCACATGCTTGAGAACTGAGGAAATTAGAAGTGAGAAAGACCAACCATCTAATTTGCAAATTGACTTAACTTCCCAAAGGAGTAGTTTTCTCTGTTTCTCTTTGTCCTTCTTGACTTGTGCAATTCTTTCCCCTGCTTGAGAAACTATTTGGTGGCAGGAGACAGTCTTGAACTTGGAGTAAGGCAGACAGGGGTTTGAATAAGTCCCCGATAGTTTTTTTTTTTAACTTTATTCTATGACTTTTGATATCTTTTCTTTTAAAGTCATCTTCATTTCCAAATAAATCCTGCTTCTTTGCCCTTCCCCATGAGCCATCCAATGTCACAAAGAATTAAAAAGAAATAGGGGAAAAAAGAGTTCAGCAAAACCACCTTATCTATCAGTTTAGTCTGGCGCTATATGCAATATTCTGTGCCTGTGATTCCTGGCTTCTACAAAGAAGGGAAGGAGATTCATTTCCTCATTACTTCGAGGTCAGGCTGTTATTACAATTAAACAATGTCTCTTTTTGTTGTGGTTTTGTGTTAGTCCTTCCATTTGCATTATTAACTAGGTAAATTGCTTTCCTGGTTTGCATTGGTTCACTCTGCATTTGTATATATGTTTGTCCATGCTTCAAATATTTCGTATTTCATTTCTTATAACACAATAATATTCAATTACATTCACATACCATAATTTCTTTAGTCATTCTTATTTTTAAGCAGTAGCTGTAGATGTTATTTCCAGAGTTTTTTGCTACTAAAAAAAATAGTTGCTATGTATATTTTGGTGTATAGAGTACCTTTCTTTTTGTCTTTGGTGACATATGTCTCACGGTGAGATCTCTGGGTCAATTGATTTAGATAGTTTAAGTCACTTCCTCAGTATAATTCCAAATATTCCTAGAATAGATTAGACAGAATAAGCCGTAACCTCCACCAACCACGTCTTAATATATCAGTCTTTTCCATGGCCCCTTCAACATGGACGATGCTCATTTTTTGTCATCTTTGCCAGTTTGCTAGTTGTGATTTACCCAGAGCTGTTTTGATTTACTTTTATTTTATTATTAGCAATGTCTATCTTAGATACTTAAATGAGATGTATGATACTTTACATTGTAACTCCCTGAGCTTTAGTTTTCTACCTTGCAGAGTGGTTGCGAGGATGAAAAACTGTGTGTAAAGTGCTTTCTAAATCATAAGGGACTGCATCAATATTAACTAGTATTATTGTCTTTAAATAATTATTTAATTGTCCTTTGCATTATTATTATTAACCTTAATTGTCTTTGACAGACTGCAGCTAAGAGATTGAGGAATGGCACAGTTAATTCCCTGATCCATAGGAATGTAAATAAGAGTAAAACATCTGGAGAGTTCTCTGTTGGCAAGTGACTGACTCATCACCAGGACTCTGGGTATTAAGATTAGAACCCTCCTTGCCATTGGGTATGAGATCTGCCAAGTCATTAGAATGGCATTCTTACCCTCTTTGTCTCCCCCTCCTGGTTCCTGTAGCTTCTTTCAGCTTCTCAGCTAAAATCCCACCTTTTGCAAAATTTTCCAACCCTCCTCAAAGCCAGTGCTTTCCCTCTGAGATTATCTACACTACAACTTCAATGCTTCTGGCGTCTATATAGTTGAGTCTGTGTTGTCTCCCCCATTACATTAGGAACTTTTGAAGGCAGGGCCTTTTTTTATCTTTTGTTGTGTCTGAGGTCTGAGACTGAGGCTCATATCACAGTACCTAGAACATAGCTCATATCACAGTACCTAGAACAAGCCAATAAATGCTTATTGGCTTGAATTGACATAATAATAGTTCGTAGGCCAAGGATCCAGCCAATTCCACTTTGTCATCAAAGCCTGCAAAGGAAGAAACTTTTTTCCTGATGAAGAAAATGAGGGAAGTGAGTGGGGCTGTTCTTGGTATAAAGAGCTACAGATGCCGTTGAAGTTGCAATTCTCTCCATGGCATTTAAGCCACATGATTTTTTTTTTTAGTGTTAAAGAATAGAAAATTAGTTTTAATTGTTACTTATGAGACACCATATGGCTACTCTGTAATTTTGGCTTCCCATGGAGAGGCATGTGCATATGGAAAATGAAATTAATTGGAAATCACACCCTGAAATCTATTATTAAGTTAATATAGCTAACAGCTTGTGGGGTGTCCTCATCCACAGCATGATGCAATTGCACACAATAATGAGTAACTATAAACCGTTCTAGGACACTCACAGGGATAAAGAGAGGTCAGGTGGATTGGCTTCACAAAGGAATATCCTGGATGGGAGCTGCTTCATCTGCTCTTGGAGTCCTTCTCACTGGGTAAACACATTGGGGTGAAGAAATTTAATCATATTTAAATGGATTCGTCCACAGGCCTTTTTAAGATTCACAGTCAAATGCATTTTTTTTTATTTTGCAGAATAAAGTTGTAACAAGTTAAGGTCACTTTGGATAGAACATGCAATGCTCTGTTTAAACTGTTAGGAACTAGTCTTTGTGCTAAATAGTAGAGTATTTCATAGTATTTAATAGAGAGGTCATGTGGCTGGAGTGGTGGACTTGGAGTTAGGATTAAGTACCCACAACCTCTTTTTACTGTTCCAATGCTTATTGCCTCCCCTTTACATTGTATATGTTTTGTATGGACACAGTTGTTTGTATGTTAGAATGGGAGCTCCGTGAGGGCAGGGGCCATGGGTCTTTTTACTTCTTTGCATCCTCTGTCCTTGCCCAATACTTGGCATCTAGAAGACACTTAACAAATGTTTGTTAACTGACTCACTGAAGACCTAGGTTCAAATCATGCCTCTCATATTTGCTATCAGCCTATAGCAAGCATTTGTTGATTGTCTACTTTATGCCAAACACTGTGCTAAGAATTGGGGATAAAAGAATCAAAGGTCCATTTCTTGGCTCTGGGCATTTTTCTGGCTGTGCCCCATGACTGGAATACTCTACTCACCTCTGTCCTCTGACTGATTTTAAATCCCAGTTAAAATCTCATCTACAGGAAGCCTTTCCTAACCCATCGTATAGTTTCTTCTCTCTTGTATTTATTGTCGTTGTTCAGTCATTTCGGTCATGGCTTTCTCTCCGTGATCCCATTTGTGGTTTTATCAGCAAAGATACTGGTATGGTTTGACATTTCCTTGTCCAGCTCATCTTACAGATGAGGAACTAAGGTAAACAGGGTTAAGTGACTTACCCAGGGTCATACGGTTGTGTCAGAGGCCAGATTTAAACTGAGAAAGATGAGTCTTCCTAGTTACAAACTGAGTGCTCTATTTACTACACCATGTAGCTGTTCCTTCTCATATAATTCTTATTTATTCTGTATTCTCTATGTAGCATGTTTGTAAATATTAATTTACTTATGGTCTCTCCCATTATATCATGAGATCCTTGAGGTCAGGGATTGTCTTTTGTCTCCTTTTCTATCCTCAGGGCTTAGCACATCATTGGACACATGGTAGGTTTTATATATATATATATATATATATATATATATATATATATATATATATGTATGTATGTATATATATACATACAGAGACAGAGAGACACAGAGAGAGACAGAGAGGGAGACAGAGACAGAGACAGAGACAGAGAGAGAGGAGAGATAGACAGACAGACACATACAAACATGTGTATATCTACATATATGTGGATATATGTGTGTACATGTATATACATATATATGTATATATACAAGATGCTTACACAGAGAGATTAATTTACAAACAAGATAGATATAGGCTACAAAGACAAAAATCAAACACAACCTGCAAACTTATAGTTAAATACAAAATATAACCAGACAAGACCTTATGTAGGTAGCGATGCTTTGAAGCATGTGGCCATTACTAGTTGTATGATCATTGATGGGTCATAATACCTCATTTTTCTGGGGGCAGCTAGGTGACTCAGTTAATAGAGCACTGGCCCTGGAGTCTGGAGGACCTGAGTTCAAATCCAGCCTCAGACACTTAACACAAAAACTAGCTGCGTGACCTTGGGCAAGTCACTTAACCCCAATTGCCCTCCAAAAAGCAAAACAAAACAAAACAAAAAAATTTAAGGGGCAGCCAGGTAGCACAGCGAGTAAGAGCACTGGCCCCAGTGTCAGGATGACCTGGGGATTGAATCCGGGCTCAGATACTTAGCACCCACCCAGAAACACCTGGCCGTGTAACCTTGAGCAAGTTACTTAACCCCAATTGGTTTAAAAATAATAATGATAATAATAATACCTCATTTTCTCATCAGTAAAAATGGGGGAGTGGACAAATGGAGCCTTTCAGATCTTAATTTGATGGTCCTATGATACCACCCCTACTATTAAGGGTGTTGGCATGCTAAAATGAGATTATGTCTAAAAATTTGCAAGTTTAAATCATTTTCTAGAGGTCAGCTATTAGTAGTAACAGGTACCCCTTGTGTGAAGTATCAGTTCTGGTTAAAGGATAGCCTTCTCTTTTCCTAAAAATTTACTGAGTTCTGCAACTCAAAAGCCAGCCTCTTTTCTTTAATTCAATATTTCCAGTAGTAACATGTAGAACAGGAATGGGTTCTTAGAAGTGTGTGTGTGTGTGTGTGTGTGTGTGTGTGTGTGTGTGTTGGCACTACAGCCCAGAAAGGAGATGAATATTTTAGGAAAATGATTTGGGTAGGCAGTCAATTAGGTGAGGCCCAAGCTAGAGAGGAGCATATAGGGTTTTCTTTAGCATAAACAAAATGATGAGCAGTCTGGAGTAGTGGATAGAGACCTGACCACCAGGTTCCTAGGTTGAAGAAGATGATAATTCAAGTCCTGCCCCTGATAACTAATTCTTCTGTGACCCAGAATACGACATCTCAGCTGTCAACCTCCCCCCTTCATTTTGTAATCCTAAAAGTTTCAGTAAAATTGCCAATTTTATTGATAGAAGCAATTGATGAATTCCTTACTCAGATGAAATCACAGCCACAAACCATGCTCTTTCCCCCAATAATTAAACCAACTCATAATTACATATTTTGTTGATTTCAAACCAGTTCCAATTCCTTATGAGCTAGGGAGTATAGTTGTTATTAACTTCATTTTACATATATAAATGTTTTATGCTAAAACCTTTAGCACATATGTTTTGTCTTCAGTTTCTTCTAATCTTTATGATTTTTTAAAATTAGTTTGGCTTTATATTATGGAATCACAGGATTGTAGATGTGGTAGTTTTACCTTGGAGGTCTTCTAATCTAATTCCCTCATTTTACAGTAGTTATGTGACTTTTCCCAAAGTCGAATGCCATCTCAACTTTGTTTTTTTTTCACCATTATTAGACTGTTAGATCAGAGGAATACTGTAGACATAGATTAATTTCATTTTATCAAAGAGTTAGGAGGCAAGTTAGTGACATAGTGGATAGGGCACTGGGGCTGGAATCAGGAAATGAGTTCAAATTTGACCTCAGATTATGTGATGTTGAACAATTCACTTAACCTTTGCCTATATCAGTTACCGTATCTGAAAAATTGGAATAACAATAGCACCTGAGGCCACAATAAGATATTTATAAAGCTCTTTGTGAACCTTAAAGTACTAAATAATGTTAGCAAGATGATGATGATGACGATAATGATGATGATGGGGATGGGGATGATGATGATGATGGTGATGGGGATGATGATGATGATGATGGTGATGGGGATGATGATGATGATGGTGATGGGGATGATGATGATGATGGTGATGGGGATGATGATGATGATGATGGTGATGGGGATGATGATGATGATGATGATTAAGAGACATGGTAGGCTGGACAGTAATATAATGGATTATGACCTGGCCGAATGACCAGACCCAAAGAATAGTCAGTCTTTCATGCCTCAGTGTCATTTTGGAAGTATGTGTCTAGTGGAATGATCCAGGGACCTGTTCTTGGTTTTATATTATTTAGTATTTTCATTAATGACTTTAATAAGCACATACATAACTTGTGCCTATTTTTTACAGATGACATGAATTAAGGAAGCATAGCTAAAACATTGAATAAAAGAATTCGGACCCAAAACAGTTTCTGAGAGGTTAGAATGGTGGTTATAATTTAATATCCTAATGAACATCAAGTCTTATATTATTCTTTCTTTGTATTGCCTGGCTTATAACATCATAAAATGAATATTGATTCATTGGTTTCTTTCAAGAAAATCTTCTTCACAAATACAAAGTGAAGGAGTATGGCTAAGAATACTATCTTACCTGAACAAGAAAAAAGGCAGGGGTTCTTAACCTGGAGTCTGTGAAGTTGGTTTTATTTTTATTTTTATTAGGATAACTATATTTTAAAATAATTTGTTTGCTTATAATTCTACATATTTTATTTTATATACTTAAGAACATTATTCAAAGGAGTCTACAGGCCCCACTAGACACTGTCAAAAGGATCCAAGGCACTCAAAAAATTAAAAGCTGCCCCGTGGGTTTCACTTTACAGAAAATGCAATATGAGTCAATATTGTGATATGTCGACCAAAAATGCTGATTAAATTTAGGCTGAATTAAAAGACTCATCTTGTCCAGAAATAAGGAATAAAGAGTCCCTATGTCATCTGTCCTGGTTGAATCACATCTGGAGTATTGTGCTCAGTTCTGAGTCCCATATTTTAGGAAGGACATTGACAAATTGGAGTGCATTCAAAGAAGGACAAACAGTTCTGTCAAGGTCCTGGAATTTGTACCACAAGATAATTGGTTGACAGAATAGGAGATGTTTATTCCTGGAAAGAGTAAACTTTGGAGAACATCATAAGTGTCATCAAATATAGGAAGGATTGTCACTTGAAAGAGCAAATAGACTTTCTTCTTGTCCCCATCTCTTCCAGTTGACCTTCAGAGTACAATATTTCTCATTTGTCCATTAACAATGTCTATTCATCTGTACGTAAATTAACACTCTTTGGGGGCTAAAATTGGAACTTTCAAGGTGTCCAGAATGACCTTTGATTGAAAAATCTATTTCTCACCAAAATACCAGCCCCTATCCTAGCTTGGACATTTTGTTATTCTTTTCTGCCCCTTTCTCTTCATCTAGACCTGAACTTCCAGGGATTATGGCTTTTTTTCCCCTTCACCTCTCACACAGGGGAGTTAATCCACTGAGTTTTGATCATTCTGGATTTGAGAGATGTCTTTATTGCTGGGCAAGTACGTGGAAATCTCTCTCAAACCAATCTATCCAGGGGTCTTAGACCTTAATTCCCAGTTCATCCAGTCATCTACTAGGACACCGGTGCCCAGCCAGTGAAGTTGTCCCTTCTATTGCCATCTTCCACATACATTTCCTGTCTGCCTCAACTATCTCTCTCTTGATCATGCTGTAGGAACTGTCATCAAATCAACATTATCGTTGCCACTGGAAAAGTCATAATTGTCCTGTAACTCTATCCACCATCCCTGGGACTCTCAAGAGCAAACTTTCCCTCCATGGCCACTATTCCTCTCCCAATGTTTGTGGTAATCTCCTATAAGAATATATGCTTTGGGGGGGGGGCAGGGACTGTCTCACTTTTGTATTTGTATCCATATTGTGTTTTGTGTTTGTATCCCTAATGATCACTACAATGCATGGAATAGGTATTAATGAATTTTTACTGATTAGTTCATTTATTGCTTCACCAGGAAGATTTGAGACGTGGTCTTCCTGTGCATTCATAATAAAAGTAGTAAAGGAAATAAGTTCATTGAGTAGCTTTAGATTCAATTTAAGAATAATATTAGAGCATCAATCTGTCACTAAAGTTACATCTCCTTAGAGCAAGGCTGTGGCAGGTGAAAGATGAATGACTGAGGAAACAGAGGTTTGATCTTCAAAGCATATTGACTCACTAAGCAATACATACCAATTGCCTCACAAAAGAGCGCCAGGTCCCTTCCTCAACTTAGTGCTAGATACTAAATACAGGGGGAGGCAGATTTTTATACATTAAAAACAATGCATCAAGTCAGGGCAGTTAATTAAAAGGTAAATAACACAACATTAGGTAATCTGATTTCTAATTGGATGAAAGATTAGGGACTTTCCAAGTTGGGAGGAGGAGAATGAAAAGATGGAATTCTGTTAATTCATCAAAAGTGGTGTCCCACTCCCCTTTAAACAGTCAAAGGAACATAGAAACAATAAATGATTAATCAATATGGGGGTGATTTTCAGAGAAGACATGGGTTACTTGAAATGTACAATTGTGAGAAAATTCCTTGCATTAATATTTAAATCTTATTGAGTTTCTGGTGAGCATAACTTAGGTCCTTGGTTAAAGGGCTCTAAGCATCAGGGAGAGGTGGCCCAGTTTCCTAGTCAAATAGATCTAGGTTCAAACAATTCAATAGAACTTTCTCCCAATTCTCATGATTTAATAAAGTTTTCTCACAAAACAGAAACTGGACTAGACTCATAATTGAAAAGAAACTAGCTCAGAATTGAGTCACAAGATAGAATCAATATGGTTCACTCAGTTTCCACAATTGACTTCTTGCTGTCCTAATCCCCTCAATTCCCTGCAGATTTTTAATTTTTGTCTTAATTAGTAACATAGGAAGCCCCTTGCAGGAATCTTGGGCAGTTCTAATGTTGTCTATTTTCTCTTTATCTTATTGTCTTGTTTTAGAACCTTCATTTGGGAGTTTACGATGTATGTGGTAAGTAGAGATCAGAGTAGCAAAAATAGAACTGTATGGGGTGTCGAGGTGGCACAGTGAATAGAGGACCAGCTCTAGAGTCAGAGTAGGTCCTGAGTTCAAATCCAGCCTCAGACACTTAACACAAAAAATTAGCTGTGTGACTTTGGTCAAGTCACTTAACCTCAACTGCCCTACCTTCCACCCTCCAAAAAGCAAAAAAAAAAAAAATAGAACTGCAACAATCTTAATAGCACATTTATACTCACTAGTGTGTACTAGCCTGCAAGTATTGAAAGTCAAGAGCAGGGGAGAATTCATATATTTTTATTTTATTATTTATTTGATTTTTTATTGCATGAGGTATCTAGGTGGTATAGTAGGAAGAACACTAGCCTTGGAGTCAACCAGTACTGAAGACGCTCCTAGGCGCCAGGTACTAAACTAAGAATATGAAGGAGTGAGAAAAACCAGTTCTTGAAATCAAGGAACTTAAGTACAACCTATGACTCGGAATCAGGAAGATCAAAGTTCAGATTCTCCGACACATTTTGGTTCTGTGGTCCTGGACAAGCGATTTGTCTTTAGCCTCAGTTTCTTCATCTGTAAAATGGAGGCCATAAGGGCAACATGCAAAGTGTTGTTGTGAGGACCAAGTGAGATCGCACATATCAAGCATTTTGCTGACTTTAAAGTGCTTTGTAAATGTTTGCAATTATCATGATCATAGAACCATATTAGGGTTTTATAGCTGAGGAGAAAAGAAGTAGTGAAATTTCTAAACTAAAAAAGAAAAAAAATCTCTTTAATGTTGTGAACTTAAAGGGTTTCTTTCTTGTATTTTTCAAAGTCCCTTTTTATTTTTATTTTTATTTTTTTTAAGCAATCGGGGTTAAGTAACTTGCTCAAGGTTACACGGCCAGTTATTTCTGGGTGTGGTGCTGAGTGTCTGAGCCCGGGATTCGATCTCCAGGTCTTCCCAACACTGGTGCCGGTGCTCTTACTCGCTGAGCCACCTGGCCGCCCCTCAAAGTCCCTTTTTAGAAGAATTATAGACTAAAGAGAAAATGAGCTTCCCTACTCTTGGAGTCTGGACATTCTACTACTTTGGCTCCCCTACCTCTCTTGACAACTCTACTTACTTTTCTTCTATGCTCTCCCCACCCCCACCCTAACCTAGAGCTATCCCAAGGATCAGTTCTCATTAGTGTTCTCTTTTCTCTACGTAGCCTTTCCTGCTCATCTCACCCT
The DNA here is from genome assembly GCF_028583685.1 of Petaurus breviceps papuanus. Classification (NCBI taxonomy): domain Eukaryota; kingdom Metazoa; phylum Chordata; class Mammalia; order Diprotodontia; family Petauridae; genus Petaurus; species Petaurus breviceps. The sequence goes on from NW_027185761.1 coordinate 46,327,330, forward strand.
GTGTCCGTCCCATTGCCACATACATCATCTCAAAGCAGTGCTCTGATCATGGTGCTCTGACACTCAAGGCCAGCCAGGGGTTTCCCATTATCGACAAAGTTAAGCCTCAAACTGTTCATATTCAACCAAAAGATGATTCCTGTCTGGATTAGACAGTTTTTCATCCCATTCTAGCCCTAAATCTCTGTTCTCCTGAATAAAGTACCAGAGCTCAACAGTTTTTAGTGCATAGAAGGCACTTAATAAATTCTTGTTACCTGACTGACTGAATGCAAAAAGCATCTATTAAGTCCTTACTGTGTTCCAAGGATGAAACATACTGACCCTTCACTTTGTGTCGCGACCACACAAGATTGCTCACCATTCTTCAAATAGGCCCTGCCCTTTTGTACCTTTGCTCAAGCTCCTCCCTGTACTTGGAATGTCCTCTTCTCTTTCTGTGAAAACAGCAACAACAAAACAGAACAAATACATGAAATGTTTCACCCCCATGAAGCCTTCCATGGTCTCACTGGGGCAGGGGTGGGGGGATGATTTCTCCCTTCTCTAAATTCTCATCTGAACATCCTCCATCTGAATTCCTCTTTGAGCGCGACAGTGACACGTGCATATGAGTGATCCTTTCTTCACAATTGCAGGGGACCTGGTTATACTTTTACCCTGAACTCCTGGCACTATCCTTCATACAGAGCAGGCAAACAAGAACCACTTGTTGAAGTATCTCTGGACTCCCCTACAGCCACCCCCCACCATGTGCCATGTTTTTATTTATATTTTGATGGTTCATTTCATTATGAAGCCTGTGTTTTCTTCACTCTTAGCCCATTCCCTTCCGATATCCATAGCTGTCATCTGGCACAAATGTCCCTGGCACAGTCTTCACATTTCCTGGTGGAGCAAACATAATTTGGCACCATCTGGACCTGGTTAACTTTAGTCCTCATTAGCCGGCTGAGAGTTGTAGGAACGTGGTCGAGTACACCCCTTGCGTGGATTCCTAGATCCCACCAGTTCCTCTGCATCCTGCAGGGACTCTCTCCTGATTTCTCTTGTCTCTTCCTCTGCTTCTGTCTTTCTTTCTTCCTCTTTTGTTTCCTTCCCCCCTTTTCCCCTCTTTTCATCTCCTTCTACTTCATCTCTCCCTTCTCATTCCCTTTCCCTACTCCCTCTTTTTCACTCCCCTCTTCCCTTCCCTCTTATTCCTCTTCTCTTTCTCCAATCTGTGCTCTTCTATCTCTCTGTTTCTATTCCCTTTGCTGACTTCCTTTCTCTTTGCTTTCCTCTTCCTTCCAGCCTCTCTCTCATCCTTCTCCTCTGTTCCCTCTCCCTTTCCGTTCTCCTTTTTCTCCTCTCTTACCTCTCCAGCTATTCCTTATGTTTCCTTTACTGATTCCTTTTCTGCTTTATCCTCTCTCCCCTATCTTTCTACCCCTGTGGCCACTCCTTCTCTGTCTATTTATTAACTATTTCTCCCTTCTCCCTTTCCTAGCCATTAGAAGGCCTATAGCAACTACCCTTGGAATACCCAAGATAATGACTTCTTTCAGAGAAGCCTGAATTGAATTACAAGTTATGACTGATTGACATAAGACATAGACAATGATATGAGCAGAGGGAAGAAAGAAGTGTTGCCCCAGGTGTGGGGGATTTCCATCATAAATCACTCTTAGAAAGTAACCTTTATAACTTCGCTATACACTAGAGGCTGCTCATCTCAGTAGGTGAAGAACAGAGGTTGTAGATTTTTAGAGCTAGAAGATACTGGAATGGACATCAGGTCCTTTTACTATTCAGTCTTTTTCAGTAGTGTCCCATTCTTCATAACTCCATTTGGGGTTTTCTTTGTAAAAATACTGGAATATTTGCCATTTTCTTCTCCTGATCATTTTATAGATAAGGAAACTGAGGCAATTGGAGTTAGGTGACTTGACCAGGATCACACATCTAGCATTTGTGGTGGGCCTTGATGTATGTCTCCTGCTGGAGCATAGGGCAAAAGCCCTTGTAGTCCCAGCTCACTTAAAGGCTCAACTCAGGGGTGTACAAGAGCCTTTTGTTCTTATTCTTCTAGATAAAATCCAACTCATGTAATTCTATCCAATTCAATTCCTCTAGATCTCTGTCTCCTCAACAATTAAAAAAATCCTTGCTATTTATTTTGAAACTACCTTTTCATGTACATATTGTTTCTTCTTAGTAGAATATAAGCTCCTTGAAATCAAGAACTATTTTTTGCAGTATTTATTATTTTGCAATATTATTGCAGTATTATTTTGCAATATTATTCTTATTTCTAGATTTTAGTACAATTCCTTAGCACTTAGTAGGGATTTAATACATTGAATTGGATAGAATTATGTCAGTTGGATTTGGCTTGAACCAAGGGATTTAGTCTCAAATAAAGATATGCTAAAATTGTACATGTCATCTGCAAAAACCTCAAGATAAATGTTTTAGAGTGATATCTTTTAGGAAGAACATTAGTGGTGGCAAGGATAACAAAAGTGAACTTTTACATAAAATGCTACTATTCAGGAGTCTAATTGTGTCTAAAATTTAGAAGGTCATGGTGGTTGAGGAATGGGAGCAGGGGGCATTAGATTTTGTTTCTTTTTAAAAATTATTTATTTTAGTTTTCAATATTCATTTCCACAAGATTTTGAGTTCCAAATTTTCTCCCCATCTCTCCCCTCACCCCCACCCAGAGATGGCATTCATTCTCCCCCAGTCTGCCCTCCTTTCCATCACCCCACTTTCTTATTCCTTTCCCCCTTACTTTCTTATAGGGCAAGATAGATTTCTATACCCCATTGACTGTATCTTATTTCTGAGTTGGTAAAAACAATTTTTAACATTTGTTTTTAATACTTTGAGTTCCAAATTGTCTCCTTTCTTCCCTCCCCACTTACCCTCATTGAGAAGGCAAGGAATTCAATATAGGTTATACATGTGTAGTTATTCAAAACACTTCCATAATAGTCATGTTGTGAAAGGGTAGCTATACTTCCCTCCATCCTGTCCCACTCCCTCCCACTTATTCTATTTTATCCTTTGACCTTGTCCCTTTTCAAAAGTGTTGGCTTTTGACTACCTCCACCCCCAATCCACCCTCCCTTCTATTACTCCCCACCCATCCCCTTCCCCCTTACTTTTCTGCAGGGTAAGATACCCAATTGAGTGTGTATGTTATTCCCTCCTCAAGCCAAATCCAATGAGCATAAGATTCAATTCATTCCCTCTCACCTTCCCCCTCTTCCCCTTGTAGCAGCAAGCACCCCAAGCGTCCTCAGGGTTACTGCCACCACAGGTTCTTGGATCTGCTTTGATAAAGGAAAGCAACTCAAAATGGGTTAACAAGCTTACTTTAATCAGTCAGACATATATCGTTTACCTTGTTCAGGGGAAAAAGGTCAGCACCCTGAACTTCAAAGTATACAGGCAGAATTATCAAGACAGAAACAGATCAAGTAGACAGCTTTCCAAACTGTCCAGCCATTACATCCATACCCAATCAACATCTGGGTTTTTCAAAGCGGGGGGGGGGGGCTCCAGACAACGGCTTCCCAGAATCCATATCAAATACACAGAACACTTCTCAAAGTGAGCCCCCAAAACAAAGCCTCACATCAGGGCTTATATAGCATTCTCCTGGCTCAGAGAATGTAACAACCTTATTGACCCACTGGCCAATCAAAAAGTATCTACTGAAAAACAAGCCTCCCACCCCAGGCTTCAGGTGCACTTTACCTTGGGGCAGGGAATATCTTCCAAATTTGCATTCCCATTACACCCCTCGATTGTGAAACCTTTATCTTGCCTCTATTATGTGAAATAATTTATCCTATTCTATCTCTCCCTTTTTCCTTCTCCCAGTGTATCCCTCTCTCAACCCTTTATTTTATTTTTCAGACATCATCCCTACATATTCAACTCACCTGTGCCATCTATCTATCATCATCTATATTTCCTTGAACTACCTTAATACTGAGAAAGGTATCATGAGTTACAAATATCATCTTTCCAAGTAGGAATAGAAACAGTTCAACTTTAATAAGTCCCTTATGATTTCTCTTTCCTGTTTACCTTTTCATGCTTCTCTTGATTCTTGTATTTGAAAGTAATATTTTCTGTTCAGCTCTGGTCTTTTCAGCAAGAATGCTTGAAAGTCATCTTTTTCATTGAATATCCATTCCCCCTACTTCTCCCCCCCAAGGTATCATACTCAGTTTGCCTGTGTAGGTGATTCTTGGTTTTAATCCTAGCTCCTCTGACTTCTGGAATATCATATTCCAAGCCCTTTGATCCCTTATTGTAGATGCTACTAGGTCTTGTGTTATCCTAATTGAATTTCCAACATACTTGAATTGTTTCTTTCTGACTGCTTGCAATATTTTCTCCTTGACCTAGGAACTCTGGAATTTGGCTACAATATTTCTAGGGATTTTCCTTTGGGGATCTTTTTCAAGAGCTGTTCAGTGGATTCTTTAAATTTCCATTTTACCTTCTGGTTCTAGAATATCAGGGCAGTTTTCCTTGAAAGATGATGTCTAGGTTGTTTTTTTTGATCATGGTTTTCAGGTAGTCCAGTACTTTTAAAATTATCTCTCCTGGATCTATTTTCCAAGTAAATAGTTTTTACAATGAGCTTCTTCACATTGTCTTTGATTTTTTTTTTCATTCTTTTGGTTCTGTTTTATAATTTCTTGATTTCTCATGAAGTTGTTAGCTTCCATTTGCTCCATTCTAATTTTTAAAGAATTATTTTCTTCAGTGAGCTTTTAGACATCATTTTCAACATTTGGACATTTCTGCTTTTTAAGGAATTCTTCCCTTCATTGGTGTTTTGGACCTCTTTTGTCATTTGGGTTAGTCTGTTTTATTTAAGGGGTTGTTTTCTTCAGCATTTTTTTGGATCTTTAGCAAACTGTTTATTTGTTTTTCATGATTTTCTTTTAATTTCTCTCCCCAATTTTTCCTCTACTTCTCTCACTTGATTTTCAAAATCCTTTTTGAGTTCCTCCATGGACTGCAACCAATTCATACCCTTCTTGGAGACTTTTGATGTAGAGGCTTTGACTCTGTCATCCTCCCCTGGTTTAAGTTTTGATCTTTTTGTCACCAAAATAATATTCTATAGTCTGAGTCGCCTACACTGTTTACTTATCCTCCTAACCTAAACTGAACTTTCTAACTCTTTGTCAAGGTAGGACTGTGCTTCCAGTGGGGGTGGGGGGAGAGGTGTGTTTACTGTCCTAGGCTTCAGGGTTTTTTTTTATCAGCCCCTAGATCCCCCACTGTCTGTGGGCCCTGAGCTCCAGATGCAGTGGTCACTGCTGCTACTGCTGCTGCTGCCACCACTGCCACCCTGGGACAAGGTTTGGGGTTGGACCATGCTTCTCTCTCACCCAGTCGCACAGACTTTTCTCAATGACCTTGTGTGCTGTCTTTGACGTTTGTGGGTTCAGAAGCCTGGAAACCTCTATAGCTGCCAGTGACCCAGTCCCCCAAGGTCTGCTCCAGCCCAGTCTGTGCCAGTGCAACCCATGCCAGACTGCACTCCCCTCAGCCCAGTGCAAAATACCCTTCCCATCAACATTTTAGGCTGTCTTGGACTGGAGACTTGTTTCACTCCATGATTCTGTGGGTTCTGTAGCTCTAGAATTTGTTTAGAGTTGTTTTTTTACAGCTATCTGGAGGAGTTTGGGGGAGAGCTCAACCAAGTCCCTGCTTTTACTCTTCCATCTTGGCTTTGCCCCCTAGATTTTATTTCTTAAGACATAGTTTTTTTCTTTCCAGGTAGCTTTGTTTCAATAATCTTGCAGGCTTCTAATGTCTGAAGTTGTATGTCGAAACTTCAGGGAGAAGACAATTATACCATCAGATTAGAAAAGCATTTGTTAAAAGATGGGCATCCTATGCCTTCTAGTCATGTAAGCATGTGACTGGGGCCCCAAAGTCTAATTCTGATTGTGGGATGCTGCTTCCTTGGGGGAGGTGGACAGAGCTGTGCTTGAATGTTGTGAAGAGAAGGGAAGTTATGTGCCTTCGATAAAATTGCAATTGCATTTTGATTGCTCACCGACACTTACACAAAACATGCCAGTTTTAGAAATTCCTGTTCAAAGAAGCATCCGGAATATTCATCAGACCTCACTATTCAATTGCCACCATCATGGCAAATGATTGCTTGGGGGATTCTGCAGAAAATGAATCATTTCCCAACCCATTTTTTTGTTAGGGAAGGATGTTTGTCTTTCAGATGTTGGGAGGAAGGTTAATTCTAGGGCTCACCTGCTTTGTCCCAAATGTATAATAGAGCAATGAGTGGTTGGACATTCCCTATGTATAGGTTGATTTAGTTAGATATTGTGTTAGATTTAGCTGCTGGTACAGTGGATAGAGTCCCAGGCATGGAATCTGGAAGACCTGAGTTCAAATCCACCCTCAGGCATTTACTAGCTGTGTGACCTTGGAGAAGTAATTTAACTTCTGTTTGCCTCAGTTTCCTCATCTATAAAATGGGAGTAATAATAACACCTACTTCCGTAGATTATTGTGAAGATCAAATGAGCTATATGTTTAAAAAGTGAGGGGGTGTTAGCACAGTGTCTGACAATAGTAAGCACTATGTAAATGGTTTTTCCCACTCCCCTTGCTCTACCCATTTTAAGAATGTCCTTCAAGGGGCGGCTGAGTGTCGCAGTGAATAGAGTACTGACCCTGGAGTCTAGAAGACCTGAGTTCAAATCTAGCCTCAGACACCTAACACAAAAAACTAGCCGTGTGACCTTAGGTAAATCACTTAACCCCAATTGCCCCTCAAAAAAAAAAGCAAAAAAAAAAAGAATATACCAATGCGATAAATAGTTGAATCAAGTATTTATTGAGCACTCCCTGTGCCTAGCACTGTGCCCAGTGTTTGGGGTGGCCAGGTGGTGCAGTGAGTAAGAGCGCCGGCCCTGGAGTCGGGAGGACCCAGGATCGGTTCCGGCCTCAGATACTTATCAGATACTTAACACACACACACATACACACACACACACACACACAAACCCCAAAAACTGGCCATGTAACTCTGGGCAAGTTACTTAACCCCAATTGCTTAAAAAAAAAGCTAGAATAGACATTATATTCTAGGCTAGGACCAAATCCCATGTCAATTCATACTTTCTTCTTTTATGAAAAAAGTGTGGCCTTTTGAGGAGTATGAGGGTGAGAAGACTATTTGAAATTGTTTTTGTTAATTTTGGCAGAAAAACTTCCCTATTTATGGATTTCATTTTAGTAATATCTCCTTTGAAATAGAAGGACACTTAAGGAGGGGTGGCATCTGACCTTGTATTAGTTCCTCCTCTTCGCCACCATTCCCTTTATTATCCTCTTAATTCCACTGACTTTTAAAAATTAAAATGCTATAATTTTAATCCATGTTAACAAAACTAGATTAAATTCAGCTCCTACAAGACTCGGTGTATGAAGAATTGAACTTGGAGGTGGCAAGGCCTGAGCTCAAATCCTACCTTCGATTCAAGTTATTTAAGGGTTTCAGTTTCAGTTTCTTTTTTTGAAAATAGAAATATGAACAGCACCTACCTCACAGTGTTGTTGTAAGAATCCAATGATATAACATGAGAAGTGCAAGCCTGCGTCTGTGTGTATGTTTATGTATGTACACGTGCATATGTACATATAATGCTAATAATTATCATCTTCCTCATGACCATCAGCATTGTCACCATATGATCACACAGCTAGAGAAGGAAGGGTGTCATTTGGTCCAACTACTTAGCTTTGTGGTTGAGGAAAAGGAAGCCCAGAGATATTTAATGATTTGTTCAAGGTCATATAGGTAGTAAGCAACAATCAAGATTTGAACCCAAGATCTCTGATTTGAAATTAAACACAAAGCTAAAGGTTATTTCCTTATTTATTTATTCATTAATTCTTTTATTTATCTATTCATTCATTCATTTATTCATTTATGCAGCATTATTATGGATGTTATTTTCCAAGCTAGGACCAAAATCCCATCCTGCCTCATGTTTTCTTCCTTTATGCAAAAGATGTAGACTGTTGACAAGCATAAGGAGTGAGAATACAATTTGAAAGTGGTTTTATTAACTCTGATAGAACAATTTCATGTCTCTATAGTTCCTCGTTTGTATACTGTCTCCTTTGACCTAGAAAGACCTTTAGGGAGGGCTGACATCTGTCTTTGCAAACTTTTTAGCTCCTCTGGCACCCCTCACCCACATCAGTCTCTGTTAATTTAGCTGACTTTTAAAAATTGCTTCCCTTGGATGAACCAAGGGCATCCCATTTTTCAGGGTGATACTGTTTTTAGAATTTCCTGACAGGTGTCCCAAGAAATCCTTCCAGATTGGCAATTTGGCTCCTTGCCTCCTTCTTCAGCTTAAATCACCTTGTGCATGTATTGTGACAGGCTCATGCTGAGAGGCTACCATGCCAGGTCAATGGCACATATGAGGCCCTGGATGTTTCTAAAGGACACCAACATCCTGGAATGAAAAGCTAACATTTCTGGCAGCCCTCTGGATGGTTTATTTATTCATATAGCTTTTTAATGTCATGTAGACCTGGTCCTTGAAGACCAGGTTGATGAGAACTGGTTGAAAATCACAGGGGCACAGATGTTTGTTACTATTCTGAAAAGAAGGTTGTTATAGCAGCACTTTTGTGGTATAAAAACTGGAAACAAACTAGGCTGGCATTGACAAGGGAATGACTAAACATTATTGTATGTGAATGTAATAAAATACTATTGGCCTTAAGAATATGAGAAATTTGGAAAGAAAAAATGGGAAGATTTTATGAAGTGATATAAAAGGAATTGGGCAGTATCAAAAGGAATATATATATATATATATATATATATATATATGTGAAAATTACATATATATGTAAATTCAAACCTCAGGGATAGGAGCCCTGGAAGTCACTGGACTTCCCAGACCACCAACCCTGCTTCCTGCCCAGTCCTCCTTGCAGCCATCATCTAGAAGAAGTCCTCCTGTGGAGAAGGGGCCAGCCCTCCCCTTCTACTGCCAACCATTCACCACACATAGGCAAGCCAGCCTAGCTGACACAACAAAACACCCTGAGGGAGAGACAGGAGGCAGCACGTGCCAGGGAAACCCATTGCCCACCTCCACCTTGGCCACTCTTTCTCCTCAGATCCTGATGGAGACAGCCAACACCTCTGAACCCAAGAGAATAATGATTCTTCTACCAGCCCACTTCTCTGAGACATTATTCTGAGAAGCATCCCCTGAGGAGAGGAGGTATAACCTGGCAACTTCTAGGGCATATGCCACCATCACAGTTCTGAAGATGTAGTAAAGAACGTTTTTGCCACCAACGTCCTTAGCATTGTCAAATGGTTCAGTATCAGAAACTGATAGGATTTTATCAGTGAAAATGTCATTAGAATAAAGGCATTACCTTCTGGTAAATGAGGTACTCACAAAGCCCTTAGTACACTGTCTACTGTGTTTCCCCGATAATAAGACCTATCCCGAAAATAAGCCCTCCTCTTACTGTGTAAGATTCCTCTAAAATAAGCCCTCCCCCAAAAATAAGCCCTATTGAGATTGCTACTGTAGTGAAGGTGATCCCTGCGCTACACGCTACATTATGATACCCTCTGTATGCACCGCCCCCCCCGTGAAACGCACGCCGCGCTCCGAGCTGCATCCAATCAGAGCTGCAGCAGTGAGTGCGTCATCCTGTTCTTTATTGAATTCATTATTGAATAAAGGTACATTTTTTTGTTCACATTTACCTGTTTATTAAAATTGCTGTCAATGTTCATTAAAATAAGCCCTCCCCTGAAAATAAACCCTCTGGTGTTTTTCTGTCCAAAAAAATAATAAGACAGTATCTTATTATCGGGGAAACACGGTAGTACATAGTGGACATGACATCAATGCTTATTATTAGGGTTTTTTTTTTCCTGCATTCTAAGGACCATAGGATTTTCCCATTTGACTTGCACCCGAAACCTTGTATATGTGTTGTCCCCCTAATTAGAATGTAAGCTTCTCAAGGGTAGCAGGTGTCTTTTCTGTTCTTGTGCCCAGTATATAGCATTGGGCTTTGAACATAGTAAACACTTAATAAATCATTTTCCCCACTTATTTATTCATTAAGTAAAAGACAGCTGACCTCAGAATAATTGCAGTGAGCCAACTTGGTTCTGGGGAGCAATGGATGAAATGCATATTTAGTTTCTTCATTGTGAGGCTACCTGCCTGAGGGGGCTTATAGGTGTCTAATGTTTCTGCTGAGTAGGTTTTACTCAATTAGTTTTCTTTGTTACAATGGGAGTGAAATGGCATAGATCAGAAAATCACTGTGATCTAAAAAACACAAAACCAGTCAAACAAATTTTAAAGGATTCAACTGTCATTCAGTAAACACATTTCACTATCCTGACTTGTTTCTTTTGATTGCAAAACTTAAATTTCATATTCAATTTTCCAAATAGTGATTTAACTGTCTTTAAGGTAATTGGAGTGATTTCTGGCCTAAAGAATATTCAGACGTAGTGTCGCTCGCCTCATCAAGTAAGAAGCACGATTCTCTCTAACTACTACACTTATGTGCCCTAGAACAACGGCATAAAAATGGCTGTAAATGTTCTTTTTCTTTTATTACATATGGAGGCCGGTTTGTGCCTCCCTGAAGTAGTGATTTACATGTCGCAGCTTTGGATCGTGTCAAGGTGACTTTTTTCCTTCTTTCCTCTATATCCAGCTTCCTTCCAAAAGCAAAATATGTAACATGTTGTTAATTCTCCAATTTCTTATTTGCAATCCTTGGCCCAGTTTTTTCCCCCAACAACTCTGCAGCTCAGTAAAGCATTCCAGAAAGATGCAGCAGTGGTCCAAAAGGAGGTTTTCCCAGCTAGCTCCAGTGTTGTGGAGCTAATCAGGAAGGATGTGGTTTTGAAAGCAGTCCAAAAAAACAGGTGGACATCTTGTTGATGCTGAGGGTTGGTCTAGAGCAGGTTCTTAATGAAAGCATGTAGCTGGGCTTCAGAATTAGAGGATTTGGATGTTTGCTGATGATAGAAGGGCTCACTTTGAGACCAATGCTAACTTCTTTGGATATTTAAATTGTCCCTGCTTCCCATATATTTCCTTATAACTTATGTCCTAGTTACATTGAATAATCAGTTATATTAGAACCATTAGGGGAAAAATTAATGATATATAACAAAACTGGTGAATGGTATAACTAAAATGGAGAAATAAGAAATAGGGTTTAGGGACTGATCCTGATATTTTACTAGTATGAGGAACTCCCTGGGGAGGAGACACCCCCTCCCCAATGCATGTCTACATATTCTCTGTAACTCATAGTCCTAGAAAGCTACCAAAAATTATATGAGGTTGAATGACTTGCTCAGGGTCACACAGTTAGTCAGAGGTGCAATTTGAACACAGATCTTCCTGCCTCCAAAGTCAGCTCTCTCTCCAGTTGCTTCTCTCTGAAGAAAGGGAAAAGCCTAAACATCCTGTTCTGTGACCCACATACCACTTCAAAAATCAACTCAATGTTATGGTCATTCTAGTTTTCAGAAACTCCAACGTTTGCTTCTACAGCAGATCATTAAAAGCCCCCCATCCTGTGTTTAAAATTCCAGTGACAGACTTAGATTTCAAAAACAATGAATGGATCAGGAAGAGCTATAAAAGCACAAGACAGTCATTTTAAATTCAGGCAGTTTGAAAGAGATATAATAAATTACATGGAAACCTTGTAGATGTGCTCATTTGAGGACAAGTGTTCTCAAGCATCCTTTGTCCTGTTACCTTTGTGAGTTAGGATGTGCCTTAGCCTTCTTGATTCCTTTATAGCAGCAGACTATCTTCTCCCAAATTCTCTTTAAATGATTACCAATGATTTTTAAAACAAAGTTGCATTGATATCTTTTATTTTAAATGATCAAAATCTCCCCTTTTATACCTCTTTTTTCCCTCTCCCAGAGAGCAATTCCAGGCAATGAGGAATTTTTTTTTTTGCTTTTTGGAGGGCAATTAGGGTTAAGTGACTTGCCCAAGGTCACATGGCTATTAAGTATTAAGTGCCTAAGGAGGCTGGATTTTAACTCAGGTCCTCCTGACTCCAGAGCCGACGCTCAAATCACTAAGCCACCTAGCCATTCCTAATGAGGAATTTTTTTTAAAAGCAAAAGAGGAATAAGAGAAAGAAACCAGAAATCTAATAAAACATTGAAAAATTGGATAACGTATGTGCAATTATTCATACCTGTGGATGCCTCACCTCTGTATGGGAGTGAGGAGGGGAGGGGTTGTCTTCTGAAATCTCTTTTTTGCCATGAAGGCACCATCCTGGCAAGCAAGATAAACACTCCTTTAGCACCAAGTCCATCCCAGTGAGCCATAGACAGTGAAATACTCTGAGCAAAGAGACAGATGTCCAGAAAGAAAAGATTAAAAATGTGTCTTTCAGTGATAGCAAAATCTGTGGGTGTCATCCTTAAAGACAGGGTCATCGACTTGATGGATTAGAGCTCTTAGAAGATCTAAATATCCCCCTCCCCTGCCCAGATACAGCAGGCCTGCATATGCATGAATGATTGCTAGTTTAGAACTCTGAACTATTTACCTGTTAAATGAATTCATTCAATGGGATAGTAGAACAATTTCTCAGTGAAAAAAGAAATTTAGAAAGTTGAACAAATGTTGACAGAGAAATGAGCAGCATGCCAAATAATCAATTGCACAAATGCAATGAAAGTTTAGTTCTTTTCATATGATCATAGACTCAGAGCTGGAAGGAACCTCATAGGTCACCTGTTTCAACCTTCATGTGAAAACTGAATCCTTTACATAATAGCCCCGAACTGGAGGTAACTGTCCTTCTTGACTTCTAAAGACAAGGAACTTGCTATGTGTTAAGGCAGCCCATTCAGCTTTTGGAAAACTCTGATAGTTAGGATGTATTTCCTTAAATTTAGTCAACTTCTACCTGATTCTAGATTTTACCGATTGGTCCTTGGCTTCAAGGAGAAGTAGTGTAAACCTTGGGTGACTTCTATGTGACGGCTTTGAAAATAGTTGGAGGTCATCATAAGCACGTGCCTTCCCCATTTCATACAACTGCCCACTATGGGCTTTTATTTTGATTAAAAATTCCTATAAGTACTTCTGGCAGCATTGCTTTTTATGGCTCTCTTTTGAATAACTCGTGTTTTCGGTTGTTCTCTTTCACCTGGAACTAACCAGAGTGTTCCAGGTCTGTACAGAAAAGTGGTCCCCTTCCTCATATAGAAGAACATCCCCTGGATATTCTTGTATACTTCTGCTCATAGACTAAGATTTCTTGAACTTTGGGGTCCATGTCATGTGGTCGATGAGATCAAAGGATTTGTGAGTTGGGGTAGAAGGGAATCTCTTGCAGTCCAGGTTCCTCATTTTACAGATGAAAAAAACCAAGCCTGAGGGGAAAAAAAGAAGTTAATTACTAGTAGTTCATGGTGAGTAAATAGGAAGTTTGAACCCAGGTCCTCTAACTCTATATCAGTATATCAAGAGTTCTTTCCTTTGTACGACTCTGCTTCCCCCAAAAGCACAGTGAGATTGTAGAGTACCAGTGCTCCTCAGACCATCAGTCCTTTTTTCCAGCCTGCCTCTATTAGGCAGATGTAGCAGCAAACACCCCCGCGTTCCCAGGGTGGCTGCCAATTCAGGTTCCTAGTTCAGCTTTTCTAAAGGAAAGCAATTCAAAATGGGTTAACAATCTTGCTTTAAACAATCAAGTATTTCATTTACCTAGTTCAGGGAAAAAAGTCATCACCCCAAACTTCAGAGTATACAGACAGGTTACAAGCAGAAGTTACAAGAAGACAGAGAAACATTTCAGCAGACAGGCCTCCAACTGTCTGACCATTACATCCATACCTAGTCACAGTTACCAGAGAGGGAAGCATCAACATCTGGGTTTTCAAAGCCAGGGGCTTGATGGCTGCACAGAGTTTCATCTGGTCAAATCACACAACACTTCTCAAAGTGAGCCCCAAAAGAAAGCCTCACATCACGGTATATATAGCCTTCTCCTGACTCAGAGAATGTCACAACCCTCTTGACCTACTGCCCAATCACAGAGCACCAAGGCATGGGCATTCCTGAAAACCAAGCCTCCAGCAAAAAGCTCCAGGTACACTTAAGCCTATCAAAGGATCTAGGGGCAGGAAAGATCTTAAATTCCCATCTTCATAACACCAAAGCAGCAACTCTTGTGGAGAAGGGGCCTCCACATTCCCTCTCTCACCAAAAACAACAACTGATCAACTACCACTGACCAGTTAGGTAAGACAAGAACCCCAGGAAGAGCTAACGTCACTCAGACCATCAACCCTGCTTTCAACCTGCCTCAGAAACTGTCAAGAGCCCTTATCAAAATGGAATCTGTCAAGGGCCTCAGGAAGTGCTGCCCCCCCACCTCTTCAGCAGCCACAGCTACTCATCTGGGAAAAGAATTCTTGCCACACAATTCCTTAGCATTGTGGAATGTTCCAACACCAGAAATAGATCCAATTTTATCAGTAAAAATGAAAATTAAAAAAAAAAACTGCTTTCCCATTGTACCCTAAGGATCTTGTATCTATTACCTTTATGACATGGTGTAGAAACCACCTATATTTCGCCCCCTCCCTTAGAATGTGAACTTCAAGATGTCTTTGTGTTGCTTATCTGTCTTTTTCAATTTTTTGAATTTATTTACTAGCACTGGTGACTTGCTCACAGTGTCTAACAAATTTTTTTTCATTTACTTGTTCTTACATTAACTCATTCATTCACTAATACCCTATCTTTCCTAGCCCTATATCCCCCATAGTGTGCTTGTGAATTTGATTTCTTGAACCCAAGTACAGGATTTTACCTTTATCACTATAATTTTCTTATCAGTTTGGATCAAGGACTTTATTTGTGCATTTTCCCATCCAAACTTCTCATTTTAAGATCCTTTGAAAAATACCTTAGATGATTATAAGGATGATATAAATCCAAGGTAGCTTAACAATAATCAAACTCAAATCCAACTAAAAATTGGATTCGTGTTCATTAGAAAATAAAAAAAAATCAAACTTTCCTAGCCCTTTTCCATTTTGAAGCTTTGCTAGTTTTTCATATGCAGTCATGGTATTTTTCATTGCAGCTATGTTCCACAGTTCCCCTCAAATGGAAAAATATATAAACTATTTAGTTTATCAATAATAATCACGTAGGTCCCAAGAAGGTATTTTTTTTTGAGACAAAGAATAATTTAGACAAGTGAATATGTCTTCACCCTTCTTCTCTTCTCTGGATTTCTGCAGTAAGTACTAATCTGCCTTTGTAAGTATCAGAGAAGGACAGGCCTGGGACAAGAACTGGACCTAATACAGCACTAGGGAAGAGATGTGGAAGACTCCTTATCAAGGATTATCAAGACCTTAAAATTTTGATAACTGCAAATTCCAAGTCTGGTAATCAGTAGGATTTCCTGTAACTTGGTGAGCCTGCTCAGATGACTTTAGTATTAAATTGCATTTTAAAACGGAAAAAGGAATAACTACTTCCCTATTTTTATCCCATTCCCCCAAATAGAACCCTACAGAAAGCAGCACATTTTTTTGTTCTTCATTAAGTAGCTCTCCAATTTTCTCAGGGAGATGTCGGTTAAATTTATTTTTTTAAATATCAAAACGTTTTCAGAAGTTTTATAATCTATTAATGTTCCTCCCTAAAGACTTCTTATAATGTAAAAAAAAAAGAGAGAGAATAGGAAATGTCAGCATCAATTTCTGATGCAGAATTGCAATTCTCATTTGAAGACTGCTTATTTGCAAAGAAAACTTGAAACGGGTTGTTGAGATGCAATAATATTAAAATTCATGGAACCATAGATTTTAGAATTGGATGGAACTAAGAGATCATTTAGGCCAATTCTAATTATCTCTACAAGCATGAATAAGGTAATCCAGAAACTTTGCCTTTCTGCCACCACCCCCATGCTTTAAGGTTGGCAAGACTTGTTCCTTAAAATGACCCTGTGAGATAAATAGCATGGTAGTACACATATATTAAATATATCTGATGCACATTTATATGTATATGTATAATATATACACAAATATATGTGTGTATGTATGCATGCATGTATATACACACTTTATACACATACACACATATGTAGATATACATATGTATACACATATACTTCAATTGTGTATGGCACTCTGCTAGATGGGGGGGGGTGTACAGAGATAAAGCTGCAAAAAATCTCTGTCCTCCATCCAGACTTTTGACTTCCCCTGCCCCATGGCATCCCTAGACTACTTCAGAGCAAAGCTCAGGTGTCACCTCCTACAAAATGCTTTTTTCTGAATTCTCCAGTTGCAAGTGCCCCATCAATTGAAATTATTTTGAATTTACTCTGTAACATTAAATATATATGTGTGTGTATAAAATATGCACACATAACACTGTATATTTCTACATACATATGTCTATACAAATAGGTATACTATATATACATGTTTATATATACACATATACATGCACATATATGCATGTATCCTATATGTAATATGATTGTCTGTATACATGTTGCCTTCCCTCAATAGACTATAAGTTCTTTACATGGAAGGACTCTTTTATTTATATGTTCATATCCAAGCCCTTGGCACATAGGAAAACTCAATAAATATTTGTTGAATTGAATTAAATATAAAAGATCTTACCTTCGTTGGATTATTATCCCCATTTTAAAATTGAGAAAATAAGGCTCAGAGCATTCCAGTTGTCTTGTAGGTAGTATGTACTGAAATATGGGTTTGAATCCACGTCTCCTTAATCTATGCAAAAAGAAGTCATTTGTTATGCCATGAAGCTGTTTTTTGTTGTTTTTTTGTAGGAAGAGATACTTTTTAATTTGATTCAGACATCATCAATATGAAATGAATTGAAAAATATGAAATACATGAAATGGGTGTCTGTTGTTCCATTTCTTTATAAGATTTTAGAAGTGAACCTTGTCTGAGCCTTGGCCAAAATGATTTTATCTAGCTTTAAAAATTTTATCACCATCGAAGGGTGTAGTAATGGTTATGAAAGCAATTAATAACATCAGTGACAGAATCAAGAGAGTGGCTAATTTATCATTATAGATTTTAATGAGGCTTATAATTTAGTAATAAATATACAATATATTCAAGAGTATAGTGTTATAAAAAAGATGATTTATCTGATTTTAATACAGGAACTTGTATGGAGAGCAAAAGAGAAATTGCTCATATGAAAAGATAGGTGTGTTCAGTGCAGGACACATGCCAATATCTGAATCTTGCTGACACTGAGTTAAATTGGGGAACCAGCACCCTATTGTCAGAAACTAACGTCTTAATGTAGAAATACTTTTCTTTGAATGAATGGACATGTTAGTTGGAAATTAAAAGCTGATCCCTCATCTAACAGTTTTCCTCTCAATAAACTATGTATATACAATAAACTCAATATACAATAAACCCTTTCTTCCTAATAGGTTCTTCTCCTTAAATGAGACTTGACTATTCTGAATGACCAGATCTCTGTGTGTGTGTATGTATGTATGTATGTGTGTGTGTGTATGTCTATAACAGAGGGAGAGATGTAGAGGAGAGTAATAGAGGAAGAGAGGGGAAGTGGAGAAAGAAAGAAGGTGAAGGGGGAAAGTGTTTCCCCTCCCAAGGTGCTGGGGCACAATGTTTGTACTTCTGTTCTTAGTATATCTTTAAATAAATATCCTGGTGTAAAAATTAATTGAAAGTATGGTGTCTACCACACAGTAGTCAATGAATAAATGCTTGTTCCCTGGTTGACTTAATGTTAATTGGTTAAATGGACCTGGGACAGAGACTGGCAGCTAACAGTGGTGCACAAAGAAGGGAGGAGGATCATATGCAAATGGAAGTTCAAGTTGATGGCATTAGAGAATCCGCCTGACCCCCAGGGGTTCACCTGATTCCTGAATGAGGAAGATTAAATTTACCAAGTTCTGGGGACTATGGTGGGAGTTCAGATAATGACCTTCAGAGCTTATCAACAGTGACTTTTGAAGTAACAACAGGAATAATTCTTATTTAAATTTGAAAGTGATTTAACACTTTTCATAGGTTTCAAGGTGCTCATCTGCACCTTGCATTAACACTAAGTTCAGCTGTACAGTTGTCATTATCTGCATTTTATTCAAGTATTCGAAATGGTTCTGTGTCCTCATCAATTTGGAAGTTCCCTCTAATAAGCAGATGACAACTGATCCATATTTGCCCATCTTGGGTGATTCTCATCTGTGTTTTCCCAAAAGTTCTCTATGAGGGGGTCCCACTAAGATTCTGGAAACTTCTCCATATTCTTAGAACAATTCAACAGTACCTGGGGAACACTCTGTCTCTTTCTACCATGAGTTCTTTGATGATATCCTTTATTCATGTTCTTCAGATTTCCTCATCACTTATGTTTTACAGCCTGCCTATACCCAGCATGCATCTTTACTTTGACCTCTGTAATCTTCATATTTAGCTCTTTGGAGGCAGTGGTATGCCAAGTCTGCATCACCTTCCAACAAGTATCTTCTCTGTTTGATCCAGTCTGGCTGCTTTTACCATTTTTGTTCTCCGTGGTACTATTTATAATTCCTCGATGAGCACTTCAGGGACTGTGCTGTCAGGGTTCAAGTTAGCATGCTTCCACTATCCTTTATGAAGAAAAGTTTGATTTTTAATAACATTTTTTTTGCAGATCTTTTACTTTTTTCTTCAGTTTGCTATCTTTTTTCTGTTGTCATTCTCAGATGCTGTTGGGATGGCTTTGCTTAGTGAGATATCCAACAAGTCTTCCTTGAAACTAATTTTGCATTGGACTCCTCTGTGCTTTATGAGACAATACTGCTCAGACAGATGAGATGTTATCTCCATTTTACAGAAAGTTCATAGAAGTTAAGTATCTTACCCAGTGTCTCACTAAACATAAGTTTGAGGAAAGACTTGAACTCATCTTCCTGACTTTACCTTCAGTGTTATAACCTCAAGAAACAAAATTTGATAGTTTTAAAACATAATATTTTATTACTTCTCTAGTTCCATGTAAAGATAATTTTAACTTCTTTTTTTTTAAGTTCCAAATTTTTTCTCTCTCTCCCTTACCTACCCCTCCCTGAGGCAGTATGCAATTTGAAGTATGCTATATATGTACAATCATGCAAAACATATTACCATATCAGTTATGTTATGAAAAAGACACAAATCCAAAGGGAAAAAATACTTGGAAAATACAGAAAGTGAAAAAGGGTATGCTTCAATTTGCATTTAAACTCCATCAGTTCTTTCTCTGGAGGAGGATAACATTTTTCCTCATAAGTCCTTTGGAATTGCCTTGGGTCAATATGTTGCTGATAATTACAATAAGGTAGTCCAGTTGATCATTGTATAGTATTGTTGGTACTATATGCAATGTTTTCCTGGTTCTGCTCATTTCACTTCGCATCAATTCATGTAAGTGTTTCCATGTTTTTTCTGAAGTCATCCTGCTCATCATTTCTTATAGCACAGTAATATTCCATTAAAATCATAAGCCATAACTTATTCATTCTTTCCCCAATTGATGGGTATCTCCTCAATTTCCAATTCTTTGCCAGTACAAAGAAGCTGCTATTATTATTATTATTATTTATTTTTACAGCTAGGTTTCTTCCCCCTTTTTTATCTTTTTGAGGTACAGATTTAGTAGTGTATTTTGGGGTCAAAGGGTATGCATAGTTCTATACCCCTTTTGGTATAGTTCCAAATTATTTTCCAGAATGGTTGGATCAATTCACAACTCAACCAAAATATTAATGTCCCAGTTTCCCCCCATGCTTGCCAACATTTATTACTTTCCCTTTCTGTCATATTAGCCTATCTTATTATAGGTGTGAAGTGGTACCTCAGAGTTGCTTTAATTTACATTTCTCTAATCAGTAATGATTTAGAGCATTTTAACATGACTACAGATAGCTTTAATTTCTTTGTCTGAAAATTGCTTGTTCATATCAGTTAACCATTTATCAATTGAGGAATGACTTGCGTTCTTATAAATTTTCCTCATTTCTCTATATATTTGAGAAATTACTCCTTTTTCAGAGATAGCATGCAAAAATTATTTCCCAGATTTCTACTTTTTTTTTTCAATTTTGGTGGCATTGTTTGTTTGTACAAAACCTTTTTATTTTAAGATGATCAAAATTGTTCATTTTGCATCCAGTATTACTCTCTATCTCTTCTTTCATCATAAATTCTTCCCTTCTCCATAGATCTCACAGGCAAATAATTCCTTGTTCTACTAATTTGCTTATGATACCACCTTTTATGTTTAAATCATGTACCCATTTTGACCTAATCTTGGTATATGATATAAGATGTTGGTCTAAACCTGGTTTCTGCTTTCTAGCTTTCCTAGAAGTTTTTGTCAAATAGTGAGTTCTTGTCCAAAAAACTGGGGGCTTTAGGTTTATCAAACACAAGATTATTATGGCACTCACTAATGAGTTTTGTGTATCTATTCTATTGCACTTATCCACCACTCTATTTCTTAGCAAGTACCAGATAGTTTTGATGATTACTGCTTTAAAATACAGTCTGGATCTGGAGGGGCTAAGACACCTTTCTTCACATTTGTTTTCAGTTATTCCCTTGATATTCTTCACCCTTTGTCCCTCCAGATAAATTTAGTTATGATTTTTTTTTCTAGCTTGATAAAATAATTTTTGGTAGTTTGATATGGCACCAAATAAGTAAATTGATTTAGGTAGAATAGTCATCAGTTTTTATTGGCTCAGCCTATCCATGAGCAATTGATATTTTTTAATTGTTTAGATCTGACCTTGTGTGAAAAGTGTTTTCTAATTGTGTTCATATATAATTCCTGGGTTTCTCTTAATAGCTAGACTCCCCAGCATGTTATATTGCCAATAGTTATTTTAAAAGGAATTTCTCTTTTCATATCTTGGGAAAGTTGGTTTTTATTTGTTTGTTTTGTTTTTAATGCTGAAAAGGGCTTTAATTTTGAATAGTAGAAATAGGTAAATGAAAAGACAGAATGTTTTCTAGGTTAGAAAATGCAAATCACCACTTTCACAAGAAGATCTTCTGAAGACTAGAAAGGGGGAAAGGAAAGGAACATATATTTCTTTCTCTTTTGGCAATCTGTGTAAATGTTTGATTTTCATTTATGTTCAATTAGACTGGCTGTCTCATTTCAAATAATGTGCTTGGTGATAAGTAGTCAAGTAGACCTTTGCTATATCTAGTAAGAAAATGGGTGTTCCTATGGTTGAAAGACATAGAATTTAAAAATTTTAGCCAGATATGATTTCACTAGTATAGGGAAATCCTAATGAGGAAATTCCCCTCTACCAATATGGATCTATATTTGTTATGCAAATCTTGGTCTTAGAGAGTTACTAGGGACTCTAATAGAAAAAAAAAGATTTACTCAGGGTCACATAGACAATATGTCTGAAGTGAGAATTGAATCCATATCTTCCTTACCCCCAATAACACTATTTTGTATTCTGAATACTACCATAGTTGAAAATAGTAAGTCTGCTCAGTGTTTTTTTTAAATAAATATTTTAAATTTATATTTATGGTCCATTTACAATTTAAAAAAGAAAAAAAAACAATTCCAAGTACTTATTTTATTCATTTTCCCCCCATTAGCCTTCTTCCAAATGTATTTGAAGCTCATCTTTGTTGGTAGATTGCTCAACTCTGATATATCTTGAAGATAACTTTGCATCAGTCTTTTTAGTTTGTCACATGCACGAATGTATTAGAACTGAAAGGAACCAGTTGTACAAAGTTTACTAATTTAAAAATAAAGTATTTCCCATTTGTCCTACTTGTACTATGTCATTGGTAATGAATTTAAATTATTAGAATTTATACACTACCAGAGGGATTTCTCGTTCACCATTGAATTATTTGGGGATTTGGGGGGAACAAGTTGAATGGTCACATTATTATAATAATTGCTATTGTTATTGTGGTGAACAGGAAGAAATGAACATAAAACTCAAGTTCTTTTCAAGTTTCTGAAAATTATAGAATAGCAAATCTATGGAATGGACAGTTTCCTTCCTTTTCTTTTATTGATGGAGTTGTGTGTGGTTGTAAATATTATGACTTAAAAAAAGGCTATTTGAGCATCTAAAAATCTACCAAGTTTACCAAATATGACTCTGATTGTTCTTACTTTTCTTCATATTAAATAAGTTGAATAGATGCAAAAAAATAATCCCTTTCTAACTTTGTTGTTAGGATAAAAGTTTAATATATTTCCATGCAAAGTCTATCAAAGTGTGTGTGTTTTGTTTTGTTTTTGTTTGTTTTGTAGGAGGAAACAAAACAAAAATCTATTATCCTTAGTGCACAGTTAATCACTTTACGTATTCAGACAAAAATTGCATTTCTTACATTAGATATTCTTCCTTAATTTATTTTGGGAATTTAGGCAGAAGATAACATAAAAACACAACCGAAATTTTTGTGAGTTTTTGGAAAAATCAGATCTTTTATATAATAGAAATGGGAACATTAGGCAGTGCATCAACTTGGTAAATGATGACTGATCAGGCCTACTTACTGTGAAATAAGATTTGGCTGGTTTACTTAATTTTCAAGAGCTTGGGTAAATAGCTACCGAATTAAATTACTTCATGTTGGTTTTCTCTAGGGTGAGAAAAGCCTGCTTTGCTATGTGTAACTGAACTCCTCTGTATTGATTAGTGCTCCAGGCCCAACTTTCCATAGTTATGCTCACTTTTAGCCCACTTACTTGAGTGCATTTGTGAAAATATATTGGTATTGATGTGACTGCTTGCATTCTTTATCCTTGCTGTTGTTGCCAAATACAGTCCACACCCCCCTTGATCATCCCCAGCTTGTGTTGTCTGTAGATGAAGTGGTTTAAAGTTCTGTGGCTGGTACTAAAATGGGGACCTGAGTGACAGCACTTCATTAAGAACATGACTGTTTCCTTGTCTTCTTGGTTAGTAACTAAGCCTAATTTAATAAGGGTGCACATGTCAATTAACAACAACAAATTAAGCATTCTGTCAGTGTATTCCTTGTGGTGTTGAGGTTTTGCTGCTATAGAGCTTGGAGTGGTAACAGTATCATTTGTGATGGAACAAGGGTAGGAAAATCAAATTCCGGATGAATAGCTCCAAGAAAATTCAGCATTTGGACAGCAACTTTTTTTTTTTTAACTTTGAAACATAGCTTATCTTGAACTAGTGTGGATAAACAAGCAGTTGATATTTCCTCTCACTTGATGATTGTATTAAAAATGAACAACTGAACTAATGCTAGTGAAAGAGTGTAGCAGCCTAAATATTTAATTCTAATATCTAATTCTAATTCAATTCTAATCTAATTGTAAATAATTTAATTCTAGTTATACAACCACCAAATACTCTCCCCTCACCTCTATCTCTTAAATTTTTTTTGCTCAGCACCTTTACCATTTTTTCACTGTAAACCTTTCCTGCTGGCTTTAGGTTTGCTTTTTGTTTTCTTTTCTAAATAGCCATATTTATATCTGTCTCTATAAGATAAGAGAATCATCAGTTGGGGGCTGCAAGGATCTCTAGTAGTTATAACTCTATTTAACAGATACACCCACATACACACACATAAAATAAATATGTAACCCTTTTTATTTAAAAGATAATGACATTGGGACCAAAAGGAAGAATAAAAAAGGGAAGTATGTATATGTATGTGTGTACATATACACACATATGTATAATAAATATATATTCACACATATGCACACACATACATTATGCTGTTGTTCAGTCATTTCTGACTCTTTGTGAATTCATTTGGGGTTTTCTTCGCAAAGATAATGGAGAGGGTTACCATTACCTTCTCCAGCTCATTTTATAGCTAAGGAAACTGAGGCAAACAGGGTTAAGTGACTTGCCCAGGGTCATCTAGCTACTAAACGTCTGAAACCAGATTTGAATTCATGAAAAGGAGTCTTCCTGTTCCCCAGCCCAGTACTCTATCCACTATATATATTATCCCACATATATACTATCCTCATCTATAAAATTTAGATTATAAAACCTACAAGGTTTATAAAACCTCCCAGAATTGTTGTGAAGCTCAAATTAGAATATATATGTAAAATGTCTGGCCAAAGTTAAAGTTCTCTTGTATGTAAAAAAAAAGGACACCTAATCCAGATGGCTTCTGAGATCCTTTCCCACTCTCCATCTAAAATCTTATCCATGCTCATTTGCATTTTTATTAGTAATTATCACCAATGCAGTCATTTCTTTTACCAGTTTGGCCCCTCTCCCTATGCTTATCTCCTTAACATTTCTTCCTTCTCCCCATGAGCTCTCAGCAGTCCAGTATGGCTGGAGGAACGCTGAATTTGGAATCAGAGGACTTGGGTTCAAACTCCAGCTCTGACACTTATTACTGATGTAATTTAGTCAACTTGCAACCTCTCTTGGCCACAATTTCATCCTCTATGAAATGGGCTAGTTGCACCAGATGCCCTAAGGGGTCTGGTACAACACTCTGGGAGACTAGTTCCCATATCCATATTAATTGGTTTGCTATCCTATGAATCAATTTTTTAACATTCACATTAAATATTCCTTATTTTAATTTTAATTTAGTCCTTTTGGTTCAACCATCTGCATATGTAGGGAATGACTTCAGTTATTTTTCAGTCATGCACAACTCTGTGACCCCATTTGGGGTTTTCTCAGCAAAGATACTGGAGTAGTTTGCCATTTTCTTCTTGCTTATTTTACAGATGATGAAACTGAGGTAAACAGGGTTAAGTAATCTATCCAGGGTCACACAGCTGGTGTCTGAAGGCATAATTTAACTCAGGAAGCTAAGTCTTCCTGACTAGGCCCAGCCCTCTATTCCCTGAGTCACTTCACTGCCCTAGGAAATGGTAGAGAAGAGACAATATAATATTTGGAGTCCTAGAATTTGGGTTCAAATCACGACTGTACTGCCTGTTCAACCTAGAAATCACTTCCCCTCAATAGACCTTATTATCCCTATCTGTAAAGTGAGTTCAGACTCAATTATTACCAAGGTCCCTTTTCTTTCTCAGTTCCAGGATTTGAAACAGATGACCCCTAAGCTTCTTGTCTCCAGTTTGTACAACAATGTTTCCTCATCTACCAGTTTCCTCCCCACAAGACGCATACTCTCTCTCTCTCTCTCTCTCTCTCTCTCTCTCTCTCTCTCTCTCTCTCTCTCTGTCTGTCTGTCTCTCTCTCCCTCTCTCTATTCTCTTTCTCTCTCTCCTCTCTCTATTTTCTCTCTGTCTCTCTCTCCTCTCTCTATTCTCTCACTGTCTCTGTCTCTGTCTGTCTCTTTGTCTCTCTCTTTGTGTCTCTGTCTCTCTGTATCTGTCTCTGTCTCTCTGTCTCTGTCTCTATTCTCTCTCTGTCTCTGTCTCTCTGTATCTGTCTCTGTCTCTGTCTCTCTGTCTGTCTCTCTCTGTCTCTCTGTGTCTCTCTGTCTCTGTCTCTGTCTCTCTCTCTCTGTCTCTATCTCTGACTCTGTCTCTCTCTGTCTCTCTGTCTCTGTCTCTCTGTCTCTCTCTGTCTCTCTGTCTCTCTGTCTCTCTCTCTCTGTCTCTCTCTCTGTCTCTGTCTCTCTCTCTCTCTCTCTCTCTCTCTCTCTCTCTCTCTCTCTCTCTCTCTCTCTCTCTCTCTCTCTCTCTGTCTCTCTCTCTCTCTCTCTGTCTCTGTCTCTCTCTCTCTGTCTCTCTCTCTGTGTTTCTCCCGGTAATTCTCTAAAATATTCTGAGATGTCAGATCTCTGCAGACCTTTTCTTTTTCAGAATGCAAAGGGCAGGCCAATGTTTTCTTCCCTTGCTTGAGATTGACATTGATAAACACATTAAAAGTGTTTGACTGTTGCTTGTGGGCGGACCTCTTAGACAAAGAGATGTCTGTGAAGCTCTCTAGTACCTTTATTTTGAAAGCTGGTTTGACAGATTTTACTAGGCACTTTTGGAAGTTATTTACAATTGCTTTTCTCCCCATGGATTTTTTTTCTTACCCTAAATCCACTTTTTTTTTAACAGATGCAAAAGAAATTGTCTTAAAGGCTCAGATATTAGCTGGAGGGAGAGGAAAAGGAACTTTCAATAGTGGATTAAAAGGAGGAGTCCATTTAACCAAAGAGTAAGTTTGGGATTTTATGTCTTTGTCTATTATTCAGAAATGTCATTTGTCTAGGGAATGGGTAAAGAGGAAGAGGACACGGAAAGGGGAACCCAGCAACAGGAACTATGGTTTGGGAAGGACATACATAATATATCTCTTCTTACATTAGTTTTCCAAAAGCCATGTGTTTGGAATCCCCTGTGGCCTTGGGCAACTTCCTCCTCTCTGGCTCTCAGTTTCCCCATCTGTAAAATGAGGGAGTTGAACCTGATCATCTTTAAAGTCTTGAGGCTCTAAATCTATGAATATATGGGATCACCATGCTAACCAAGGAAGAACCTAACTATATTACACACGTTCTCTCTTGGTAGATAGGATGGAGCTGACATGGGTGGCTATGATGGAGTACAGATTGTTGTGTAGGGAGAGGAGGCATGACCTTCTATGGAAATGGCTCTCCTGGTATGGCTTACATCCTCTGCTTTCACATTTCCCCAAATGTCCCCTTCATCACATTAATAGCTATACCCCTATTCAAGAACCCCAAATGACTCTCCATTGATTATCAAATCCTGCCCTCCCTTCTTCTGACAAAGGGAATCAGGGGCTATAGAATCTGACCTACTCTCCCTATTCAGGTCTAAGTCATCCTGAATCCCAATATACTCTTTACTCTCTTCCAGCAACCTCAGCCTTCTCACAGTCCTCGGCAAGCCTCTTGCTTTCTCTATACTCCTGTGTCTTCTACTTCCCTGCCTGAAACAATACCTTTCCCATATTTCCTCAGTCTATTTGATCCTTCTTCAGCTAATCCATAGCAAGCCCATACATCCTTCCTCATGGCATTCCCTTGCTGGAATCCTGAATTTCATACACATTCGTTTTCTTGTCCCAATAAGATTTTTAAACTTTCTGAGGGGAAAGGATGCTTTTTATGTTTTTATTCCTTCTCATACAGAGTGAGATCTTGAGGAGGGGAGAAATGTAGCTCTGTACTGTTGAAATGAGAAAACCCCAGCTCTTTGTTTAATATATTTTTTTTCTTCTCTTAGTCCAAAAGTTGTGGGACAGCTGGCTCAACAGATGATTGGTTATAATTTGGCAACAAAGCAAACGCCGAAGGATGGTGTGAAAGTCAACAAGGTAGTATGGATTTTTGTGGGTATTATTTTCTATGAAAATATAATAATCAAAGCAACAAGGGATCAGAGCATTGTAGAGTAAAAAGGTGCGTGCACTGAAGTCTCATTCAATATACCTAGAAAAACAACCCTTTTAAAAATACACTTGATACAAGTGGGCATCCAGTCTTTGCTTGAAGAACTCTAATGAGAATGAACCTGCTTCCTTTGGAGGCAACCATTCCCCTTTGGGATAGCTCTTAGAGTCCAGAATTCTCCTCTTTCATTGGGCCTAAATTTTCATCTTGACAGTTTCACATGCTTTCTGGTTCTTCCTTTTAGATCCAGAAAGAGTAGACCTACTCTCTCTTTTTAATGATACACTTTCAGATAATTGAAAACAGCCATCATGTCTTCAGAACCTTCTCTTATCTAGGCCAAATATACCTAGTTTCTTTAAGTGATGATCATATGACATATACTTTAGAGTCATCATCAAAGGTACAGTAATATAATGATTAGAATATTAAAGTTGGAGGCAGAAAGACCTGGGTTCCAGTCTTGCCTTAATCACATTTTCTATATTATCTTAGATGTCTCCCCTTCAGGTCTCAATTTCCTCATCTGTAAAAAGAGGACTTGATGGCCTCTATAACCCCTTCCAGCTCACAAACTATGATCCATGATCCATCCTGGTTTTCCTTCCCCGACTTCTTTCCAATTCTAACCAATGCTCTTTCTAAATTATGTCTGAAAAGGGAAAGTTTTTATTGAGACTAATGAAACAGTGGATCTTTCTATAACATAAGGGAAGTTCACATTTGAAATCCTTCACAATCAAAGCACTTTTAAAATTCAAATTGTAAATAGCATAAGTTTTTAAAAATGTTTTTTTTTGTTCCAGACTTGTGATGTTTTAGGCATAGGGAGCTTCAATATGGGAAAACTCCCCCTGCCAGTACAGATAAGTTACAGTACTGATCAATTACAATTTTTCAAGTTGGAGTCATAGAAAGAAACCTAGAATCCTGAAGTTAAATGACTTGCCCAGGATCACATAAGTATATATTAGAGGAAAGATGTGAACCCAGATCTGCAGGATTTCAAAGTCAACTCCCTGTCCTTATGTCCTGTACTATGGTGCCCTTCAACACAACTCTTTGTCAGCAATTGTAACAGCAACAATAAATTATAAGAACAACAATAATTGGTTTTTACAGTATGCTTTAACATTTGCTTTCGTCATTTGAGTCTCACAACCTAGGGAAGCATTACTACCAGCATTAACAATCAGTCCACCATTTTACCGATGAGGAAACTGAGGCTCAGAAAGGTTAAGCATGTTGCTTAAGGTCACACAGATAGTGACAGATAGAATCATATGCATCTTCATGACTCCCTGTACAACACTTTCTCAATATATCATTGATGCTTCTCTGTCAAGGACCAGAGAATAGCAATGTGTTTCAACAAATTGGAAGTGTCTATGATTGTGTATCAATAAGTAAAGTCTCAGGGGAGAGGTTTTAAATTTTGTTGTGTCATGGACCACTTTGGAAGTCTGGGATGCTTATTTACTTCTGTCCAGAATAATGTTCTTAAATGCATAAAATGACATACTTGAGATTACAAAGGAAACTAAGTATCTTAAAAGAGTAGAAGGGAACAAATATTTAACAACTGTCTACTATGTGCCAGGCATTTTTATAAATATTATCTCATTTGATTCTCACAACAGCACTGGTAGGTAGGTGCTATTATAATCTATATTTTACAGTTAGGGTAACTGAGACAGTTTAAGAGACTTGTATAGGATCCCACAGTTAATAAATATCTGAGGCCAGATTTGAACTCAGGTTTTCCTGATTCTAGGCCCAGCACTCTATCCCCTGCACCAGCTAGCTGCCTTTTGAAATCTAGTATTCAATATATTAAAGAAAAACATATTTCCCAGCCTCAGTCTTAAGAAACCTCACTTTTGAGGTATAGTCCCAAAAGCTGGATTGGTGGTCTTCAAGTTTTTATTCTAGTCAGTGTTGAGATGGATGCCTCTTCTTTCTGTGTGTCCTTCCAGAATGAAGATCTGGCCTCATCTCTAGTACTTGGAGACAGCAGCTTTGTTGCTTTTTATTTTCATTTTTCATAGACAGTGTTGTAGAAGGTTCTTGACATGGCCTGAAAATCACCAACTGTTGACTAATGTACCATGAGAGTGCCTTGGCATTGGCCCAGAGAGAGGGCACCTCGCTGGAAGGAAGTTTTAATAATGATGCCTCATTAGCCCCATCAGCCTAAGGATGCACAGACTGTGCCAAGCAGCGGATGGGACAAAGAAAGCCACTTACTGTCATTTCCCGCAGTTCTGCCTGTCAGGGATATTCAGCTGACAATTTGAAAGTTGTTCTTTTGTGGGCCTGCCTAACTTTTTACCACCCTATTAATGTCATGCCCTATTCCTCTTTTAAGGGACAGAGGGACCACACCTGGGATTTCCTGATGAGGGATTTCCCTCAACTGGTACAGGTTGGCAATTTCTCTGCACTCTTTTCAAAAGAAATATTTCACAATTCCTTTACTAAAAAGGATGGCATTTGGGGGAGGATTTCTTTTTAAAAATTGTAACAATTCATGTTGAGTTATATATAAACAGATCTCTCTTCCCTAGCTCAGAGCTAACATTTACATCATGCTCTTTATTAAAAAAAATGAAAATCACATGTAGCATAGAGAATCCCTAGTGAGAAATGTTCCTTTACCAATTCATTGGTATAGAGGTTTCCCAGTGGAGAACCTTCCTTTATCAATGCAACTGTTGAGAAATGTCAAGTTTTAGACAGTTGCCTGGTAACTGAGAGGTTAAGCTACTTGTCATTGGTCACAGAGTCCCAGTGTTATCATAGGTGAGACTTAACCTGAGGTCTCTCAGACTCTTGAGACCCATTCTCTATGCATTATTCCAGACTGAATCTAAATATAGTCTTTTCAATTTTACAAAGCAATTTTGACAAAATAATCATACATTTATTAGTACAAGTCTTGTATTCCTATTCATTGGTGTGTCCTTTTTCAATTACGTCCAGCTCTTCATGACCTATTTTTCTTGGCAAAAATACTGGAGTGGTTTGCTATTTCCTTCTCCAGATCAATTTACAGATTAGGAGATTGAGGCAAATAATATTAAGTAACTTGCCCAGGGTCACCCAGCTAGAAAGTGTCTGAGGCTAGACTTGAATTCAAGAAGATGAGTCCTCGGACTCCAGACCCAGCACTCTGTGCCACCTAGCTGCCCTAATGTCTATTTTACTGGACATGAAACTGAGGGTAAGAGACATGAAAGTAGTTTGTCCAAAGTCTCATATTTGTGAAATGCCTCCAGATTCCAAATTTTTGACCACTTGCCCTATCTTGCTCCCTTTAAAAGCAGAACTCAGGGTATCATTAAATAACAAACCTACCATCTCTGTGTCATTGTACTTTCATTTGGCCTGGAGACATACTTCTGAAATATCATGGGTACATCACCCTTTTATATACTGAATCAATTTCTATGTGCACCAGTCATGCAAAATTTAAAAGATTCTTGGGAATGCTTTTGTAATATGACTAATCACTCTCACATGGTTTATTTTGGTCTTAGGCAGTTCAACAACTTAAGTGCCACCTATATTTATTCAATGTCTACTATTTGCAAAGCATCACCTAATAACTGGGTTACTAGAGATTGTTACTTTATTTAATGATTCTATTTCATGAATTTAGATTTGTGTCCATAATCTTTTTTCTTCAAAGAGGAAAAAAAACACTATCATCAATATCGTCATTTTGATGAATTAGAGTTCTCTGTCTCTGTCTCTCTCCCTCTCTTTCCCCCTCTCTCTGTCTCCCCCCCTTTCTCTCCCTATCTCTCTCCCTTCCTCTCTCCCTCTCTCTGTCTCCCTCCTTCCCTCTCTCCCTCTCCCTTCTTCTCTCTCTGTCTCTCTCTCCCTCTCTCTCTCTCTCTCTCTCTGTCTCTCTCTCTCTCTCTCTCTCTGTCTCTGTCTCTGTCTCTGTCTCTCTCCACTAGGTTACTAGTTGATAAAAGATAAATGCTTATTGAAGTGAATTTTATTAAGTGCCTACTATGCGCCAGTTAGAATTCTCTGCTCTGGCTATATAAATTAAAAATAAAAGTGCCTCTGGTCACAGGTCCAGAGCATGAAACCAACCCTAGCTCTAATGCTTACTCCCTTGTGGCCTTGGGCAAGTCATTCATCTCTTGTGCCTCTTTCCCCATTTGTCAAATGAGAGGGTCGGATTAGATAACCTCTGAGGTCTCTCCTATTGTCATATGAAATATTCCCTGCCCTCAATGAGCTTTTATTCTAAAATGGTATTACCTTCTAAATAAAATTACGTTAAAATTTTGCTCAGAATTTCTAGTGATTCCTGAGCTTAGTGGAGTGAGCACAAGAAGCCTTTCCTGATCCCTTTTTGTTGTCTAGCCTTCCTTCTGTTATTTTCATTTTTTTCCTGTATGGAGCTTGTTTGGACAGGCCATTAACCATCGTTTCCCCCTTAGACTATGAGCTCCTTGAGGGCAGGATTGTCTTTTACCTATCTATTTATTCTCAGCACTTAGCACAGGGCCTGGCACATAGTAATTGTTTAACAAATGTATACGTATTGACTGACCCGGTTCTTATTCCTTCTACTGAAAGCGAAACCACTAGACTGGGCTTCATGAACGATCAAGACTAAGAGTGAGTGGCCTTCCTTCGATCATAATAGGATTGTTACTTTGAAGCAGGAAGGGGCATTAGAGATCATCTGGTTGAATACTCTCATTTTTAGAGGAGAAAATCGAGGCCCTGGGTCTTCCAATGAGTTGCGCAAGGAC
Source organism: Petaurus breviceps papuanus (assembly GCF_028583685.1). NCBI lineage: Eukaryota > Metazoa > Chordata > Mammalia > Diprotodontia > Petauridae > Petaurus > Petaurus breviceps. The sequence goes on from NW_027185761.1 coordinate 46,359,589, forward strand.
TCAGGAATCACATAGTTAAGAATAGTAATAACTAACATCATATAGTACCTATTATGTGCTAGGTTCTGTGCTAACCAATTTAAAAATATGTCCTTTGGTCCTCCCAATGAGTCTAGGAGGTTGCTATTATCATGCCCATTTTACAGATGAGGAAACAGAGGCAAACAAGTTAAATGACTTGCTCAGGGTCACACAGCTAGTAAGTATCTGAGGTGAGATTTGAATTCACTTCTGGTCTGGCACCCTATCCACTACAGCACCCATTTGCCCCTGGTAGTAAGTGACAAAGAGGGGCCAATTTGAGCCCAAGTTTTGTGATGTGATGTTCGATGTCTTTCTACTCCACTGTGCTGCATACCAATGGCTAGTGAATGTCCTTTTAGGCTCTGGGTCCTTTGATGTTCCTAAACCTCCATGTACTTACTGAAGTTGCCCTTTGGATAACAGATGCACTTGGTCTATTGGCAGGCTTGTAGCTGAAGGCTTTCTAGTATGGGAAGACCTGGCAGATCTTCCCCTCTGTTGGCATGGGATTGAAGGTCCCAGGGTCACTTCCATGACAGCATGTTAGTGGAGGAGTGTAGAATTCAACTGGCAATGAATAGCTAGGAGAAAGGAAACATGTGGTAGTGGGCCAGGTAGTGTCGAGGGTGGTTTTGGAGTCAGGAAGACATGGACAGGGGCCTGCCGCTCATATGGAATAGCTGTGGGATTCTGAACAAATCCCTTCAACTCTTCGGGCCTCAGGTCACTCTAAGACTCCAAGTCACAGGGTAGTTAGAGAAGGATTCACCACACTGGGCACTGATGTAATCACAGACTTCATGTATAAGGCCAGACTTGAAGTCTGGAAGCCTTGGGTTAAGACTTTCCATCTGAAACTTATCAGTTACTCAGTACAATGGAAAAATTACCGACTGTGGAGTCTGAGAACCTATATTTAAAGTCTGCCTATGACCCTTCTTACCTGTGTAATGGAAGGGGATTCCACATGGGAATCCCCCGTGTTGAAGATATCGGATTGGACAAAGCAACTCCACTTAATTGGGCCTCAGTTTTCTTATCTAGAAATTAGAATGTGGAGCTGTGATCCTGAGAAGTGACCCTGGACAAGTAACTTCCATGTGCTTCTGGCAGCTCTAGCAGAATGCCACCTACATTCCTCTAGATGCACCAACTTTCTAGACTTCTGTTCACTCCTTTGCACAACTGGGGCTGGGTGGGTGATTCTCCTTTGAGCTCTGCACCCTGTGTTCCTCAGTCATACATGGATTAGATCTGTGTGGACAGGGGAGTTTCCACTTGAGAATTCCCTCTTCTGAAGATATCACTGATACTTCCAGTACTTATGGGATGAATAATCCTATCCTTGAAAATACCATTGTTAATTTGGGGAGGCTTCATGGGAAAGTGGAAAGGGCACTGAGTCTGAAGTCAGAGGCCCTGGTTATAAAGTCCCCCTCTGACTCTTAGGCCCTTCATGACCCTGGGCAAATTCCATGAGCTTCCTAAATCAAGTCAGCTGGCATTTATTAAGCACTCACTATGGCCTGGTCTCCGTTCCCTTATCTATAAAATGAAGGGGTTGTACTCGAAGGCCTATGATATTCATTTCATATTAAAATCTATGATCTTGTGATGCAATAATCATAACTGAAAATTATATAGGTCTTCGAAGCTCACAAAGCACTTCATAGACATAATCTTATTCGAGCCTTACAACAACCTTGAGAAGCAGGTGCTACACTTTTTATTATTTTCATTTGATATATGAGAATACTGAGGGAAAGAATGGTAGAGTGATGCCCAGTTTCACACAATAATGAGGTGGGATTTAGAATGAGGTCTCCCTGACTCAGAGGCTGGCCCTCTGCCTGCTACATATGCTCATTAATTATAGAATCCATTTTGTATCACTTAAACTTGCTGGATTTTATGGTATTTTGCTATTACAAATATTATGCTGGTTAGTCTAGCATGATAGCTGACCCAGGAAAGACAGACATTACTCTCTTATTTATGGTTTAGAAGTGAAATGAAAGGTGTCTGTTGGTTTATAATTACTACAGTAACTACTTTGGCAATTACTAGGAACCTGCTTTTTCTTGAATTTTAAAACAAGCTCCAGAAGAATTCATCAACCAATCAATTACTGGTTAAACATCTACTATATGTACCAGGCATTGTGGTATCAAATTCAAGTAGACATGGGATCCCTGCCAGCCATATATTGACTTAGAAAACCACAAACTCACATTACCTATGTTGCACTGTATTTTAATTTATTTTTATCAAACATTTCCCAATTACATTTTAATCTGGTTCCTCCAAGAATTTTGCTGATGAGTTTGACACCTCTGTGCTAGAGGATGGGAATGCAGATAAAATTAATGAAATAATCCTTGTTCTCAAGGAATTAGTGTAACAGAGGACACAAGAGGAATATATAATTATAACAAGAAGGAACAGACCAAATATCAATAAATATAAAATCATGAAACCTAATATAGTTTGGGAGTGAGGGCATTAGTAATGGGGCATTGATGATCAGGAAAGGTTTCATGTGGAAGTTTGTTAGTTGTATCTTCTGCAAAGGAGGCGTCCTCTCAGTTTTGGGGGCTAAGAAGGAGTACATTCTGAACACTGACCAAAGCCAGCAGGATCAAGGCTGCTTTCTGTAAAATAATCTTTCCTTTATCAGGCTAACTGGATTTCCTACCAGTCACATATAAGGTAGGAAAAGAAAAACAAAAGAGTCTACTAAGGCATCTTTGGTGCTAAACACTTGAATTAAAATAACAGCTGCTTGATAGGTCTTTTTTCTTAAGTAACAGTTTCTCAAGGAAGGAAAAAAGAAATGATTAAAGTGGGAAGCTTCCTTCAGGCAAAGCAAATAACTGTCACTTTAGCAAGTTAACAGGATCAATTAGGGGAGGTGAAAATGGGCATTATGCACTGTAAGAATGGAGCTTCTCAGATCCCCAGGAGCTCCTGCAACAGTATTTTGAGTCACAAAATGAAAGTGTTTTTGGTCTTGCGGCATGTTTGTATAGGTCTATTTTCTGAGTGGGAAAAAATGGGGTGGTAGAGGTCCCATGCCATGTCAATGTTCTTCTCTTGCTTATTTGGCAGGTAATGGTCGCTGAAGCCCTGGATATTTCCAGAGAAACCTACTTGGCTATTTTGATGGACAGATCTTGTAATGGTCCAGTGCTGGTTGGCAGCCCCCAGGGAGGGGTTGACATTGAAGAGGTGGCAGCCAAAACTCCGGAATTAATTTTTAAGGTATATTTAAATTAAAGAAAATTTGTTTCTTTGATTCTATTGGGGAAAATACTAAAAAAAAAGCACAAGTCTGCTTGTCATGTCACCTCACCTACTCAGACATCTTCAGTGGCTCCCTATTTCCTCTGTGTTAAAACACAGACTCCTCATCCAGGCATGAGTTAAATGACAATTTATTTTTTGCTGCCTCTTGCTTTTACATTTTAGTAATTTCCATTTAACCACCTCCTCCAATTAAACTATTTTTTGATTCCCTGTCCTTTTCTCTTTATAAAGACTGATTTGGGTTGCATGGGGGTATTTAATATAGCAAGGAAGCAGCATAGCAGAGTGGATTGAGAGTTGACCTTGAAACCAGAAAAACCCAGGTCTCTCCTCTGCCCCATTCTGGCTCTGTGACCCTGGGCAGGCAATCAACCTCTCAGTGCTCCAAATAATTTTCTAAGACTGTTACCTGTAGAGAAGATTTTGACCAGCATTGAGAGAGGAGGCTTCCTCACTTCATAATATCGCCAGGAAAATCACAAAATTTGTCCCCATCTCAATTTTTTAAAAGTTATTATAAAAACTTAAGCTGGCTATTTCTGTCTAGAATTCAAAACGAACTACTTGCTTCATGTACTTATTGCTTCCAAGACTACAGAGCCAGATTTATGTTGTGTTGTAAGACTTTCAAAGGCCTTGTACACATTGTCTCATGTGATCCTCCCAAATGAGCTAAAATGAGAGGAGATGCCATCTCCATCAGGGTATGCTGTGGCAATGTGAGTTAAGGATTTGTACCCCTCAAACCCTGGCATGTGAGTGTGTGTTTTATTAAAAAAAATATCAACAGATAGAGAGAGAGAGAAAGATATTGATATATACACATATATGCATGTATATGTGTATTTTTATATTTGTTCTCAGAATTCAGGTCCACATAAAATTTAAGTGGGAACACTTATTTTTTTAATTTAAAATGATTTTTTTAAAAATATAAGGATAAGAGCCAGAGATCTTGTTTCCCTAGTATAGGGAACTCCTAAGTGAGGAAGCTCATGGAGGTTTACACCTTGTCTGCAGCCTAGAGTGTTCTAGAACAATGAGAGGTCAAATGACTTATCCATGGTCACACAATCAGGATATGTCAGAGGCAAGACTTCAGCTTAGGTCTTTGTGGACTTGAGACCAGCTCTGTATGCAATTGGCCTTATTGACTACTTAAAACTATTTAACCTTATTTTAATAGAAGCATGCAAAAGCTTTATGGGAAAATGTGTTTATCTCTGAAAAATGTTTCTTGTTGGGGATTGTGGAACATACCCATAACTCTAGCTTCTACCAAAAGCAATTAGTTGATGCCACAAGCTCTGAGCTGCAGGGAGCTAAGACAACAAGGCCACAGCATTATATCCAACATTATATATGGTGAGTTTGGAGAAGCAGGTGGCACCAGGGTGCCAGGTTGCTTCAGGAGGGGTAAATTAGGCCTGGTCAGAAATCTGCTTGCCTAAAAGACAATTTTATGGAGAACTTCCACAGGACAAGCACTCACATGGTGGTGAGAAGGAGTGATACAAGGACACTCTCAGGGTCTCTCTCTTGAGAACTTTGGAATTGATCGTGTGATACGAGAGACACTGGAACAGGACCACTCATCAGAAAAGGTGCTGTGCTATATGAATAAAACATATATAGGTAGCTTGAGAACTTTAACGAAACTGCAGGATATAAATCATCAGAATTTCTATATATTACCCAAAAAGTCCAGCAATAAGAAATAGGAGAAATTCCATTTAAAATAATTAACAATATATTGGGCGTCTAGGTGGCACAGTAAATAGAGCACTAGCCCTGGAAGCAGGAGGACCTGAGTTCAAATCTGGCCTCAGACACTTGACACACTTACTAGCCATGTGACATTGGGCAAGTCACTTAACCCTAACTGCCCTCCAAAAAGCAAAAAATAAATAAATAAATAACAATATAAAAAAATATAAAAATAACAAAAAAAAAACCAAATAAAACAATATAAATTGTAATCTACCTGCCACAACAAATCTAGGACCTATTTGAACACAATTACAAAACACTTCACACAAAGAACAACTGGAAAACCATTAATTGCTCATGGGCAGACCAAGCCAATATAATAAAAATAACGGTTTTACCTAAGTTAATCTATTTATTCAATGCCATATCCATCAAACTGCCAAAAAGCATTACATAGAGCCAGAAAAAATAATAACAAAATTCATCTGGAAGAACAAAAGGTCCAGAATATAAAGAGTGAAAAAATGTGAAGGAAATGACCTAGCCATACCAGATCTCAAGCCGTATTATAAAATTATCAAAACGATCTGGTGCTGGCTAAGAAATTAAGTGGTAGATCAGTGGAATAGAATAGGTACACCAGCTCAGTAGTAAATGACTGTAGTAATGTAGTGTTTTATAAAACCAAAGACCAAACACTTTGGGACAAGAATTTACTATTTGGCTAAAACTGGGAAATAGTATGGCAGAAACTAGGTATAGACCAGCACCTCACACCATATACCAAGGTCAAAATGGATACATGATTTAGATATAAAGAGTGATGCCAAAAGCAACTTGGGGGAGAATAGAATAGTTTGCCTGTCATCTATGGATAAGGGAAGAATTTAGGACCAAACAAGAAATAGAATATACTCTAAAATGTAAATAGGATAATTTTGATTACATAAAATTAAAAAGTTCTTGCACAAACAAAAAGAATGTAAACATGATTAGAAGGAAAGCAGAAAGCTGGGGTGGGGGTGTTTATAGTAAGTATCTCTGATAAAGGCTTCATTTCTCAAATATATAAAGAACCGAGTCAAATTTGTAAGAACACAAGTCATTCCCCAATTGGCAAATGGCAAAAGGATATGAGCAGGTAGTTTTCAGACAAAGAAATCAAAGCTATATAGGTAGACATGAAAAAAAAACTCTAAATCACTATTGATTAGAAAATTGCAAATTAAAACAACTCTGAGGTACCACTTCACATCAATCACATTGGCTAATATGACGGAAAAGGAAAAATAAATTTGGGAAATAATGTGGGAAAACTGTGACACTAAGGCATCATTGGTGGTATTATGAACTCATCCACCCATTCTGGATACTAATTTGTAACCATGTCCCAAAAGTTATAAAACTGTGCATACCCTTTGATCCAGCAATACCACTACTAGGTCCATATCCCAAATAGATTTTTAAAAAGAAGAAAGTATCTAATTGCACAAAAATATTTATTGCAACTCTTTTTTGTTGTTCATGAATTTGAAATTGAAGGTGTATCCATTAATTGAGGAAGGGATGAACAAATTGTGGTATATGATTGTAATGGAAAATTATTGTGCTATAAGAAATGACCAGCTGGATGATTTGAGAAAAACCTGGAAAAGCTTACATGAACTACTTACAAAAACTTACATGAAGTGAACATAACCAGGAGAACAGTGTACACAGTAACAGCAATATTTTACAATGAACAATTTTCAATAACTCAGCTATTAAAATTGTTTATACATGTATTTGGGAAAAATAAAATATTATTTTAAAAAAGTAAGAAGAAATGAAGCAAGTCCAAGAGTAATATTTGGCTCACAGCCTGGTTGAGATAGGGAGACCCAGGGTTTTTTCCCCTTAAGTTTATTTTCAAAAGATAAATTTCCTTTACAATTTAAATACAAAACCTGTCTACGTATATATTTGGAATGATTACTATTACTAAATGAACTTTAATATCAATCTATCAATTTACTGATTCCTCTTTCTGTGACACACTTTCAAATCTTTTTTCCCCAATTTCTATAAATTTATTTCAATGTTTATTTTTAATATTGTTATAGTTACTGTGTTACTCCTCACATTCTTTCTTAAATCAGTCAATATTCTTTCAATGGATCCTTATCCAAAATGAGCTGAAGACCTCTCCCCTTTCTGGTCACCTGCACATTGAAGCTTTATAGTTTGTCAATAAACACTGATAAAATGAGATAATATTTGTAAAGCATTTAGAGCAGTGTCTGACACATAGTAGGTGCTTAATATTTGATCATTTCTCCTTTCCTTTTTTTCCCTCCTCATCCCTCACTTCTTTTCCTTCCTTCCCTCTTTTCCTTCCTTCTTTTCCTTCCTCATCCCTCACTTCTTTTCCTTCCTCCCCTCTTTTCTTTCCTTCCTTCTTTCCTTCTTCTCTTTCTCCCTGCTTCCTTCCTTATTCATCCTAAAATATATTTTACATAACTAAACACAATATTATAGGTGCATATGAATAGGACAGAGCAGGGCTTATCACATCTCCCGTTCTAGACTCCATGTCTTAAAAAACAAACAACACCTTTAATATGTCAGGCATCAAATAAAACCAATTGTATTTGTTTTAAAATTGCATTGAAGTGAATAAACTTCAATGTATTAAATGATCAGAATATTTTATTCATTCCTTTGGAGTTTCCATCACGATTATTCCTTTATCCATTTTCGTTCCCTTTTCCTTCTACACTACAACATTGTATTCCCTACTGTTTTGGTCCTTTTTCTCCATCTTTTTCATATATTTCAAGGTTTTTAAAACATATTCTTTATCATTGTCAATCTTAATTACATTATAATATTTTCTAATATTAAAAGCACCACAATTTGTTTAACTATTCTTTTTTTGTTACCTTTCTTTTATTTTTTAAATTAAAAATAACGGTGCTATAAAAATTCTTCAATATATCCCCCCTTTCTCTCTATCTTTTTTTGTACTGAATTTCAACTTATCTTCAACACATTGTTTTAAATAATTGCAATATATTGGGATCCCAGTTTTGTCATCAAACATATCAGCTATCCATCTGATTTTGTGTTGTCTACAGATGTGGTAAGTGCCTTTGCCTTAGACATTGATAAAATTGTTAAACAGAATAGGGCCAAAGAAGGGCTGTGAGCATTCATCCTCCCTACTAGATATCTCTTCCAGTGGAAGAATTACCACACTTCCTTTCACATTGTTCAGCCTGTTCTCAAGCTACCTGTCTTGTCATCTACCTCATATTTCTCATTCTTTTCCCAAACTAGAGCATTAGGGACCTTGGCCCATCCTTTGCCGACCTCTGTGTCCACAAAAGTGTAGGATTTGATATTCACTGTGATTATATTTCCTCTTCCTCTATTCAGGACATTCTTCTAACCTATTGCAATATTTCTTTTTCTTTTGTTTTGTTCCATTTTTCAGTCCTAACCATTGCACCCATGTTAGCTGTTCCTCCTAAAGTTTTTTTCATCTACAAATTTGCCAGACATCCCTCTCCATCAAACAGCTATATAACAAAAAATGAAATGAAGTCAGATGTTTTGAAGAAGACTTTTTGATCATTGTCTCCCTTTGTAGATGTTCAATAACCATTTCTTTAATAATGTGTTACAGTATTTTGCCAGAAATTGCAGACAAACACATTAGCCCATAGCTTGCAGGCTGCTGTTCTAGTAATAATTAAACAGACCAGGATATTGTCCACCTTTTCCATTCTCATACCACCTCTTCCATTCTCCACCTCTTTCAAAAATTAATGATTATAGCTCAGCAGTTCCAAAAGCTAATTCTTTTACAACCTCGGTTTGTGGTTCATCTGGGATAGATAAGTTGATCTTATTCAGGGCAGGGAGTTCTCTTCTCACCTTGATACTTATCTTGGGTTTCAGTTCTCTATTGGTTATTTTTCCCCACTCTTTGCAGTCCAGAAATCATTCTCCTTTCCAGAGAAAACAGAAGCCAAACTAGAATTGTAGAGCACTGCTTTCTCATCATTATCCATTATGATTGTTCCATCTTCCTTGGCTAACATTCCTATGACTTCTTTTATCTTCCAGATTTTTGCCTGCCCTTTTTGTCTCCTTCAGAAGCATTTCCTTCCATCTTCAGAATGTAATTTTTGAGAACTTCTCCTCTTTTCTTTTCTTTTTTTCAATCTAATCTTTTTATTTTAGATATGAAGGAGTTGAGGTCTAGAAATGTGAAATGACTGACCCAAGGTCATACCATTATTAAGTAGCAGAAATGGGGTTTGAACCCAGGCCTGGTGATTTCCAATCTAGGTCTTTTCCCCAGGATGCCATATTTTTTTAAATGCTTTATTAGATTCTGATTTACATCATTAATGTCTGCCAGATTTTGAGTTACCAATTTTCTCCCCATTTTCCCCCTACCAACCTCCCCAAACTAGCAGTCCCAAAGAATATCCCCTCCTCTAATCTGCTCTCTCCCATATTTTCTCCCATACCCCTTTCGACTTTTCCAGTGGATCTCTATGGCCCAGTGCCTGTATATCTTGTTTCCCAATTACATGTAACATAGAATTAATAATAGTATAGATAGATAGATAGATATACATATATATGTATATATTTGAGTATTTGATTTTAAAACTTTGAATTCCAGATTCATTCCTTTCCACCCGTAATGGGAAGATAAACAATTCCACATAGGTTGTGCATGTGTGGCTGATGCAAAACAATAACATAGTAGATATATTGTAAAAGACTGACTGTATTTCCCTCCCTCCTATCCCACCTCCCACTTGTTCTATTCTCTACTTTGATCCCGTCCCTTTTCAAAAAGTGGGTGCTCCCAACTTCCCTCCCCCCCACCTGCCCTCTCTTCCATCATCCCCCCTCTCATCCCCTTCCCCCCCTACTCTCCTGGAGGGTGATACCCTATTTAGTGTGTATTTCATTCCCTCCTCAAGCCAAATTCAATGGGAATAAGGTTGACCCATTCCCTTTTGCCTTCCTATTCTTCCCCTCCATTATAACCATTTTCCCTTGCCTCTTCTATATGAGATAGTTTACCCCATTCTTTCTCTCCCCATCTCCTCTCATTTCCTCTCTCACCTCTTAATTTCATCTTTTAAATATCATCCCTTCCTGTTAAATTGGTCCTGTGCCCTCTATGTATACCTGTAAACATACATACACATTCACATACGTATTCATATGCCCATATACCCTCATATATAGACACATATATGTATATATATATATATATTTATATTCCTTTCAACTATTGAGAAAAGTTTCATAAATTATAATTATTGTTTTTCCATGTAGGAATGTAAATAGTTCAACTTTGCTAAGTTCCTTATGATTTCTTTTCCTTGTTTACCTTCTCATGCTTGTCTTGCTTCTTGTATCTGAATGTCAAATTTTCTATTCAACTCTGGTTTTTTCATCAAGAATGCTTGAAAGTCCTCTATTCCACTGTATGACCATATTTTCCCCTGAAACATGATACTCAGTTTTGCTGGGTAGGTAACTCTTGGTTTTAATCCCAGCTCCTTTGACCTCCAGAATATCATATTCCAAGCCCTTCGATCCCTCAGTGTAAAAGCTGCCAGATCCTGGGTTATCTTGATTGTGTTTCCACAATATTTAAATTTTTTCTTCCTGGCTGCTTGTAATATTCTCTCCTTAATCTGGGAATGCTGGGGCCTGGCTATAATATTCCTAGGAGTTTTCTTTTTGGGATCTTTTTCAGGAGGTGATCAGTGGATTCTTTCAACCTCTATTTTGTCCTCTGGTTCTAAAGCATCAGGGAAGTTTTCTTTGAGAACTTCCTGGAGAATGATTTCTAGATTCTTACTTTGATCATGGCTTTCATGTAGTCCAATAATTTTTAAATTATCTCTCCTGGATCTGTTTTCCAGGTCAGTGGTTTTTCCCATGAGATATTTCACATTGCCTTCTATTCTCTCACTTGTTTGGATCTGTTTAATAGCATCTTGATTTCTCATAAAGTCATTAGCTTCCATTTGCTCCAATATAATTCTGAAGGAATGATTCTCCTCATTGAGCTTTTGAGATTCTTTTTCCATCTGGCAAATTCGGCTTTTTAAGGCATTCTTCTCCTCATTGCCTTTTTGAGCCTCTTTTGCCATTTGAGTTAGTCTGTTTTTTAAGGTGTTATTTTCCTCAGTCAGGCTGTTGACTCTTATTTTGTAATTTTCTTGCATCATTCTCATTTCTCTTCCCAATTTTTCCTCCACTTCTCTTATCTGCTTCTTAAGGTCCTCTATGGCCTGTAACCATCTGGTATTTTCCTTTGAAGCTTTTGGTGCAGGAGTTCTGACTTCACTGTCTTCCTCCTGTTCCATGCTTTTTTCCTTTTTATCCCCAAAATAGGAGTGTAATGTTGGAATCTTCTGTCTGCTTTCTTTCTTTTGCTTGGTCATGTCACCCCTCAGTCACTTGACCCCTGGGCTTTTTGCCACAGTAGGACTCTGCCACCAGACAGGGGAGCTTTTGTCCCAAATGCTGGGGTTTTCTAAGCTGCCGGAGGTATTAGTTGGGTGCCCTCTCTGAGGCCTCCACACGCTCTGGCAAGCTGGACACACACCCCAGGACCTCCACACTAGACTGCAATCCAGATCCAAGCAGGTTAAAGCAAGAGCGATTACCCCTCAGACTGTTGCTTGGTCCCCCTACACTCTGCAGGCCAGGAGCTGAAGCTGCCATATGACACTGGCTGGCTCTGCTGTCTCTCAGTGCATTCCCACTTACTGGGTCCCAAAGTCCACAGTGCACTGACCTCTCACTTTGTCCTTCGTATGTATGTGTTGATAAATCTGGAAACAGCCACAACTGCTGCTGATCTGGAGTCCCTGGGCTGGTCAGGCCTGCCCTGGGGCTAAATCCTTAGGTGTGCCTGGGCTGGGCTCCCAGAGCACTGCACTGTCTGATTCCTGCTGGCCTGCCGGGCTGTCCTCAGCAGCAAGTTAGCTTCTCTGTGTCGTTTTGTGGGTTCTGCAGCTCCAGAGTTTGTTTAGAGTCTCCTTTTACATGGATTGGGGAAGGTGGAAGCCAGAGCCCAGCGGAGGTCCTGCTTCTACTCCACCATCTTGACTCCACCCCCCCCCCCAACTTCTCCTCTTTTCATGGATGACTTCCACTGTGGAATATCAGGAAATAGAATTCTCTGTTGTTACTGAATCTTTTGTAACATACTCTCCCAGAGTCTAGGGGTGGCACATCAGACTATCTATGATTTTTATTTCTTCCAATATCATAGATATTAATGTGGAATGATTACTTTGATTAGCCCCAAAATCTAGCATCATTTCACTTTAGCAGCTAGGTTTTTCTTGTTCAACAATTTAAATCTTTGAATGTTGAAATAAGCATGAAGACAAATGAAGAACATGTTAGCTCTTATATTTTGCACGAAGAAAGAGTTTTCCAGAAAATGTCCGGATAATGGAGGCCCTCCATCTTTTTATATCATATCTTACCTCAGTTATGATTTGATTCACAAGTCTCCAACTATTTCACTTTTTTCATTTCAGATATCCTATTGTTTACTCCTATGGTGGTATTGCTTCTACTTTTCTCTGTCTTGATCTTCACCCATATATTGTCCATCATATTCCCCTTCTTATTTCTAGATCTCTCAAAATTAAATATTTTTTCATGTGCAATGTCATTTTACTCTGTAAAATCTCTGCCGCACACACATACGCACACACACTCATACACACAAAAACACATGCATTTTTTCATTTGCAAATCTTGCATTTTTTAAATAAAAGGTTTTCATTCTAGAAAACTGGTCTATTTCCAAAGCCAGTTTTCAGTTCTGGATTTTATTGTACCATTTCTCAATGGTACTCACAAACGTAAATTTGCCTGTGTACATTACATGACTAGTCCATCCTCTTTGGTAGCCATACTTTATGCCTTGGGCATGTGCATATAGCCATAAGGTCATGGGTTCTGTTGTTGAATTCTTTCTTGGATTCTTCTTTCTCCTTTTTTATCCTTAACATACTTATTTAGTTCTTTCAGGCTTGCAAAACTAATTTGATCCTCACTACAAACTGGTGAGTAGGTCCTATTATTTTTGCCATTTTTCAAATAGGGAAACTGAATCTAGAATATATTATTGACTTGTCAGGGGTCATGCGGTTAGTGTGAGACAAAACTTGAACTCACTTTTTCCCTACTCGAGGTCCAAAGCATCAGCCCAGATGCCTATTAGCTGCCTGTCTTTCTTGGATTCTAACTCCTGTGTTTGTGTGGACTTTTTTTATCACTATTTTTCTCCTTATCCTGTAGTTGTTCTTCATTATGGTACTTTGGTTGATGAATGCACAGAAGCAGTTTTCTCCCCTGTCCCTCCCTTTTCAGTTTATTCCTCTCATGATCAGATCTGTAAGACTGGAGGCAAAAGTACTTTCACAAATATTTCCCATTGAACCTAACAACCTCAGAAAATAAAATAAAGACTTAATAAGCTGATATCCATAATACCTTTGCAGTTAATCAGGGGGCAAAATTTAAGCTGTTCATTTACTATAGGAATGAGTGGAATAATGGATGAGAAAGGTGGCTTACATTCTTTGGAAGAATAACACCATATAAATCTAAGATCACATTAACAGTCCATGATGATGATAATTATTATGTTTAAATATTAAAGTAATGTTTAACCTATGTAGGAGAAGTGCTAAACTTAGCAGCAACATTGGGCAGGAGAACTATGCTTTGGAAGCTTTCCAAGAGATGTCATAAAAATTAACTGACTAAATATTCGTCAATGCCATCTGTATGGTAATTAAAAGTGAAAACGGGTGTCATAGTGTCTTGTCAGCATGCCACCCTGAAGAATTATATAGTTTTGGGGAGGACTGTTTCATAGATGGTATGGTAATTAAAACATACCCTATAGGCAACTCCAATAGCACCACTCAGAGAATTTTGGCAAATGGCCAGACTTTAATTACCAATTTGCAGATATATACTGAGTGCTTTTCTTTTGAAGCTGTAAATCTTTCCAACTGAATGACTTAATTCTGTTTATTCATTCCATTCTAATAGGAGGAAATTGATATATTTGAAGGACTAAAGGAGAGCCAGGCACAAAGGATGGCGGAAAATTTAGGCTTCCATGGTACCCTGAAAACTCAGGTATGGTAGAACAATATGGTTACAATGAGTGCAGTTGATTTCTGATAACACTGATAATTAGTTGGTCAGTTTTGGTTAATTAATTCACTTGATCTTGAACTATCCAACACAACCGCACCCAAAGAATGCATAGTGTTTACATTCATCTGAATAGGATATGATGAAGACAATGTTTCTTTTCTTCCTATTGAATTGATATTACGAATCTATAAAATCTACATAGGTTTTAAAAAAATAATATTATTAAGTACTCTTCCTCTGTTGTTGTTAGGAGATAGGGAACAATTGTCTATCTCTAGTAGTTAAGTTAATTTGGAACACAGGAAATCCACACAGTTTGTTAATTTACATCACTAATGGACATTTTAGATCAGCATTTATGTTATATACCTTATTTATATTTATTTTTTTTAAATCTCTTGCAATGGGGCGGCCAGGTAGCACAGCATGTAAGAGCACCTGCCCCAGAGTCAGGATGACCTGGGATCGAATCTGGGCTCAGACACTTAGCACCCACCCAGAAACACCTGGCCATGTAACCTTGAGCAAGTTACTTAATCCCAATTGCTTAGGGGTGACCAGGTGGCTCAGTGAGTAAGAGCACCTGCCCCAGAGTCAGGATGACCTGGGATCGAATCCGGGCTCTGATACTTAGCACCACACCTAGAAATAATTGGCCGTGTAACCTTGAGCAAGTTACTTAACCCCGATTGCTTAAAAAAAAAAATCTCTTGCAATCTTTCAGTTTAGTGAAAAATATAAAATTTGCTTCATTTGTTGGTCAGTACATAAATGATGTCCAGCACTGTACTAGGTGCTGTATGGGTATTGCTTTGGAATAAAGTTATACATTCTATAGCTACTAAATGATATAGAAAAAATTAAGTATCTAACTGATAATTAGAGATTGGCTTGAGCTAAAGTATTTGCCAGAGATACGTGAATAATTCTGTGATTTACTCTCAAGTCTAAATAACTCTCTACTAAACATTTTTCTCACAACTCTTGAGGTAGGTAGGGCAGGCATACTTATTTCCATTTTACAGATGAAGAAAGTAAGTTTCAGCGATGGTAAATGGTTTGCCAGAAATGGTGACAAAGCTAATATGTATCAGAGTTGGGGTTCGACCATAGTTCCCCTGGCTCCAAGTTCACTGCAGAAGGAAGGGGGCGTCCAGGAATAAGGATTTGAAGGATGAAAAGAACCTGAAAGGGAGGAAGGAAGGTGTTCCAGGCAAAGTTCAGAGCACATGTTAAGGTAAGGAGGTAGGAATGAGTGAGCTATGTCATGGAGCTAGGAGAATAGAACAATCTAGGTCTTGTCCAGACTCTTGTTAATGCCCTGATATTCAGATCCATGCCCCTCTCAGTCCCTTCCCCCGAGTGTCTGTTTTCTGATGTGAGAACCACTATTCCATTCATATGATCTCTCCTTCAGGGCTCTGTAATCATCCCCATGTGTGCTGATGCCCTGCTATCAAAAAGAAATTGGGGGGCTGGTACCATGTGACCTCTGACCTGGAAGTGTTAGGGACATGAGTACTACTACTGCTGCTGCCAATGATAATAGCATTTTTACAGCTCTAATAGACTTCCAAATTTAAAAGGACTTTTTATATGTCATCTTATTTGATCTTGTGATGTTGATGCTGTTATTATCCCTATTTTACAGCTGAGAAAATTGAGGCTTAGAGAAGATTCATGTTTTGCTAGAATGTTAAGGCTAGTAAGTACTTAAGGCAAGATTTAAACTGAGGCCTTCCCGAATCCAAGTTCAATACCCTCTTCATTGTGCCACCTTGCTACCTATGAGGCCATAGCAAGAGGACAAAAGGTGAACACGCATTTATTAAGCACCTTCTCTGTGCCAGACACTGGGCTGAGAACTTTACAGATACCTCACGGATCCTTACAACCACCCTATGAGGGCAGTGCCATTATTATTCTCATTTTACAGTTGAGGAAACTGAGGTAGACAAAGGTTAAGTGATTTGCCTAGTAACTTATGCAAGGTCACACAAGTAGCAAGTGTCTTCGGCCAAATTTGAACTCAAGTCTTCCTGCCTCTACCTAGCTACCTCACGCCAGCTTCCACTGAGCTCTAGTAATCACTTGTGCAAAATTTACACAATGAAGCCCCAGCCTAGGGGCAACCCCACTGTCCCAGGAATCTGTTCCTAGACAAATCACCCCAGTACTACTACCCCCTCTCACAGTCTCCACGTAGCTGCATTGCTCTCTGCTGGTCTTTTTCTCTTGTCACAGGCTCATGCTAGATTCCTTTACCTCATTAGTCTCTTCCTGCTCTCTGAATCATCAATCAATCAGTCAACCAATAGTATTTTATTGGACACCTGCTTTGTCACAGAGACCTAAAGGCAGTATCTCCCATTGCCACACCAAGTAGGAATCATCAGAATTAAGTAAATGTGTTGAAGCTCCTGAAGCCTAGGGAGTAATTATCAATTACAGGCAGCTGAGAGCTATCTTCACCTCACATGTACAGCTGATACCCCCAGAATCAAGCACACGCTTTCTAAAAACCTTTAATCAAACTGAAGATGGGATCAAAAGGCTTCAGTTTGTATTGCGGCTTGGTCATTTACTTAGCTGTATGATCTTAGACAAGTAATTTCTCCTCATTGAATCTCAGTTTCTTCCAGTATTAAATGGTGGAGATGATATTTGAACTTGTGTCTTTCGGACACAGGTGCCTCCCTTTTTTTCCCCTCCTTCATGCATGCACATTTGAATGCATGTATACACATATACATACATGGATATGTACAATATAGACACATATTAGTTTGGTGTAATGCTATTACCTATATGCTCTGTTGGAGATTATATATATATATACACACACATATATATATATATAGCTTTTAAATTCTTTTCATAACTCTAATTTGACTTTTTAGCCTTCCCAATCAAAAAAGCTTGCCATTTTGAATGGAAAATTACACAATATGTTTCCCAGATTATGATTCAATTCCATAAATATTTGTTAAGAAAAAAGTAAAAGTCAGGAAAGGCTCTGGTAGAACTGGCATTTTGGCCTTCTGTACTGACTTCTCAATTATCAGCTACATTATTAATTCCTGAAAACATATGTTATAGTAAATTAGCAACATGTGCCTGCAGAATTTAGGCAAATGAAGGATTTGAGGGGTCAAGGCAATACAAGACCACCCAACTCCCCTGAGGGCTGTTCACACATATGGTTATCTTTGAAAGAGCCCTTCATTTCAGTGGGATACAAACATGCTGTATAAGTGGGTTTGCAGTCTCTTTTTTAAGAGCATGCTTGTGAAGTGTTTAAGAAACTTTCCTACTCAGAAGCAAGTTTGTGAACCCCAAGAGTGCTGCTTTTATGTTTGACCCCAAAGATATTGTAAAAAAGTCTCTCTGTCTCTCTGTCTCTCTGTCTCTCTCTCTCTCTGTTTCTCTAACTCCATCTATCCATCTATATATGGATATCTTTCTGTGTATATATATATATATATATATATGTCTATCCATGTATCTGTCTATACATCTCTCTATTGATATAAATATAAAGCATGGTGATATTCACTATGTTCCAGCATTTTTTTTATTTGACAATCATCAGAAATCACAAAATGCCTTGTTAAAGTGCCCTGCTAATGTGGGAATACAATTCAACAAACATTTATTGAATAGCTATGATTTTCAGAGCAAAAAGATAGTCCCAAAGGTAAAAAGTTCAATGAGCCCAGTCCCTTTTCTCATGAAGTTTACAATTTAGTAGCACATTCAGTGATGTCAGCTTATGAAACTATTTCAGTGGAGAAAGCACTCTCTCCCTAAAATCAGAGTTCAAATTCCACTTTTGATGCTTAGTACTTGTGTGATCTTGGGTGAGTTTTCCCCACCCCCACTTTACACCTCCATTTCCTGAGGAAAATCAATGAATGAATTGAAATAGATGGCATTGAATGTGCCTTCCCATTCTAGAGCTATGATCACCTGATCTCTAAAATGAATGCTTTGGACTGAATAGACTGTTAGGCCCCTCTTACTCCAGGTCTATTCTTCTACTAGTAGTTTACATCAAGTTTTTAGGCCTGAAATTTGTAAATAATAAGTTCTATTGACAATAAGACATCAATTTAAACAAAACATATGTTCTCCTTTGTGAAGAAAATAAATAAGGCCCAATGATTTTAAATTTGATGAGATTTTGGAATATTTTCCTAAAGTTTCTTAGGTCTTATAAATGCATGTGGTAAATGCCATCTCTAGCAGTGTTTCTAATAATAAATGTCCAGAGTTGGAAAGGACTTTGGTAGCCAGTGGGTGCCCTCCCAAGAATCCTCTCTACACCATGGTCAATGTGAGGCCATCCAACTTTTGCCTGAAGATCTCTAAGGAGAGGGAAACCATTGTCTCCTGAGGCATCCCATTTCACTTGTGGATGGTTCTAATTGTGGTTCCTTACATTGAGCCTAAATGTGGCTGCCTCTAAAGTTTCCACCCACTACTGGTGCCCTCTGGGGCCAAGCAGAAAAGGCACAATCCTCCTCGATGAGTTCTTTAGGTATTTCAAACCATCTGTGCCCCTCCTCTACCTGCCACGTCTCAGGTCTTCTCTTTTCCAAAGAGAAAATCCCTTCCTTTAACTAATCCTCATGCATCAGGAGGAGGAAAAGGAACTAAGCATGACAGCCAGGTCCCTGCTTTCTTAACAACAAAATCAGAACTCATAGAATGAATGACTTGGTTATGCAACCATCTAGTCCTTTACCTTACAGGAAAGGAATGTTTGCCCAGGACTAGGAATGTAGCTGGCACAGACTCCAATGACTTCCATTACCTCCTGCTTTCATGTCAAAGCCGCAGGTTGGGAAGTCTGGATGGCCAGTCCTGACAACTAGTTGTGATCCTCTCTAAGGACCAAGAGAACAGCACAGGGGAAGGAAGGAGGCAAAGAGAGCACTCCAATGTCCGTGAGCATGAAAAGATGTCACAAATATAGTTCTGCAAGCCAAGCATCTTGTTCAATTTCATCATAGACTTTGAACTCATTAACATAGTTGGGGGTCAGAGTATGGGGAAGGTAAAGTGGCTCCCAGCAGCCTTTGGATAGACTTCTGTATAGCTGTCACTGACGAGCTGCTTTTTCAGCTTCATTTGGATAGAATGGGAAAATTCCCAGGGCTCTTCCTTTCCTTCCTAATAAGAACTTCTAATAAACATTAGATAATTGATTTCATTTTGTCTTCACATGTTATGGGTTGGGATTGATGAGCTTAATCACTGTGGCTTTTTATATAAAAATATTATTTTGATGCCAGCATACTAGAGAAAACACAGTCATTATAAACTCTGAAAATCATGTTTACCTTTGCTCGAATTGAGCTTGTTTACATTAGTGATTAAAGCTCATACTGTGGCATAATCCAGTTAATAGAACATGATCATTTACACAAAGCTTAATAGCACTCTTCGACTATGGTGAAAACATTGTGTTTTTTATAGTGGTCTGGCCTCATTTTTGATGGAAGTTTTGATAATCCCTCTTAATAAATAGCATTTGATAGTGAAATTGTTATTCTGATTTTTGTCCCTCCAGATAACCTTACATAGAACAGAGATGTAACTTTCTATTTTTAATGTTTCATTACCATAGCAAAATGCATTTTCTTTCACTTTTTGAGGGCTAACTCCATCTCACTTGATCACATTTAGGCTGCAGATCAAATTAAGAAGCTGTATAATCTCTTCCTGAAAATTGATGCTACTCAGGTTGAAGTGAATCCCTTTGGTGAGACTCCAGAAGGACAAGGTAAAAAATTAGAGAAAACAAATGAATGTATTCAAATTCTTTATTTATGCAAGCCATAAATTAAATTGCATGGAAGACTGTAGCAAAAGCTTTGCATTAATTTAATTTTGTAATTTAATTTCTGTCATAGTCACAAATACTCCCATGATGGAATTTAACATTTCAATACTTTTGGTTTGTTAGCATCCAAATACCAAGCATTGGAGCAATTGCTTGAATTACTTGGAAACATCATCCTTTTCTCTCTTCCTCTAGACATTTGTTATGACACAAATGTAGTTGAGAACCAGGAAGGGCTGCACTGTAGCTCTTGTCTGTCAAACCTAGTTTTTCTAAATATTTTGGTTTTGGAGACTAAGTCTCTCTAATCTTATCCAGGCTGGAAATGCAGTGGTCACCCATGGGCTTAATCCCAGTACTGCAGGTATGGAAGCCTTGACCTGAGATTCTAACCTAGGTCATTTTCCTTCTTAGGTATCCCAATGACCGTTAGTGCCTGAGTGCCATATTGGTTCCAGACTTAGTGAAGATCTCTAATTGCCTTAGGCCATTTCATTTCAGAATTCCCCAGCTCTAATGATATACTAACAGTAGCCTCCTTGACAGGAAGGATTACACCCATGTGGTACCATGCCCAGCTTATCCAAAGATTCTTATCTGTCCTCAGTCAAGATTTTGTCCTACAGCCTCCTGGACATTGAGGGTGGCACCTCCAGGGCCCAAGGGATTAGCCAGAATATTTTCTGCATGTGATTATAGATGTTGACTTGAAAAAGGTACTTTCAAAGTCATATAGTCAAACTCTTTATTGCATGATAAGACCAAGAAGGGTGAAGTGATTTGCTGAAAGTCACGTAGGTCATAAATGGGAGTGCTTGGGATTCAAATTCATATCATGGGATTCCAAGTTCACTGCCTTGTTTTTCTTTAGTACTCTTCTGCTTCCTCTTAATCAATCAGTCAGCACTCATTCAGTGCCTATTATGTGCTAGCCACTATGCCAAGGTTACCATGACTTAGACATCAAATTGAGTATAAATCTTTTTCTTCTACTTTTTTAGGCATTTTTGGATGATAAATTTATTATGGCCAGGACTTTCTTTTTTAACTTTTACTCTTCCTCTTAAGTTTCTTTCTGTTCAACAAATTTTGAATTTGTTCTTGTATTCCCAGTGTGTAGAACAGTGTCTAGGACATCATTCTTAATAAATTCTTAATAAATATTCTTAATAAATTTAAGTTCTTAAAAATAAGTTCTTAATAAATATTCCTTGATTGATTCTTTATGTTCCTTAAATACATAACCTACTGTCCGACAATGACTATTTATTATTTGTAACTGCTGCCCCATTCTAATTTGTAAAAAAAAAATTGTCAATTAGCAAAGACTGGCTATCTATCATACAAAAATGTTGAGCTAGAGACATTCATGGTAGTGTGGCTAAATGGGAAAACCTAACTCTCTGTCACCTCAAATGAATAATAACAAGAAAACATACTATAATAACAATACTAATGTCAAAACAAAACAACCACAGTCCCCCAAAAATTGAGGAAAGGAAAAAAGACCCTCCCATTTCTGTGGTGAAGTCCTCTGAGAACCAGAGACAACAAAGAGAGGAGGAAAAAAAACATCACGATGAATGTTTACAGAATAAAAGTCAGAAACCAAGAGGAAGAAATCAAACTTCAAGACAAATAGAGCAAGAGCCCGCAGTGTGCTTCAGATCTTCTACAACTATTAAAACAGTAACTCTCCCTTTTCTTAGGCATCCCTATATATTTATATAAATCTATGTGTGTGTGTATGTATGGAGATACATATATTATATATACATAGAGAGAGTTATCTGTATATATAAATATATAATATATAAATAAATATGTATTTTTATATATTATATATATGTGTGTGTATATATATAGCAAGGGGAAATAGTTTTCAGTCCAAAGTTTTCTGTGTTGTAAAACTGAACATACCCCATCATGAGAAAAAATGATTCTTCTATGATACTCTGAATTTTTGCTCTTTCCTGCTAAAGAAAGAAGAGCTAGGCAGGGCCTTTGACATACAAGTGGACAAAACAAGGAAAATTTGAAATCAGTTTTGTTGATATATGTATACTGAAATATTATAAAAATAAAAGAAAAAAACATTTTGAGGTATCTGTGGCATGATCAGATGCAGGGAATGAATTTTTGGATTTTCTGAACGTGAAACAAATGAAAAATGAGGCTAATCAAGAGTATTATTACTACTGGCTTATATTACTACCATTTAGTGGAGGAATTTGGCAAGAGTGGCTATGCCCCTACTTGGATATTCAGGGAAGCATCAACATCTGGGTTTTTTAAAGCCGGGGGGGGGGGGCTCTAAACGGCTGCCCAGAGTCTCATCTGGTCAAATCACACAACACTTCTCAAAGTGAGCCCCCCAAAACGAAGTCTCACATCAGGGATTATAGAGCCCTCTCCTGGGTCAGAGAATGTAACACCTGTAATGGGAAGGTAAATTTTTAAGATCTTCCCTGCCCCTAGGTTAAAGTGCATCTGGAGCCTGGGGTGGGAGGCTTGTTTTTCAGTAGATACTTTTTGATGGGCCAGTGGGTCCAAAAGGTTGTTACATTCTCTGAGCCAGGAGAAGGCTATATAAGCCCTGATGTGAGGCTTTGTTTTGGGGCTCACTTTGAGAAGTGTTCTGTGATTTGATCAGATGAAACTCAGGAAAGCTGTTGTCCAGAGCCCCCCGGCTTTGAAACCCAGATGTTGTTTGGTATGGATGTAATGGTTGGACAGTTTGGAAAACTGTCTACTTGATCTGTTTCTCTATCTTGATAATTCTGTCTGTATACTTTGAAGTTTGGGGTGCTGACCTCTTTCCCCTGAACTAGGTAAACGATACATATTTGACTGATTAAAGTAAGCTTGTTAACCCATTTTGAGTTGCTTTCCTTTAACAAAGCAGATCCAAGAGCCTGTGTTGGCAGCAAACCCTGAGGACGCTTGGGGTGCTTGCTGCTACACAACCCTGTTGACCCACTGCCTAATCACAAAGCACCAAGGTGTTCGCATTCCTGAAAAACAAGTCTCCCACCACAGGCTCCAGGTGCACTTATCCTAGGGGCAGGGAAGATCTTAAAAATTTACATTCCTCTGCATAACTGTGGAGTGTTCTTGATACCAAAGGAAAAGACCAAGGGTCTCCAGATTGATTAGAGGTAGTAGTTTAATCAATCATTATGACTACTCACAAAACAGGCCAACCAGGCTGCTGCAGGTGTATCCCCCCAAAAGAACCCCAAAAATCTCTGTGGTAATTATAGAAAACAGACAAAGGGAGGAGGAGTTACAGAATGTATAACTACTGATTGGTGGATATTTTGAGTTTTCTTCTTACCGTGTTTCCCCGATAATAAGACCTATCCCGAAAATAAGCCCTCCCCTTACTGTGTAAGATTCCTCTAAAATAAGCCCTCCCCCGAAAATAAGCCCTATTGAGATTGCTACTGTAGTGAAGGTGATCCCCTGCGCTACACGCTACATTATGAACCCCCTCCCCCCCTCCCCCTGGTGAAACGCACGCCGCACTCCGAGCTGCATCCAAGCAGAGCTACAGCA
The DNA here is from genome assembly GCF_028583685.1 of Petaurus breviceps papuanus. Lineage (NCBI taxonomy): Eukaryota > Metazoa > Chordata > Mammalia > Diprotodontia > Petauridae > Petaurus > Petaurus breviceps. The sequence continues at coordinate 46,383,254 of NW_027185761.1, forward strand.
GTGAGCGCGTCATCCTGTTCTTCCCCAGTGATTTGCTTATTGAATAAAGGTACATTTTTTTGTTCACATTTACCTGTTTATTAAAATTGCTGTCAATGTTCATTAACATAAGGCCTCCCCTGAAAATAAGCCCTCTGGTGTTTTTCTGTCCAAAAAAATTAATAAGACAGTGTCTTATTATTGGGGAAACATGGTAGTAATAAGCTTGGGTGTTAAGTCAATGTTATGCCCAAACATAAGTTTGTGTATTAATTATGTACCAGGGTCATATGGGTCATGATATACTTGCTGTGGCTTTCATAGGTCAAACTATCTAAATTTTGACTCAGTGTCTAAATTATGTAGTATGTAAATTATAATTTTTTTTTAAAGCAATCGGGGTTAATTAACTTGCTCAAGGTTACACGACCAGGTGTTTCTGGGTGGGTGCTAAGCGTCTGAGCCCAGGATTCGATCTCCAGGTCATCCCAATACTGGAGCTGGTGCTCTTACTCGCTGTGCTACCTGGCCGCCCCAGTAAATTATAATTTTTTGACAGGTTACCAGGTTCAGGCTTCTACCTTTCACAGAATTTAAATTTTTATGATTTTATACTTATTACTGTATTTTATAACTTTTCCCCAATGGATAGCCCACACTCCTCTAAAGTAACTAATATTTGAGGGGAGAGGAGATGTGTTCCAATAACTACAATATGAATTGGAATGTGGCAAATATATGGGAGAGGTACAGAATACTGTAAGAGAGTTAAGGAAGAAGAGACTTCTGCTGATGAAAAATAAGGGGTGTTTCATGGAGGAGATATCACCTGACATAGATATTGAAGAATATAAGGTTCTAACAGGTAGTGAAGGGAGGAGAATACTTGAGTCATAAAAGATTACATAAGTCAAGACAAAGATATTGGAATATATAATACTTATATGGCTGTAACCGACAATATGTGAAACGGGGGGTAATAACATGAGAAAAGACTTGGGGAACATAGATTGTGGAAGATTTTGAATTCAGCTAAAAAAACTTTAATGATATTCATATTTGGAAAAGCCCAAGAAGAATAGTTGGTTTTGTATTTTGTTGCTCAGAAAAGTTTCCCAGAACATTGCATCTAGTACATCATCCTCTTCCTTTCACAAATATCATTGATAGAAGTTCATTATTTGAAACAATTGCCATGCTTGTGATGGTTCTGGGGAAGTGTCTTCCAGTAAAGTTGTGTTTAAGATCCCTCGACAGCAGAAACCAATAACACTTTGTGGAGATTTCTATTTATTTTTTATTTGGGGTAAATATTCATTATCTGAATGCAAATTAAATCTAAACAAAAAAGAAGAGAATTCCAGTATTACAATTTAGACAAATCCTTGTATAAACGTGCCCAATTCCCTTTAAAAGAATCAAATTATCATTATAAAAATTAACAAACCCTATGTATTTCTTTAGCCTCAAATTTGGAAAATCTGCATCAAAAAGAACATATGTATATGTCTTATTCTACTCTTCTTCACATACTAAATTGTAAGCTCCCTGAGGGAAGGACCTATAAATTCTGAATAGATTTGTTGAATTGGATAAAGGCCTGATTTCCCCAGATGTTAATGCTCATACAATCGTCCTTCCTCCAGTTTCTCTATTTTGCAGACATCTCATAAGAAGCACCATGGCCTACTGGATAGATAGCTAGCATCAAAACCAGTACCACTGGTGTCAAGTCCAACTTTTGACCCCTTCCTAACTATGTGATCTGGGAAGGTTACTTAGCCTTTTAAGTGCTCTAGATAACTCTCTAAAATGCTGAACTACAGAGAAGGCACTGCCCTACATTGGTTGAGGGAATTTCTTCCCAGGAGTCCCCTATGCCAATGAGCTCAAAGATCCATTCTCTATCCCTATAGAATTTATATGTACTTATCTTTGTGCATTTTGTTTCTCCTTAGGCAGATAGAAGCTCCTTGAAGGCAGGGACTGGTTTGTTCATGTATTGTTTTCCTAGCAGTATGCCTGGCACATAGGAGATGATGAATTAATATTTGTTTAATTGAATTGAAGACTATTATGCTGTTTTTTTCAGATCTTTAGCAATTCAACAAAACCTGTGGTAGGAAAATAGTGAAAACAGCAAAACTCCCAATGCCTATGTGACATTCTAATGATTTACCATTTTAAAATATTAAGAGTAAAATGCTTTGTTCCTATCATGAGTATGTTAGGGCATAATATATCAAAAGATAACTCAAGTGTGATTTTTAAAAAAATAAAATTATCCATAGCTATTAATTTGTTCATTGTACCATAAAAGTCCAGCTATTGAATTATAATCACAATTAAATGGATGTGTTGGTTTATAACTCTAATGAACAATAGTGAAGTTAAACCAAATTAGGAAAGTAGTGATTAATGACTGAATGTATAAATTTGTCATCATCTTCAGGACACTAACCATTCTCAAGGGAATATTTTACTTAGTAACTGCAACAAATATCCATTTCAACTTAGCAAAGTGAACAGCTCCCATTGAGAATTTTTGTTTCCCAGTGAATGTTTCCATTCGTATTAGTAATTAGGAAGCATGTGACCTTTGGCAGCTCATCTTTGAGTTTGTTGGTTTGGGGATTAGTTTTTACATAAGAATTTTGAAAGATATTTTGAATCCTTCCTGCCCTTTCTACTCATGCCCCTCCCATCACCCCACTCCCACCTCTATCCATCTTCACTAGAAGCAACTGTTTTAGCACAGAATCTATTTGGATTTGTGTTATGTTAGGTTATGTTGATTCTTTTTTTAGAATCACAGATTCTCTGATTCAGAAGGGATCTAAGAGGTCATTTTGCTCAATCCCCTGCTTTGTATGTGAATGATTTTTGTAGAAAAAATTATATAATTCATGGAAAATCACTGGGCAAATCTTTCAGCTGTTCCAGCACTTGACAACTTCTGGAGAGCATCTCCCCACACTGCCACACCTTTCTTTCAGTTTGTTATTCAGTCTGTACAAATATAAACTAGTGAGTGTAGCTGAGTGTCAGGGCCAACAAGACAGTATATCAGAAAGAGGTGCAAAGTCTGCTTCTGATGTTGATGACCTGTGTCACCTTGAGCAAGTGGCCTCAGCTCTCTGACCTCAGGATCCTCATCTGTAAGATGAAAGGGTGGGCTAGATGACCTCCAAGGACTGTTCTAGCTCTAGATCTCTGATCCTCTGAATGGCTAAGACACCAGGCCACTTGCCTGGCTGGGGATAATGCTTCCGTTATACAGGGAGAACTGCACTTCCAGGCACTGGTTTCAAATCCTTCTCCTATCATTCATCCGTGTTAGCATGGGTCACTCACTTCCCATCTATGACCTGAAGCATCCTTATATGTAAGATGAGCCACACAAAATAAAGAATAGGAGTTGATATTTGCACAGAGCTTACAACTACAAACCTTACCAAACATGTGCTCTCATGAGATCCCTCCAAAACCCCATCAGGCAGGTCATGGTCAGAGAGCTAAAGGAAATGTCAGAAAACATCTCTAGTGCAGCCTCATTTTATAGATAAAGAAACTCAGGATCAAGGATGGCATGTGAGTGACCCAAGTTCACTCAAGCAAATGGCAATATAAGGATTTGAACCCAGGCCCTGTGGACCCAGAGCTAGTGCTCAGTCCACTGTGCTATTTTGCCTTTAAGTCAGCTAAGTGGGACAGTGGATAAAGAGCTGAACTTGGGGTCAAGAAGGACTGGGTTCAAATCCACCTTCAGATACTTATTAGCTCTGGAACTCTGGGCAAATCATTGAACTTCTGTCAGCCTCATCCATAAAATGAAGGTAATAATAGCACCTACAGTATTGCTAACATGATATTCAGAGCACCAATGGATGATATAGTTCTGTGTAACAGACTCTCCATATATAAGACAGAAGCAAAACATTTATTCAGACACCAAAACTTAATCCCCAAACTAGAAAGCCAAATCCATAATAGCAACAAAGAAGTTAATACACCATAGCACAGCAGAGAGTCACACCATCCTTTAGCCTTTCCACAAACCAATACTCACAAACCTAGCTGCCACAATAGGGGGAAAACAAACACTCAAAGCCTAGCTCTCTCCTTGGGTACATCCTCTCCTCCCTCCCTTCTAACTTCTCTGACTCCCAGCTTCCTCCCAGCTCTGCTCTGCTTTCCTGCTCCACCCATTCAGAAAGCTTCTCCCACCACAGGCTTCATGTGATTACATTCAGCCTGTTAGGGGACAAGGAAGATCTTCAAATTACTATTACCATTACACCTACTTTCCATGGCTATCACGAAGATAAAATGCAATCATATTTGTATTGCAAGCCTATAAGCACTATATAAATATTACAAATTATGATCACCATTATTATTATTATATATTTCCCATCCAGACTCAAGGCATACAATGAGACATTGCTATCTAAAATGCATACTACTTATTTGGGCAGCTGGGTAGTACAGTGGCTAGGTCATTAGAAATGGAGTCAGAAAGACCTGAGTTCAAAGATACTTATCGGTTGTGTGACCTTGGGAAAAATCACATAGTCTCAGTTTCTCCAACTGTAAAATGGGAGTGATAATAGTATCTACCTGGCAGGATTGTTGTGAAAATCAAATGAGATATTTGTAAAGTGCTTAGCACAGTGCTTGAAACATAATAAGTGATATAACAATGCTTATTACCTTCTCTTCCCCTTCTATCATACTCTAAAGCACCATCCTGGCATGGAGATGATTCTGAGTTACGTAAATTAAGTGCATATCCTTGTAAGCTCTGACCTATTCTACTAACACTCCCTATCCCAGATCTGAGTACAAGTCTGATGATAATCTGTATCTATCCACTGAAAAACAGACTATCTCAGTTTGGCAAAATTTGTTCTTCATTCATTCATTCATTCATTCATTCATTCACTTCTGTGCATGACCACTATTGAAGATATGTACTAAGGTGTGGATGGATATGATTTTCATCTATGAAGGAATTTCATCTATAAAGGAATCCTAGAGCTAAAAAGAGGAATCATGACATACTGGTCATTGAGAATAACTAAGAAAATTATTCTCTTTCATGTTTTTTGGATTACTTCTCAGTATTTCTGTGTCACACATTCTGAATAGGAGGAATGGGGATTGAACCGAGAGTTCATCAGGACAGGAACCTATTAGGTCAGCAAGAATTTATTAAGCACCTGTTGTTGGCCTGGCATTATGCTAAGGGCTAAGGATACAAGAAAAGTGAAAACAGTCCCTGGCCCCAGAGAACTCACAGTCTACTGGATATCTTGGTGATGAACTTCCTCAGCCAACTTGTCTATATCTTCTTAGCAATTGAGTCTTAGAGTTGCCTGTAGGGCAGTGAGGCCTTAAGTGACATGTCCAGGGCTTCATTGTCAATATGAATAAAGAAGTAAGGCTTGAACCAGGACCTTCCTAGTTATGTGGCCTGCTCTTTGCCCATTAGGCTATGCTGCTTCTCATAAGAAGTAGGTCTTGTTATAAAGTGGAATTTCAAAAGGAGAGCATTAATCTTGGATAGGACATGGCACAGGGCCTTTCTTGCTTTCACAAAGTTCCTGGAATCTTGAGGGTGATATTGGATTCTATTTCATTTCTTTCTCTCTCTAGCCAGTGGTTTTCACAGCTCTACCCTTTTTTTTCTTGATATCTAAGACTCCCTTCATCAATTGGAACCCAGTCTCCTCTGATGTGTTTGATAGCTAAGACCCAATTTCAAACAATGGGCCTTTGGCCAAGCTTCTTTGGAAACGAAACTTGGCTGATTCAAAGTTAATCAGCAAATCGGTTTCAACTCCTTAAAATTCATTTCCCTAAATAACTGCACTGTTGCTTGATGTTTGCGGGAAGCCATGTTTTTGGTGGGTGTTTGCTTTTTTTTCCTCTTACGTAAAAACCAAATTTCCAAGAATATTTTCAGCTCCCTCCTGTGTCTGTCTATTTTCACATCTATAAGAGAATTTTCAGAAAATTACACAAATGCTGGAACACTGGCATTGGAAGGAGGATGGGAGGAGGGAAAGAATAATTTGAAAGTGTCCAGATTTCATTGTTTTTCTTGGCAGTGTACCTTTGAATGGCATATTATAATTATTTATCACAAATCAAATGTGCTATACAGTTTGAAGACAATTTTTGCTTCAAATTAATTGTGATAGGACTACATAATCATGTTTTGTTTAATGTTTCATTTTTATATGAGTTTCTTTTCTTAAATGCATTTTCCCTAGCTTAATTCTGAAGCACATTCAATTAAGCTTTGCAGGTCAAAGGCCACCAGCTGTCAGTCATGTTCTTTATCAAGGCAGTTGAATTAGCATGCCACTAACCAAAAATTACAAAACTCCCCATGAGCACAAGCACCAAGGCTTTCTTTGATATTTGTTCAGAAGGAAAATTCATTTGTCCAATCTATCAAGCATGTAACAATACCCTTTTGATGGCGAAAATTGTTTTATAAATATTAATGGGTGTTTTTTCCCTAGTACTTTGTACTAGGTATGGCCTTTGCAACATATGAATTTTCTGTAGAAGTAATGTGAAAATGAAAATTTGCATGTCTTAGCTGAGATCCATACCTCCTCAAGTGCCTTCTATGACAGTTGCTGGTTGTCTTATTAAATGAGAAAATTTGAATGATGGAATATATTTGATTGGTTCATTGTTGACCATTCATTGTTTGATTGATGAGTTGTGTCCTAATCTCCATGATCCCATTTGGGGTTTTCTTTACAAAGAGAGTGGAGGGGTTTGCAGTTTCTTTTTCCAGCTCATTGTACAAATGAGGAACTGAAGCAAATGGGTGAAATGACTAACCCAGGGTCACACAGCTAGTAAATTCCTGAGACAGGATTTCAACTCAGGTCCTCCTGACTCTAGGGTCAGCACACTGTCCACTGTACTATCTTGCTGTCCTTGTTAACTATAGGATCACAGATTTAAATCCAGAAGCAAACTTAGAGGCCATAGAGTCCAAAGCTTTCTTGGCAGAATTTGAACAAAGGTCTTCCTGACTCCAGATCTAGCACTCCTTTACTCTGTAACAGGACTTGCCTTGACACAGGAATTGATCAATTTTCTTTCAAAAAAAAATTCTTGTATTTTTTCTATTTAAAATTCTTAACAATACCACCCCTGATGTTGAAATTTATAACAAAGAAAAATCCCTAAGCAAGCCTTCTTGATAAAGGACTTCAACTTTCCACAACCTTTATATTGTCATTAAAAAGTAGATTTTAGATGATCTCTTAAAAATAAATTGATACACTTTCTAAATTGTATTTTTAAGCAGGATATTGGAAGTATGCTTAATATACCGTATATTAAAAGGAAAGGGTCACATAAAAGTAATACACTATATGTGTCCAATCCACTTTTTAGGAGGAAATTAAACACTTTTTTTGATCTGCATTTGCTTTTTTTCAGGCCGGTAGAACATGAGTTTCTGAAAGCATTGTGTTGTTTACCTCACTAGAATGGCACCAGTGAGTCTAGTGTCAAGGGACTGAACGCTTAGTGATTGAACAGTTTGCTTCCTTTCTGTTTCTGGACAAGGACTGGCCCTACACCACTAGGTAGTTCTGTAGCATCTAGACTGGGTCTAGAGTCTTGAAGAACTGAGTTAAAATATGACCTCAGACCAGGTATGTGACCCCGGGAAAGTAATTTAACTTCTGTCTGCTTCATTTCCTCATCTGTAGAATGAAGATATTAATAACTACTATCTTCTATGTTTGTTGTGAGGATAAAATGATATATTCGTAAATTGCAAAATAAATATTAGCTATTAACACCATTATTGTCACTATACGAAACCAGAGGTAGGTAGCTGCCTAAATGATGTGATTTGAAGGCTACTTAAGCTTCTCTCAGCCTTGTCCAAATAACATTTTTTCCATCAACTTACCACTGTGGGGATAATTTAGTAGTTTGTAGCTTACCCTATTTATTATTCATGCAACAAGGAACTATTAAGCACTTGCTGTATTCCAGACACTCTTCTAGGAGCTAGGCTTACAAAGACAAAACCAAAATATTTCCTGCCCTCAAGAAGCATGCATTGTGAGATAGATGCTTAGGGGAAGGTGAAGAGAGTTCTACAAAAAAGTAGGGGGCATATTCCCTACCCATAAGTGACTTAGGGGATACGTGGTACCACTGAAGGAGTTCGGGGCAGCACAAATCAGGAAATTTGGAGGGTATCTTTTTGGGAAGGATAATAATTTTGCTTTTTGACATGTTGGGTTGTGATACCTTTAGACTTTTCAAGGCAAGGAAGATTAAGTATTTGGGACAATATATGAGTCTATTGAGTGGGATGATTCCAGAAGGCTTCAAATAGGAAGCAAGATTTGAGTTGGACCTGAAGATAAATATAGAACTATTCTTGGCTTAGAAAAGTAGGAAAGGGAGATTGAAGAAGAGGTCTGCTAAAGGAGGAAAACATCCATTGTGTCAAAGGGCCTTTTTTCCTTGCTCACCTGAAATGATTAACCTAACTTTCTTCACAGGGTTCTTAAAATTTATTAGTTGGGGACTTCCTTAGGCTTTCAGGGGATTTTGATTCAGGAAAGTAGACAGAATAACACAGTCAACCAAGAAGCATACATTAAGTACTTAGAGCATGCCAGGCAGGTACTGTGTCAGAAGACCTGAGTTTTAATCCTACCTCTGATGGTTGCTACCTGTGTGAACTTGGGGCCTGAACTCACTTAGCTTCCCTGGGCCTCAACTTCCTCATCTGTAAAATGAGAGATCTCTCTAAAGCTTTTTATAGCTCTACATTTGGGATGTGTGTGTATGTATTTAGCATTTAGTTAAAGTCATATAATCAATCAAATACATAGCCGTGACTTTTTACTTATATTGAAATAATTCTTTTCTCCTTTCTCCTCTGCACAAAGACTATAAAGGATAATGATTTCATTGAGATTCAGGGATCTTTGTGGAGTTCAGTTGAACTGAACTCTTATTATTGTTATATAATAAGATTTTCTTAAAATAAGTAGGAAAAGACTAGAAAATATTTTACTGCCTAACTTCCTAGATTAACCAATAGCCAATATCTGTTAGTTTTTAGGTTAATCTTAATTTGTTTTTCTTGGTGCTCTCTCTGTCTCTCTGGCTCTCTCTCTCTCTCTCTCTCTCTCTCTCTCTCTCTCTCTCTCTCTC
>NW_027185761.1:46392461-46407812 GCF_028583685.1 Petaurus breviceps papuanus
TCTCTCTCTCTCTCTCTCTCTCTCTCTCTCTCTCTCTCTCTCTCTCTGTGTTTGTGTCTCTATGTGTGTGTCTCTCTCTCTTTCATTTTTTTAATGCTTTATTAACTTCGGATTTACATCAGTCATTTCCGCCAGATTTTGAGTTACAAATTTTCTCCCCGTTTTTCCCCTACCCACCGCCACCAAATAGCAGTCCCACAGGATATACCCTCCTCCAATCTGCTCTCTCCCATATTTTCTCCCATACCCTTTTGACTTTTCCACTGGGTCTCTATGCCTCAGTGCCTGAACATCTTATTTCCCAATTACATGTAAGATGGTACTAATAATAGTGTATATATATATATATATGTATATATATACACACACACATATATATATACATATATATATTTGAATATTTGATTTTAAAACTTTGAATTCCAGATTCATTCCCTTCCTTCCTTGTCACCCACCCTTACCGGGAAGATAAGCAGTTCAGTATAGGTTGTACATGTGTGGCTAATGTAAAACAATAACAGTAGATATATTGTAAAAGACTGACTATATTTCCCTCCTTCCTATCCCACCTCCGACTTATTCTGTTCTCTACTTTGATCCCATCCCTTTTTAAAAGTGTGTGCTTCCAACTTCCCTCCCCCCCAGCCTGCCCTCCCTTCTATCATCCCCCCTCTCATCCCCTTAACCCCCTACTCTCCTGTAGGGTGAAATACCCTATTTGTGTGTATTTCACTCCCTCTTCAAACCAAATTCAATGGGAATAAGGTTGACCCATTCCCTTTTGCCTTCCTATTCTTCCCCTCCATTGTAACCATTTTTCCTTGCCTCTTCTGTATGAGATAGTTTACCCCAATCTGTCTCTCCCCATCTCCTCTCATTATATTCCTCTCACCTCTTAATTTCAACTTTTAAGTATCATCCCTTCCTGTTAAATTGGTCCTGTGCCCTCTATCTATGTATACCTGTAAAAATATATACACACATTCACATATGTATTCATATGCCTATGTACCCTCATATATAGACATAGAGAGAGAGAGATTTCTAATCCATTCAACTACTGAGAAAAGTTTCATCAGTTACAATTATCATTTTTCCATGTAGAAATATTAATAGTTTAACTTTGATAAGTTCCTCATGATTTCTTTTCCCTGTTTATTCTCATGCTTCTCTTGCTTCTTGTATCTGAATGTCAAATTTTCTATTCAACTCTTTTTTTCAGCAGAAATGCTTGAAAGTCCTCTATTCCACTGAATGACCATATTTTCCCCTGAAACATGATACTCAGTTTTGCTGGGTAGGTGACTCTTGGCTTTAATCCCAGCTCCTTTGACCTCCAGAATATCATATTCCAAGCCCTTCGATCCCTCAGCGTAGAAGCTGCCAGATCCTGGGTTATCCTGATTGTGTTTCCACAATATTCAAATTGTTTCTTCCTGGATGCTTGTAATATTGTCTCCTTAATCTGTGAATTCTGGAACCTGGCCATAATATTCCTAGGAGTTTTCTTTTTGGGATCTTTTTCAGGAGGTGATCGGTGGATTCTTTCAACCTCTAATCTGCCCTCTGGTACTAAAACATCAGGGCAGTTTTCTTTGAGAACTTCCTGGAGGATGATTTCTAGGTTCTTACTTTGGTCATGACTTTCAGGTAGTCCAATAATTTTTAAATTATCTCTCCTGGATCTATTTTCCAGGTCAGTGGTTTTTCCTATGAGATATTTCACATTGCCTTCTATTCTTTCATTTGTTTGAATCTGTTTAACAGCATCTTGATTTCTCATAAAGTCATTAGCTTCCATTTGTTCCAATCTAATTCTGAAGGAATGATTCTCCTCAGTGAGCTTTTGAGATTCTTTTTCCATCTGGCAAATTCGACTTTTTAAGGCATTCTTCTCCTGATTGCCTTTTTGAGGCTCCTTTGCCATTTGAGTCAGTCTGTTTTTTAAGGTATTATTTTCCTCAGTCAGGCTGTTGACTCTCATTTCATAATTTTCTTGCATTGTTCTCATTTCTCTTCCCAATTTTTCCTCCACTTCTCTTATCTGCTTCTTAAGGTCCTCTATGGCCTGTAACCAGCTTGTTTTTTCTTTTGAAGCTTTTGGTGCAAGAGTTCTGACTTCACTGTTTTCCTCCTGTTCCATGCTTTGCTCCTTTTTGTCCCCAAAATAGGAGTGTAATGTTGGAATCTTCTGTCTGCTTTGTTTCCTTTGCCTGCTCATTTTGCCACCTAATTACTTGAATTTTGGGCTTTTTTGCCACAGTAGGACTCTGCCACCAGACAGGGGAGCTTTCATCCCAAACGCTGGGGTTTTCTCAGCTGCCGGAGATATTAAATGGGTGCCCTCTCTGAGGTCTCCACACGCTCTGGCCAGCTGGACACACACCCCAGGACCTCCACCCTAGACTGCAATCCAGATCCAAGCAGGCTAAAGCAAGAGCGATTACCCCTCAGACTGTTGCTTGGTCCCCCTACACTCTGCAGGCCAGGAGCTGAAGCTGCCATGTGGCATTGGCTGGCTGTCCCGGTGTCTCAGCAGCTTCTCGCCCTGGGGGTAAAAGCCACACACTCCCACTTACTGGGTCCCAAAGTCCAGACTGCACTGACCTCTCACTTTGTCCTTCGCATCTATGTGTTGATAAATCTGGAAATGGCCACAGCTGCTGCTGATCTGGAGTCCCTCTGGATGGCAACTGGTCAGGCCCACCCTGGGGCTAAAGCCTCGGCATGGGGCTGGGCTCGGCTCCCGGAGCATTGTGCTGGATTCCTGCCAGGCTGCCCTCAGCGGGAGTTTAGTTTCTCTGTGTCGTTTTGTTTGTTTAGAGTCCCCTTTTTACATGAATTGGGGAAGGTGGAAGCCGGAGCTGTGGGAAGGTCGTGCTTGTACTCCCTTTCTCTCTCTTTCAATGTCTGTCTACCTCTTTCCCTCAGCAATGTTCTTGTAGTCTCACTTGGTAACTCCCACAGAAGAACCCATTTTGAAAATCTAGTCTTGCAAGCACTGACTGTTGGGTCTATATATGGAAATTTGCATTTGACTCATTCATCATGAGCTATTTTAGGCAGCCACTGATGACAATTTTCCCGAAGGTCAAATACCAGTCTGAACTTTTTGATTTATTGGTTTAATGATTGTGAACAAAAATTCTTTGATTGGAAACTCATCAATCAGGAAGTCAACCTGATAGTATTTGCATATTTTACTTTGAACATGTGGGTTTCAGCTGTCTAACACATGAGTAACTGATGGGGCTAAATTTACTAATAAGTTAATTAAAACATATCATATACCTAGAAAGAAGTTCCTCTTCCATTGATCATTATAATAGTGATTAACTATTAGGAAAATATTAGTGTAGCAAAGAGAATGCTAGAAAATGCCCGTGGTGATGGTAAGAGTTCACCATTAAGATTATAAAATGCAGAAGATTATTACCACTTTATTTTCTGGATATATTCACAATTGTGTAGGCAAGTAAGTTGGACATTTAATGGTAGAGCTTACAGACTTAAACCATCATTTACTGTTAGGAAATGTTTCTCCTTGTCAATCATGGCTACATTCAGTCATTTGTGATTTCCCTTATGTGAATGTATATGCGTATATGTGTATACACAATCATCATTATTACATAATAACTTAATGGATTCATTCTTCAAAGGCTCATGTGACTATGAATATGTGTGAACTATATATATAATATAAAAGAGTCAGGATGATGGGACCATGGATTTAGAGGACCTTAGAGATCAGAGGTTCATAAGTGAACCTCTGTCCTTCCCTGTACCTTAGTAGACCTGGGGTGGGGTGGGGGAGTCTGAATATTCCCCCTGCTTTGAAAGTAAACTCTGCCCCCCACCAGGCTGAATGTAATCACATGGAGCCTGTGATGGAGGGAATTTGCTGAAGGTTGCAGCAGAGCCCACAGGAAGCTTCCTTGCTGTGAAGGTAAACTCTGCCCCCTAATAGGACGAATGTAGTCACATGGAGCCTGTGGTAGAAGGAGTTTTGCCGAAGGGAAGCAGGGCCCACAGGAAGCTGGGAGTCAGAACTGGACAGATGGTGGGGGACAAAGGAGACCAGGCAAGGAGACAGAGTTTTGTGAGTAAATATTGATCTTGTATTGGTTTGTGGGAAGGCTAAAGGATGACATGGCTCTCAGTGTTATCATGACTTCTGAATATCTTTGGTACTGTGATGGAATTGGCTTATTGGTTTTGGGATTCGGTTTTCTGGTGTCTAAATAAATGCTTCAGTTCTATCCTCTATCTGGAAAATCTGTTATATTTTAGTGTTGAATGTCCTGTGATACTTATAGTCACAGTCTTTATCATGATTGTGGGTGCTATAAACATTGAATTGGGGCTACACCTTTCCATTCTCCATATACCTTACCTCCATGAACTCTGGCATTGGGCTTCTTGCTGTTTATCAGTCAGAACACTTCATCTCCTGACTCCAGGCATTTTTGTTGGCTGTTCCCTATGATGAAAATACTATTCCTCCTTGTGTCTGCCTCCTGGTTTCCCTGGCTTCACTCAAGCCTCTACTAAAATACCACCTTCTACAAAAAGCTTTTCTCTTTAAACTTAGTGTCTTCCTTCTACAATTATCTCTGATTTATCCTGCCTTTATTTAGTCTGTACAAAATTGTTAGCCTATGATGTCCCCCATTAAACTCTGAGATTCTTGAGAACAGGTTCATTTTGTGTGTGGGGGTTTTTTTTTGCACACACACAGGCATATATTAATTATATGTTACATGTGAAATAAAGACATATATGTATATATATATACATACACATATATGTGTATTACATGCCTTTATTCCAGATAGTTATGTATGTGTATTCTCACTACTCAGGCCAGTACCTATAACATAGTACAAATGGAATAAATACTTGTTGACTTAATATGATCCCTTAATCCAGTTAATCTAATCTAATCAAGCCCCTTCATTTAAAAGATAAAACATCTAAGGCATAGGGAAGTAAAGAGACTTGGCCAAGGCCATGTAGCCAAGTCAGTTATAATACAAAGAGTTGAGAATGGGTCCTTGGGCTTCATATACTATTTTTTTCCCACTGCACTAATCTCTACCATAATTACATCCAAGTTGCACATTCTTTGGCTGTCTTATTGGAAGGAGTCAATAGGTTTTGGAGGAGTAGATTTCTTTTCTAGTTTCTGATTTTACGAAAGGTTTTAATTCCACTGATTAGTGATTAAAAAATAAACCTATGCCTCACATAAATAACATTACATCTCCTGCTTATGTATCTTTGGCTGGACTTCTTTCCTGTCTGCACTGAATCCTGTTCTACCCACCCTCAAATTCTTGGAATCTGTTACATATGGTAATGTGCAGATCAGGGAGCACATCAGCCCCAAAACTTTCCTCACTCCCTCATAAAATTACTTTGTATCACTTTGTAGATATTTTGTGTTTATGTATATGTATAAATTTTGTATCCCTCCAGTAGATTGTAAACTCCTCGAGGGCAGGGGATGATTTGTTTCTTTTTCTTTGTATTTTCAGCACCTACTACAGTAACTGACACACTGTAAGCACTTAATAAATATTGGTCAAATAGAAAAGAAAAGAAGTGGTTACTACTGCAATATGTCATAATAACATAAAGTTTAACTTTTGAAAGAAGTCAGAACAGAGTGGCAACTTATAAAACCTATCTCTTGTAACTATGGAAGATTATGTTTGTGTTAAAAAAAAGAATGGAAACTATTGAAATATGTTTTCACTTAAATACACATAGCCCATACAAATGCATGGTTTTCCAGAATAACCAAACCGAAAAGGTCAGGAGAGCTAAATTTGTCCTTATCGGTACATTACTCATATTTCTCTAGAGCAGAGTAGCAGAAGAAAACTCATCTTTTCCTCCTGTATCATGATCTACAGTTAAAGATTCATCTATGTTTACCAAAAACGCCTAATTTAAAGATCCTTTATAGATATTCGGTATTCATTTTCTCCTTTTTTTTTTGTAGTTGTGTGTTTTGATGCCAAGATCAACTTTGATGATAATGCAGAATTTAGACAAAAAGACATATTTGCCATGGATGACAAATCAGAAAATGAGCCCATTGAAAATGAAGCTGCCAAATATGACCTTAAGTACATTGGTCTGGATGGAAACATTGCCTGCTTTGGTAAGAAAACAAAGATCTCAATGGTGCATATGGCAAGATGGTTTGCAATTGATTCATGGTCCTCCTTATTTTGTAAAATGCATCTCAAAATTCAGTAAACAGATGAAGTTTGATCGCTAATGATACTAATGATACTGGTGATAACCTATAATCACCAGAATATAGCATCAATCCATAAACATTTTAAAACATCATTTTCCGTATGTGTTGTCATATTAAACATTCATACATGTCTAGTGGGGAAAAAATCAAAACAAAGTAGGAACTGAATAAAGAACACAATGCCCCTGCCATTCCATCTAATACAGAGATGACTGAATGATCCTTTTGGTGAGACTACCTAAGATGAACTTTGTTGTTCAATCATTTTCAGTCATGTCCGACTCTTTGTGACCCAATTTGGAGTTTTCTTGGGAAGAGATACTGGAATCACTTGCCAATTCCTTCTCCAACTCATTTTGCAGATTAGGAAACTGAGGCAAACAAGATTCGGTGACTCACCCAGGTCACACAGCTGGCAAGTCCTGAGGCGTATCTGAGTTCAAGAAGAGCAGTCTTCCCAATTCTAGGCTCAATGTTCTTTCCGCTGCCCAACATGAACTGAACTTCCCAAGTCATGTTTTATATAATTTTTATTTTATTTTTAATTATGATCTTATACATTTTTATAATTTTTACTCAGTTATAAAAAGCATTCATTTTATTCACGTGCACAAAAGATTACAGAATATTAAACATAGAACAATGATAGGATAGTAACCTGTCCCAAGACCATTACTATCTGAATTCCATTCAACTAGATGTGAGGAATGAAACAATAAGAAACAGCAATTGCCGCTTAAAGAGTTTTCAAAGAACTTCATGTATTTTTTTCCTCATTTGATCCTCACAACAATCCTTTGAAGTAGGTACATTTGATAGGATTATGTCCATTTCACAGATGAGGAAAATGAAACTGAGAGAAGTGGCTTGCTCAGGGGTCAGAGAACCAGTAGGTATTCAAGGCAGGATCTGAACCCAGGTTTTGCTGACTCCAAATTGCTAGACTCCCTCAGGACAGTACCACATGCTATCTCAATAAAAATCCAAAGATGTAGTCTAGTGTTTTCTCTGAAACATTCAGTATAATTGAAAATAATTTACTAGCTTAAAGTTCCATGCATTATAATCTAACTTTAGTGTCCAAAATTTCAACATGTTTTCCCTCACAAGCCAGAGTTGTTAAGACAACAGCTGCTCTGGGACAGGTTTAAAATGGAATTGTTTTCTCAATGTAAGTAAGAGAGGGCATTACCCTCAACTTCTTTAGTTTCAGGGATAACAGGACAGTAAACGTGTGTAATCTGCTATTCCATTTTATTAACAGAAAAAAATGGATTTTATTGTTTTGATCTGAATTTGTGAAAATGGCTTATCCAGTAGAGATGGGAATGGGTGTGTGGGGACTAAAATCATTTTTGTAACTGTCCACAGAATCTAATGCTGAAATTTATACTCTAGCTACTTAATTGCTAAAGGCAGTAGATTCTAGTAGCACCCATTCATCGCATTGTTCTGAGGGCTTAATCTTAATGGAATTAATATTGAAAAGATTTGTAGCTCATTAAACCAACCATATCATTATATCCAGAACCTCAGAGACCTCATTCTTGTTGCGCGCTGCTCTACACAATAGAAAATGACCTAGATTTACATGTGATACAGAAGGCCTTACTTTGTGCAAGGGACAATAACTTGAATGGAACAGATTCCTCACATCTTTCTCAGGATGATAAACTAATGTGCTCATGATCTTTTAGCACTTAAAAGAATAAAGGAAACATGGACACATTTAGAATAAAGTCAAGAAAGTTTGCTTAGAGAGACTGCAAGGATTTCCATGCTGTGAGTGAATCTGAAGCCTCCAATGCTGAAGTTCACAGATTTTCTACTCTGTTACAAGGCACTTGGAAACACTCACATGTTTAGCTATTCCAAAATTAATTAAATTAGTCACAGTTCAGAGGCTTCTGTGAGGCATCAAGGGTCAGGAAAAAATGAAGGATACTTTACTTTGAGAGGCTCTCTTGTATGAAAGAGAATTACTCCTTTCAAATACAAGGTTAAATAATCATATATGACTAAGCCTGCCTGGGTCAAAAGAAGGGGAAATTCATTGATAAAATTTAACCAGGAGTCAGTGTGGCAGAATAGATAGTAATAAATTTGGAATCAAGTAAGACCTGAGGTTGCATATAGCCTCAGCCACTCCATAGTTTTGTAACCTTGGATCTGTCATTTTTAACTTCTCTTAGCCTTAATTTCCTTATCTGTAAAATGGGTAGGTTGATACTGGCTCTGACAAGGTTGCTGAAAAAAAAAGGATTCTGCAATCCTTAAGGTGCTATAAAAATGTGTTTCTATTATTTTTTTTTCCTAAACAAGGAGAAGGATGGAAAAATTTTAACCATTTACTTTGGTTCTTGTGTCATTGTTTTTTTTTACAAAACTAATTTTCATGGTTTTCTCTCAGTTTCATATCATCACTATTTCTTAATATAACCTTCATCTGCCTTTCTCCAGCAAGTCAGCTCTTCTAACAAAGCAAAATATATATAAAGAAAGTGAAGAGGGGAAAACAGTTCAGTAATCAAGCACATATCAGCTAAGTGAGAGGCAGTATTTTATAGTGAATGCCAGCAATGGCTTAAAAAGGCCTGGATTTAAATTCTGCCTCAAACACTTACTAGCTGCAGGATGCTGTACAAGTCATTTAACTTAATGGGGTTTACTTTCTGCATCTATAAAATGAGAGACAGGATGATCTCAAAGGACTCTTTTTGCCCTAAATCTAAAATCCTGTGATGCTAAATCTGATAGGATATATCCAGTCCCGCACATTTTGTTCTCCACCTCTTCAAAAAATGGAGTGAAAAATATATTTTTGCTTCTCTTCTTTGGAGAATGCTTGGTCATTATAATTACAATTTGATCAAAGAAAATTTCCCCATATCTTGGGAGCAGTCATCAGACTGTGAGTGATTATTTCAACTATTGAAAAAGAAAGGTGTTAAGGCCATGTTTTTGTTTTTGCTGTTCTTAACTGGGATTTTATTTCCTCTCTCCTCAAGTTTAATATGATGTGTTGGGGTTTTTTCCCAACTTTGCAAGTATTTTTGCTAAGTGTAAAACACTATGACACTTTGATTCACTTTACAGTGAACGGTGCTGGGCTTGCCATGGCAACCTGTGACATCATCTCTCTTAATGGTGGGAAGCCAGCCAACTTCCTTGATCTTGGAGGTGGAGTAAAGGAGTCCCAAGTGTATCAAGCATTTAAACTGCTCACTGCCGATCCTAAGGTAACTCATTTATTGTACAGAACAAAAGATCTAATGTTATGGCATGATCCTTGTGGCCCTGGGCATAGAGAACGAATTTGCAGCTTGCAGGTTTGCTTTTTTCTTGCTGTTGTGAGTGACGCTCTGTGCTGAAACTACACTTGAGGTTTTTCTGAGTTATTGGACTAACCTGACAACTCTTGAGGTACTGTGGTGAATTCAGCATCATATCCCCAAATGAAAATGTGATCAGTTTTGCTTATTACTGATCGGAAGCTGGAAAATTATCCCAGGATTCCATAGGATGGAGAAATCTTGGTGTTTGAGGAAATGTGGTGCTGCTCAAGACTTTGCAGCATTTATCATTAGCCATGTGTGTGGAAGGCATTGACATCCACTTATACTCTTGAAATTTGCCTTTACTTAATTCACTTGGAGAATAGTTTTGATGGAGATTTAAAGGTTAGTCTTAGCTAGATTGCTGTCAGAAAGCAAAGATGGGGAGCTATTGTTAAACTGTTAAATGGTGGAAGTGTCATGAGATGTCAGTGTGATATCCAACAAGTGTATCTAATTGTTTGTATTTAAAGGAGCATTAGATGCCTGAGCAGCATAGCATAGTGGAAAGAACAATGAATTTGAAATCATAGGCTTTGGGTTCAAATCTTGGCTCTGCCATTTATTATCTATGTGACCTTGGGCCAATGACAACTCAAAATATTCAACTATTAAAATGAGAAATTGGACAAAATTATTTCACTGCCCTCTTCCATTTCCTGAACTATTTATCTTCTGTCTGTCACTCCCCAATCTCTTCTTCCTGTTGTTTGTCCTTCTCAAAGAGGACCAATGGCATCAGAAGGATGACGTCTTCACTTGCAAGTGAATTGGTTTTAAATGAGGCAGAGTTGCACAAAGTCAGCCTCACTCTCTCCTCCAGTCATCAGGGTCCATTGGCAAGGCATGAGTCAAGATGATTAGTGATGGCCCCTGATCTCTTACAGCTCAGTAAAAAAGACCTTTGGCTCTGGAGTCAAAGAACTTGGGGTCTATTCTATCCATACATACTGACTCTATGACATTGATAAGTCTCTTATCCTCACAAATCCTCAGTTTCCTCATCTGCAAAACTGAAGTGGTTAGACCAAATGGCCTCAGAGGTTCAGTTCTAGAGCTTGTTATACTATCTTATATATTAGCTCTGTATGAGTGTCCATGCACCAATCTTCTTTCTTCAGTTAGATTATAAGCTTCCAGGAGGTAAGCACCATATTTATACTTCTTAATCACTTTCTATAGCTTCCACAGTTGAACATATAGGAAGCTCTTAGTAAAATATTTGATTATTTATTTTGCTAAGTGGATTTTGTTTTAATTTGGGCTATTTAATTTGACATGTGATGTCAGTGGTGCATAGATAATTGCAAAGACCGAGGCACTGTGTTGTCTGAGTGACTATTCCTCCTATACCCTAGTTTGAAGGATAGTGACCCAATATGACTAAATATTTCTAGAGCCTGTCATCATGGGCAAGAGAGGATGCTTGCCTTTAATCATAGTCTTTTGGTGATCGACAGAATTGCTGTCATCTAGACTCTGACCCATCACTAATATTTGAATTTCTAGCCTAGATAAAATACACATAAAACAATCTCAGACACTTAAAAGAAACATTCTTTCTTTAATACCATCATCTCCTTTTAAAAGGTTTATTGGCCTACTGGCTGAAAACTGTTTTAGTGAACAAAGCTCTTGAAATTATGCTCTCCCTGTAGTAATTCTTCTTTCAGAATAGCTAAGGGTCACCTGCATTATTGCTACTCTTCCCTTTTTTTTTCTTATTCATTGAATAAATGGCTATGTGTTATCTGATGCTGATCTTCCATCCCCTAAGGTTTTACTGGTATAGCAAAGTAATTGCAATGCACAGTCACTAGCTACAAGGAAAGTCTCTGGAAATAATTGTGCTGTTAGCCTAAGCACACTGTCCTCAAATGTGAAGTAGCAAAATTATCAGCGGTTTTCTAATAATTTACTAATACTCTTCTCTCAGTTTTCTGTTCCCTTCCAAGGGAAGGGCATTTTCATCTCAGAAATTCCCAGGTCAATTAAAGATTGTAAATATCATGGACACAACTTGCAAACTCTTAAAGGTGCCTTCACTATCAAGAGCCCAGAGGACAGATGACTGTAATAAAACCCTGAACTTTTAACTATGCTGAAATACAGTTTTAGAATAATGGAGAGCTGCTGAGAGATTAAATCTAGCAGGACAATGATCAGATTTGCTTTAAAATAGCCTTTCTCTATAATACAGCCTGAATTTTAATTTTGTAAGAAATGTAAAATACAAGATCACAAGGGGACCATTTGCATTTGTAAAATCCTCATGGAAAGTATAACTATAACTTAAGCCTATTGGACCTATTTGAAGCATTTGCTTGGAATCCTATATGGAAATGAGGAAGGGAGCCATTCTGGGTGTATAGCATGGGTTTCCTCATTTCAACATTGCACTTGAAGCAAATGAATGCCAGGTGCCTGAAATGGTCCATTTCCCATGATATTTAAATTTCAAATCAGGTTAAAAAGCAGGGAAATGCAAGAGTAGTTTCCATTCCAGCATTGCTTGCAAGATACAAGGTAGAAAACAGTATAGATTATTTCTCCTCCTTCTGCAAGTTAGTATAGGCAGCAATTATTTTAAAATAAAACAACTACAAGTGACCAGCACTAGAATTCTCTAGAGCCCCAAAATAATTATTTCAAAGATATTGATTGATCTTATTACATATAAGAATCAGTCTGGGATATGTACTGAGTTTCAAAATGATCATTTTAAAAAAGCTACTAGTTCAAAGCAACTCGTATCAGTCAATACTAACAGCTGTTTACTTGACATATGTATGGATAATTCTATTGATTGACTGAAATATACTGTATCATTGTAGTAGAATGTTGTATATTTATGCCAATTACATGAAATTGATGCAGCTCATGTCAGGAACGCTTTTGAAACTTACAATGTTCTATCATTTGATCCTTCATCTAAGTGTGTATTATTGTTATATGGTGACTAGAGTAAGCATATTTTTCTGTCCCTGATGCTTGATATTTTGGATTATGACATTTCTCAAACACCATCATCTCTCAGCTTTTTGCTTTCAAGATAGCTACAATAATGCATTGATTTCAATAGATGCTAATTATTAAATATTTTACAATTCACTTATTTTTCACTTATTATTCTTGGTATGAAAGTAAAGACATTAAGTTTATCCTGGTTAGTGACAGAATATACTTAATTACAACTTCATCCTTTTGATGTGAGGGAGTCTAAATATTATTTCAACATTTCAAAAATGTGTGATTGCATTGGTGCGGATACATTCCTCATGGATGTATAATTCACAGCTGCTTCTAGACTTTTTTATTTTAAAGCAATCGGGGTTAAGTAACTTGCTCAAGGTTACATGGCCAGTTATTTCTGGGTGTGGTGCTGAGTATCTGCGCCCGGATTGCGATCCCCAGGTCGTCCAGACTCTGGAGCTGGTGCTTTTTACTTGCTGAGCCAGCTGGCCGCCCCTAAGCAATTGGGGTTAAGTAACTTGCTCAAGGTTACACGGCCAGGTGTTTCTGGGTGGGTGCTAAGTATCTGCACCTGGATTCGATCCCCAGGTCGTCCAGACTCTGGAGCTGGTGCTTTTTACTTGCTGAGCCAGCTGGCCGCCCCTAAGCAATTGGGGTTAAGTAACTTGCTCAAGGCTACACGGCCAGGTGTTTCTGGGTGGGTGCTAAGTATCTGCACCTGGATTCGATCCCCAGGTCTACCTGTGCTACCTGGGCTGCCCCATGCTTCTAGACTTTTTAAAGTTCATGTCTGAAAATGCTTCTTCTCCATGCCCATTAACCTCCCCATCCTAACCATGACACTGAAACTGAGCCCTTTAACAAAACTTTATAGTCTTTATAAGTTGCTGTGGCTAAAGAAATAATATTAATTACTACTACTACTACTACTATTACTATCACCACCACTACTACTACTTAATATTGCCATTGATGCTGTTATGGATTTGAATAGATTCTGAGACAAGGGTATCTTGAACCTTTCAGAGGTTGTACCCATTTCAAGGTGGGGGAAGGGGTGAAGTATAGTCACTATTAGAGTAGGCAGTATGATACAAGCAAAAGAACCTAAATAATAATGTTATTATAATTACTCTAAGAGGAAAGAGCTTTACAGAATGTGCCATAAAATAGGTGCTTATTTATAGAGTGCCAGTGACCACCAATCATCTTAAGATCTTGAACATATTTCATAGGGAAATATGGGTTAGTATTACTCTGGGTTTTGCTTCACTGATTTTCAAAACTTTGATCAACATATCTCCAGTTTAAAAGTGTATTAGGAAGAAGCATGTTGAATAGTTTTTTATGCTTATAAAATATCTTTTGTATAATACTAAAAAAAAAGAGCTTTGGACTTTGGTTGGGATGAGGGTATATTCAATATTTGTCCTTTGTAGGCCAAAGATTCCATAGATTATTCTTGTGAAAATGTGCTTGCTAGAGTTCCACCTCATTGATTTGGGAATGTGCTCACCCTAAAAGGACTTCTTGAAGAATAGCATAACAATAAATATAACCTAAGATTTTCAAGTCATTTTGAGGTCCTAGGAAAAACGATTTCATATTCATGACAGATACAATAGGGCCTGGTTTGAATAGGGAATTAATTCTAGAATGTCAGTCAATTGATATTTATCAAGCATCTCTTATGTGCCAAGTATTGTGTTAATGTATGTGGATACGTAATGAAACAAAAGACAGTCCCTGACCTCCTCTACTCTGATGGTGTAGACAATAAGTGAACAGAGGTGTGCAAAAAAGCTATTTACAGTATAGAAAATGTGTGTAAAAGAGAAGTTCAAGGAATCATGGACATTTTTTTAGGACTGAAAGTGAAATCAGAGCTTGAAGTTTCTTTGTATCTCATCTGCTTCACCTCTGCCATGCAATTTATAGACACAATGCCGGAAGTCATCTAGTTCAACTTCTCTTGGTTTACAGATGACAAAGACTGAGGTCCAAAGTGACCATGATCATGTTAAGGTCATGCACTGAGCTACTGATAGAAGCAGGTCTCCTGGTTGCTAGTCCAATAATTTTCTTTAAAAAAAAAAAACATCACTATACATGAGTTTCCAGGCTATTCTTTCCCAAATTTCTTTGCATACATATGACATTACACTTTTGATTAGAACATAATAGACATGTGAAACAGTAGTTATTTTAGGTGATTTTTACCAATGTTGATGCAAGGACCAATTTGAAATATTGACACATAGATTCTAAGAATCATATGATCACAAATTTTAAATCTTAAATCCATGTTAGATATCATCTAAACCAATCCCCTCATTTTACAGATAAGGAAATTGAGGCCCAGAAAAAAAAATAGAATGAATTGTCATCCCAAAGCTAGTAAGGGACAGAGCCAAGATTTGAAACTAGGTTCTCTCACTTCAAATCCAAATATTCTTTTCGTTGTATCACACTGCCTCCACTAATAATGATGATACTTCTCCACGTCCCCTAGCTTGGAATGGCCCTCTGAAACCCTAGGAAGGGTTCACAGTATCTTGCCTCATCATCTATTTAAATCCACAACAACAATAGTAAGTGGTAGCAGTAATGGTAGTAGCAGCAGTAGTAGTAGTAATAGTAGTAGCAG
This sequence comes from Petaurus breviceps papuanus, assembly GCF_028583685.1. Classification (NCBI taxonomy): domain Eukaryota; kingdom Metazoa; phylum Chordata; class Mammalia; order Diprotodontia; family Petauridae; genus Petaurus; species Petaurus breviceps. The sequence continues at coordinate 46,407,691 of NW_027185761.1, forward strand.
CAGCAGCAGCAGCAGTAGTAGTAGTAGTAGTAGTAGTAGCAGTAGTAGTAGTAGTAGTAGCAGTAGTAGTAGTATGTAGTAGTAGTAGCAGCAGCAGTAGCAGCAGCAGTAGTAGTAGTAGT